>NC_036237.1:17107147-17151309 GCF_002742605.1 Olea europaea var. sylvestris | reverse complement strand
CCTGAGCTTGCAAATTTGCTTGTGGATCCAGAGTTTGCAAAGGAGGTAATTGATCGACAGTCGGCTTGGCGAAGAGTTGTCTGTCTTGCTATTAAATCAGGCATCAGCACCCCTGGTATGTCTTCAAGCCTTGCTTATTTTGACACATACAGGAGGGAAAGACTACCTGCTAATTTGGTCCAAGCTCAAAGGGATTACTTTGGTGCTCATACGTATGAGAGGACTGATATGCCTGGCTCCTTCCATACTGAGTGGTTCAAGATCGCTAAACGATCGAAGATTTAGTGTTGTGGTTGTTTAATATCATATTGAACAATTGTCATAATAAAATTTTCCCTATCACCGAAGGTGGTTTAAGATTCTGCTATTACTGGTCTACCATATATCTGAGAGTAAATTTACGTTGTGTGTGAGGTCAAATTCATGTATCTTCCAGACATCTACGCAATTTAATTTCAAGAAATGACTTGAATCTTTGAATTTTCACATTTTGTGGGCCTTCAGCCCCCCCCCCCCCCCCCCCCCCCCTCCCCCCCCCCCCTCTTCATTTGCATTTCCCCCCCCGCACCCCCTCTCCTCTGCTGCATTCTCTACTGGAATTACTCAGGCTTTCTTGTGTTTATTCTGGGCATCTGCAAAAATATGGAGGAGCCGAAGTCATGGGTATTCATCTATTCACGTGTTTAAAGGAATGGGAGAGAATTAAGTAAATTAATATTGTATTCTATTTTATGCCTATTCATAGGACTGCGAACTACTACAATGATTATATAATGTATAGCATTGGAACTATTCGCAGAATATCAAGCAAGTCATGGAAATTGGCGAATTGTAAGATTCCATAACTAATATTTTGCCCCTGTTTGGTTGCAATTTTCATCCAAACAAAATTAATTTTTTTACTGTTATTTTACTAGTTCAACAATTATTTTTGACTTCTTCACTCATAGGTAAGACCCATTTTTCTCTCTAACGATCAAAATATCAATTCTCATAATCACTATCGAACAGGCCTTTTATGATTTTAACAATGTACATGTACATATCCTAAAAAAATCTCACCAAGAATGCATCTTATCTTCAATTTGGCAAAATCTTCTCATGTGATAGCTTGTCTCAGAGATACATCTTGATACACTTCCGCTTTCTTTCTGAAGAATCACATCACTGTTCCTAACTAGTCTTGCTGCGGACAATTTTTTGACGATCTGATTCACTATGTCGTATATACTATTTGGGTTCCCCTCACCCACACAATAAAAATGAAAAAGTATGTTCAACTTTTCTAGTTTGTAAATGTTGCTCGTAATTGTCTGGCCATTTGTCAATCAAACAATCTAGTCATGTCAAATGTCATTTTCATTGAACTATCGGCATCCTGATTATGATACCTCATATCTGATAATGAATTGGCGCCTAAATCACTGCAATCAGTATATATTATCTAACCATTCTCAGAATCATATGGTTAATCAACTGCTGAAATGACTAGCAATTTTGTTAATCCCCTAGAGGATGCAGAAGCAGAGGAGATGGTGAGATACTGTTTTCTTTGTGTATTGTATGGTCAGGACCGTATAGCACTATCCAAATAAGGACCGTATACCGATTAGAATAATTCATGGATGGAACCAAATGGTCAAGAAGTTTTTCGGATTTGACATTTTAACAATGTTTTTTTGAGTTACTTCTGTCTGATAATGCAACGCCGACATAGATTAGGAATGATCTGGTTCTGCTAGCCTTACCTCGGTTCTAGTACTTCTTGCAAGGATAGTCTTTATTGATGTGGGCTAACATTGTTTCCTAGAGCCTGTGTATTCTGAAAACTAAGTCGAATAAAATATATGAGTTAAATGCTGTCACTAATATACATTTCCTGTTTTTTCCCTTCTTTAAATTCTTCTCAGCTTCTTATCACACATGCTTGTTCATAATGATGAATCATAGTCACAATCAAATCGAAAGTTGGGTGCCCCTATCCAGATTCACTTTTGAAATCTTCGGATATTGAAAGATGGAGAGAAAAGTATTGGGAATATACTTAACATGCGCAGCGGAAAATTAAAACAATTTTCGATTCTCACCACGGATCTCTTTGTGTTTAAATAGAAATTATGATAAAATTTGTACACTTTCTTATATCTGCAAACTTCTTTACATTATCTTTGTTTCAGGAACTTGGATCTATCATTCCACAGTTGTTCAATAGTCCAGTCTCCAACGGTGATTCACACAGAGAACAAGATTGTAGGATTTATGATTTTCTTTTTATGCTAACAAGAATAATGAATTCTCTACAGATTTTGAAAACCTTAGTCATATTTATATATAAGCACTAATGGGTTTGGCTTAACCCTATCCAATATTTAATTAACTCATTTAATTAATTAATTCAATTAATTTAATCAGGCCTATAAATAAGCAATCCGATTAATTAATTTATCCAATACTTGTTAAATTAATTAATTGACAAATCACAGTCTTCTAGTTCTCTTTTTGTGTGCGACCCATCAAGCTCCCAATCACGGTGCCTAACGACGTGAAATATTATTTTGATCTAATCAAAATTGATAAATTAAAACACTCTTTTAATTTATCACACATTCACACTTGTCGTCCCAGATTGATATCTAGCAATGTGTCAGGGCAATATATGTGACAGGAAATGTCACGTGGTATGGCAAAAGCAAACTCGTTCGTTTACCATGAAACTATAATTCCTTCGTCCATATGATCCGATCAATTACGAAATATAGAAGTGTGTCAATCTCGATTATCGATCATATATTTCACTCCACTATTAAGTCAATATAAGTCGAAAACTCCTTTTCGACTTCTAAGTACACCTTGGCCAAGAATTTCGGTATGTACTTAATTGAATGAAATGCAGATCATAATCTCTTACTATCTAAGAGTGATGAATCTTCCATTGGTCATTCACAACCTTCATACGATTCTTGACATACCCGAACGATATCGTATTAGTGGCCCTTGGCAGAGCAACATCCAACGCCGTCAAAACATAACTGTCCTCATATAAGATACTATGACGACCTCAAATCAAAGGACCAATACCACTACCGAACATTAGAGATTAACCACTGACACTCAAATAGTTATCCATGTGGAATCTCTAGGAGATCTCGGAATCTCTAGGCGGATCTCCAATGTCTTATTATATAACATAACATCCACGTGTTCATTCAAATGTCACCACACTTTAACTTGTGAGATTAGCCACTCACTTCACAAGTAAAAAATGCCACAGGTGATGGTCTATTTGTAATAACTATATATGTATCTCATTATTACTTACGACCACGGACTATTTAAGATTTAATCATATGTAATTTATATCTAACAATCACAACTCTTTGTGATTAACAAATTATGAAGATTTGAATCTACGGACTCTATTATTTAATTTAATTGTCTATTATTTAAATAATATATCTGCCATGAAATTACATTAATTATATATTAAAAGTATTTATGTCCAAGGTTGACTGGACCTAAGACATAACACTTACAAACTCCTACTTGCACTAGATCCAATCACTTATGTATCAAATATCATAAGAGTCTACATGATAATCATATTTATACCGCGACAACTTTTTGTTAGTGAATCTGCAATATTGTCAAATGTGGGAATTTCTTATTCTCTTTACGTCATTTCTATGTATTATCTCTCTGATGAGATTATACGGCCTTAATACATGTTCGGATCATTGATAAAGCTTTAGTTCCTTCACTTTCGTGATGACTCTATTGTTATCATAATACAATGACATGTGATCAACAATATTAGGAACTACTTCAAGTTTATTAATGAACATCCTGATCCATATTGCAACTCTTTGCTGCTTCTTAAGCAATCAAAAATTAGATTTTTGTTATTGAATCAACGATTGTTTCATGTTTGGAACCTTTCCAACACACCGTTTAAGAGTAAACCAATTTCTCTATATAAAATCTTCTCAATATTTTATCTATATAGATTGGGATGAGTTAAGCAATCTTCTAAATCTATCTCTATAGATCAAGTTGCTTTCGCATATCGTTCATGAATAAATCATTTAACAACCATTAGTTCAACGATTGAAACTTAGGGATGTCGTTTCCTATTAATAATGTCTTACATATAATATTAAGAATGCGACAATGTTCCCACTATCTTCTTGTAAACACAAAATTCGTCTTCATATTTAATGAAATCAAACCTTTTGATTTTTCCATCAAACTGAAGATTTCAGCTCCAAAAGGCTTGCTTTAACTCATTGTCATGGTATTCAATTATTGCAACCAAAATCCGAATGGACATCAGCATGGTTACAGGCGAAATGTTTCATCGAAGTTAACGCATTATCTTTATTTGTTACCTTTTACTACTAGCATTGTTTTGTATGTATAGATATTCCCATCCATGTCAACCTTTTATTGTAAATCATTTACAACCTATGGGTTTTATCTCATCAAAAGGGTCGACCAAGGTCCAAACCTTGTTCACATATGTCGAATTCATCTCGAGTTTCATAGCCTCTTGCTATCTCTTTTAAGTCAACATTTGACTTTATTTTTGTGCAATTAGTAGGTTCATCATCCTAGATCAGCAATGCCTAATTTGTAATCATGGATTCGCACCTTCTTGAAGGTTGAATGATCCTACTAGATTCATATAGAGTTGATATATTTTCAAGAGTTTCTACTTCCTGACAAGAGCATGCCTCATCAGATATGTGATCAAACTTGAATTCATCTACTTGCTTAACTATATCTATAGACTCATGAACTCTTTCGAGTTTTATTTTGCTTTCATTGTCCTCTCCTAAAGTAAACATTTTCTCTAAGAGGATGATATGTTATGAGACGAAGACTTTCTTCTTAATGGGATAATATAATTGATATCCATATATTTGTTTTGGATATCCCACAGATATGTACTCAAGCTTATCCGATTCATTGCGTTTCAAATAAGCGTCATAGTCCCAAATTTTCATATGAGATAAATTGGGACTATTGTCTTTCCATAACTCGTATGGAGTTCTGTTAACCATCTTAGGTGGGATATGATTTAATGTGTAGCACACTGCAATCAGTGCATGACCCCAAAACGACTTTGAGGGATTTGCATGGCTCATTATTAATTGAACTATATCTAATAGTTTACGATTCCTCCGTTCAGATACACCACAATGTTGCAGTGTATATGAAGGAGTTCACTGCAGGAGAATCTCATTCTCTATCGAATAATCTAAAATTTAACAACCATTAATTAACGATTGAAACTTAGGGATGTCGTTTCCTATTAATAATATGTCTTACATATAATATTAGGAATGTAACAATGCTCCCACTATCTTCTTGTAAATACACAATTCGTCTTCATATTTGATGAAATCAAACCTTTTGTTTTTTTCATCAAACCGAAGATTTCAACTCCAAGAGGCTTGCTTTAACTTATTGTCATGGTATGCAATTATTGCAACCAAAATCCGAATGGACATCAACATGGTTATAGGCGAAAGGTTTTATCAAAGTTAACGCGTTATCTTTGTTTGTTACCTTTTGTTACTAGGATTGCTTTGTATGTATGTATATTTCCATCCATGTTAACCTTTTATTGTAAACCATTTACAACCTATGAGTTTTATCCCATCAAGAGGGTCGACCAATGTCCAAGCCTTGTTCACATACGTCGAGTTCATCTTGGGTTTCACGGCCTCTTGCTATTTCTTTTTAAGTCAACATTTGACTTTGTTTTTGTACAATTAGTAGGCTCATCATCCTAGATCAGCAATGCCTGATTTGTAATCATGGATTCGTACCTTCTTAAAGGTCGAATGATCCTACTAGATTCACATGGAACTAATATATTCTCAGGATTTCTACCTCCTGACAAAAGTATGCCCCACATCAGATATGAGATCAAACTTGAATTTATCTACTTGCTTAACTATATCTGTGGACTCATGAACTCTTTCGAGTTCTATTTTGCTCCCACTGTCCTCTCATAAAGTAAATATTTTCTCTAAGAGGATGATATGTCATGAGACGAAGACTTTCTTCTTAATGGGATAATAATATTGATATCCATATATTTGTTTTGGATATCCCACAGATATGTACTCAAGCTTGTCCAATTCATTGCGTTTCAAATAAGCGTTACAGTCCTAAACTTTCATATGAGATAAATTAGGACTATTGCATTTCCATAACTAGTATGGAATTATGTTAACCATCTTAGGTAGGATATGATTTAGTGTGCAGCACATTGCAATCAATGCACGACCCCAAAACGATTTTGAGAGATTTGCATGACTCATTATTAATTGAACTATATCTAATAGTTTACGATTCCTCCGTTCAGATGCACCACAATGTTGCAGTGTATATGGAGGAGTTCACTGTAAGAGAATCTCATTCTCTCTCAGATAATCTAAAATTTTATCTTTAAGATATTTTCACTTCGATTGGATCTTAATGTGATGGTATCTTTATTTATTTGTTTCTCTACTTCTAGTTTGAATCATTTGAACCTTTCAAGAACTTCGTGCTTGAATTTCATCAAGTATCCATGATCATTGATGACATAAGAGAAACCTCATTTGGTATTAATTGACATGGGTCCATATACATCACTAAGTATTATGCCAATATTTATGCAGACTTATTCCTTTTCAAGTAAAAGGAAATTTGGTCATTGTACCAAACATGCATGATTTGCACTTGTCAAATAATTCAAAATCAATTGACTCCACGCATATATCTCTATGTAATTTTGAAATTGCATTTCATGTATATGAGCAAGTCTAAAATGCCAGATTTAGGTATTATTTAAATTATTACTTTTATGCCTTTTAACTTCTATACGCATTATAGAATGCTTAGTATTTAGAATATAAATGTCATTTGTAGTTTACCATACCATAAAGATCTTAATCAAGATAAGTATGAACAACAATTTTTCTGAACATTAAAACAGTTCATGTCCAAATGTGAAATTTATTTAATGTTCCAGTTATGGTGAGTGCAAAGTAACATTTCTCTAATTCTAATACTAAGCCTAAAGGCAATAACAAGAAGTATGCTCCTATAGGCAATGCAACAACCTTTGCTCATTTTCAATGTGTAGGTCAACTTTTTCCTTTTTGCAGTGGCTTACTTCTATCTAATTTCTCCATATTTATATAAATATGAGATCCACATCTAGTATCAAATACCTAAGAAGCTTATAAAGTAGACGTAAACCTTACAATATTTCTTCCAATTACCTTTTCATTCTATAATGAAAATAATGGTCATTAGACTTGGTATTTGTCTTTCTCTTTGACCGTCTCAGCCATATTGGATGCTTTCCCCAACGCCCCTTTAGACTTCTTCTTAATACCATTAGATGAATCAATGGCTTGTCCACTTCTTACTTTGATAATGGGTATAACAGTCCTAAGCATGTTAAGCAACTCAATGAGTGTGCATTCGAACTTATTTATATCACAATTCATAATTAGTATGAATAACTCTCTGACAGAGATTGCAAAACTAAGTCAATACTTAGTTCGTAGTTCATGATTGAACACAATTGAGATACTTGTCAATGTCAATCATCTGTAGTACATGAGCACTAACTAAGAACTCCTCTATCATTTCGCATCGGTATAGTTGCTTGAAAATCTCATATTCTCCCCCACATAATTATTATCATACAACTCTTTGAAATAAAAAATCATGTCTTAGCATCTATACTCTCACGTGCTTTCGTAACTCGGGTGACGTAATGCAAACATCACACATGTTGTACTATTGTTATCACCATGTTATTGTAGTAGCCACCTTTTCCTAGATTAAGTCACCACCGGGTATCTCTGGAAAGGGCTATTTAATAACATAACCAATTTTTCATGCATGAGAACAATTCTCAAATTGCGGTGGCAATCAAGAAGATTTGATTTGGTTTGGTTATTGTCATCTAGTATGCCACCCGAATACACATGGTTACTCTCGATTCAATAAGTATAAATGACAAAAAGAAAAAGAATAATATATGAAATGCATCAGTTAATTTAACATGGGCTTTTATTAAATTAATTATTCTTCCACTGTTTAACTCAAATTTATGATCATCTTACATAAATTTATGGAGTCCATACTGGACTCCCAGTGGGTTGGGATCCCATCTATTATATCAAGATCTTGAGTGTACTTAACAAGCCTTAATATAACATTTGGGTAGATACTATTGTCAATTGTATCTCCATACAACTCCTAAATCATTAAGCTAACAATTCTTTGTCTTCACATATCTTATGTGTTAGTTTAACATGTCACTAAAATTTATCTCCTTGAGTGTACTCAATAAAAAATAAATCTTAATTATGTCAGACCCAGTATTCAGGAATATCTAATATTTCATAGTGTCAAACATATCCATAATAGACCAGCCTTGAGTGTACTCAACAAGTTGAAACGATTTGGGACTTTGATTTTTCATTATAATAACGGAAGGCGATTACAAACGTGACTTAATATTTTATTGAGGGGTTTTGCATCTAAAGGTTTCATCGTAACAATCATATATATTTTATTTTACATTTACCATGCAAATAAACATATATATAACATAATATAATAGTGTGGACAATTATGAATTTTTACTATCTAGTCTTCTCGAGCCACAAGAAAGACTAGTTGGTCAATTCTAAGGGGTATTACATTGATCAGTATCAATGCACCATCTCCATGGTCTCCTCCTCTTTTTGTTTCTTTAATTAGTCCAGCTACAACATGTATCCTATACTAGTTGGCAAGTAGGCCTAAATAAAATTGGACTCGCATACTCATAGTAACAATAACAATAATGGACTCGCATGTCCAAAATGATTAAGAGCTCGCAGACCCATAATAATAACAATAATAACGGGCTCGCTGGCTCATAAAACGACAAGAATAAAATTAATCATTCAACACATTCACATGATCCAATTCATAATTGTCAACTAATAATACATTCATAACATAAATGTATACCTATATAATATCTAATATTATATCCAAACATGTTTCAAGTTTCTGACAATTAAGTCGTTTAGATTATTTTAGACAAAATGTATTGGAACAATTAAATAAATAATTAATCATGTTAATAAATTAATTTAATTAGCATGCATATTTAATTAAAATTAAATTTTAATTAAATACCGAATTAGAGTCCAACTCTAATTCCATAATTATAGGGCGGAATTATTTAATTAAAATCAAATTTTAATTAAACATCAAATTAGAATCCAAATCTAATTTCAAAAGTCAAGGAGGTTGAATTTAATCAAAATAAAATTTTAATTAAATAATAAAATTAGAGTCCGACTCTAATTCGAAGATTTTGGGGCGAACTTATTTAATTAAAATCAAATTTTAATTAAACAATTTATTAGAGTCCAACTCTAATCTTAAGAAAAATTCTATGGCAAGATAATTTAATTAAAATCAAATTTTAATTAAATATCAAATTAGAATCCAATTCTAACTTCAAGAAAATATTTGGGTGAATAATTAATTAAAATCAAATTTTAATTAATTATTAAATTAGAGTTCAACTCTAATTTAAATTGATTTAATATTTTAATCTAGGATAACACTCATAAATAAAATAAATTCAACTCAGGGTCAAAGTTTAATATTTAAGTTAAAATCATATTTGAACGAAAATATAAAAAGTCGTCAAATTTAAATAAAATTTTAATTTGGGTCAAAATTAAAATTATAGGTCAAACCCATTAAAGCGCAATTTTAAAACCATTTTAAAATTAAATTCAAGTTTAGACACTTTCAAAATTTGCAATTTGACCCAAGTATAAAACTAAAAGCAAACCTTTCCAATTTTCAAATTTGTAGGCAAGCCCTCCTCTTAAAATTCAAAACTGACCCTGAAATGGAATTGCAAGTAGGGGTCTCCTCAATATCAAATATTGAAAAATAGCCCCTTATAGTAAATTTACAAATTGACCCTGAATTCGAAATTGCAGAGAGGGACCTCTAATTTCTCAAATTTATGTAGAAGCCCCCGTCCCAATTCTCACACCCAACTACAGAGAACCCTAAAAATTCACCTTTTTCTTGTTTCCAATTTTTTATTTTATGATATGGTTGGTAGTGCTGGAATGGCGTCGCACAACCTTACAATGGGAAGACGACGGCGCGTCTTCGCGCTGCTTGCACAAGTGACAGACACCGCTGTCAAGTGCAATGACGTCTACTGCACCTTCTATCAGCGTCAGACGACCTGCCTAAGGTGGAGGCACTAGCGTCGTCCGAATCTACCTTTTTTTTAAAATTATATTTCAGAATTAGATTCCAAATATATATATATATACACCGCTGCGTGGTGCATCGACGTCTATTGCTACTGCTAGCCTACCGCTGCTGGCAGCCGCCACAAGCAACGGTTGCTGCCATGCCGCCAATCCGATCAACCCTTTTCTCTTTTTTTATTTTTTATTTTTTTTAATTTTTAATTTCAGATTTCAGAAATATATATATATATATATATATATATATATAAAATCAAATTTCTTCTTAATTGCTGAAAACAAGAAAAGAACAAAATCAACTTTTAATTTTTTCAACATGAAAATTAGTTCCTAACAAACACAAAGTAGACTCTGATACGACTGTTGGGAATCTACTTAATATGCTCAACGAAAAATTAAAACAATTTTCGATTCCCATCACGGATCTCTTTGTGTTTAGATAGAAGTTATGATAAGGTTTATATCTTTTCTTATTTCTGCAAACTCCTTTACATTATCTTTGTTCCAGCAACTTGAATCTGCCTCTCACAGCTGTCCAATTGTTCAACCTCCAACGATGATCCACACAGGGAGCAAGATTGTAGGATTTAGGGTTTTCTTCTTGTGCTAGCAACAATAATGAATTGTCTACAGATTTTGAAAACTCTAGTCATATTTATATATAAGCCTTAACAGGTTTGACCTGACTCGGTTCAATATTTAATTAATTCATTTAATTAAATCTAGTTCGTGAATTAATTAATCTAATTAATTAATTTAAATTAATTAAATCAGGCATATAAATAATCAATCCAATTAATTAATTTATCCAATGCTTGTTAAATTAATTAATTGAAAAATTATAATCTTCCAGTTCTCCTTTTATGTACGACCCATCAGGTTCCCAATTACGATACCTTACGACGTGAAATATTATTTTGATCCAATCGAAATTGATAAATTAAAATTCTCTTTTAATTTATCACAAATTCACACTCATCGTCCCAAATTGACATCTAACAATGTGCCAGGGCAATACATGTGATGGAAAATGTCACGTGATATGGCAAAAGTAAACTCGCTCGTTTACCATGAAACTATAATTCCTTCGTCCATATGATCCGATCAATTACGAAATATAGAAGTGTGTCAATCTCGATTATCGATCATATATTTCACTCAACTATTAAATCAATATAAGTCGAAAACTCTTTTTCGACTTCTAAGTACACCTTGACCAAGAATTTCGGTATGGACTTAATTGAATGAAATGCAGATCATAATCTCTTACTATCTAAGAGTGATGAATCTTCCATTGGTCATTCACAACCTTCATACGATTCTTGATATACCCGAACGATGTCGTGTTAGTGGCCCTTGGCAGAGCAATATCCAACACCGTCAAAGCATGACTGTCCTCATATAATGTACTATGACGACCTCAAGTCAAAGGACCAATCCTACTACCGAATGTTAGAGATTAACCATTGACACTTAAATAGTTATCCATGTGGAATCTTTAGGCAGATCTATAACAAAACATCCACGTGTTCATTCAAGTGTTACCACACTTTAACTTGTGAGATCGGCTACTCACTTCACAAGTAAGAAATGCCACACGTGATGGTCTATCTGCAATAACAATATCCGTATCTCGTTATTACTTATGATCACGGACGATTTAAAATTCAATCATATGTAATTTATATTTCACAATCACAACTCCTGTGATTAACAAATTACGAAGATTTGAACATATGGAGTCTATTATTTAATTTAATTGTCTATTTATTACATAATAGATCTGCTATTAAATTGCATTAATTATTTATTAAAAGTATTTATATCCAAGATTGATTGGACTTGGGACATAACACTTACAAAAAGTACTTTTATTTTATTGAACATCCGTTCGACTGCATCAAAGCCTTTTTTTTTTTTTATCTCCAGTGCATATTTGCGAGATCAATCTGAGTAGCATCTGGATTATTGGAAGATTTTCTTGGTTATATAACAGCTTGAAAAATTTAGCAGGCCAGAGAAATTAAATGCCTTGACTAATATCTATGTTCACAATGTAGAACTGAAATCAGTGAACTGAGATTTGTGTGATGAATTAAGATACCAGAGTTGGCTGAATCTGTTTCTTGATATTCCATTGAATAGGAAATCTACAAAATCTATTTATGAACTTTGGCATTCATGGAAATACCTCAAGAGGACAAGAACAGATTTAAGCCGAATGTTTGGAGGATAGTTTGTTGAAAACTTTTTTATACATATGCCTCGTTAGTTTTTCTTCGATCTGCCAGCACCATTTGCCTTTTCTCTTCACTTGTTTTTTCCTTCTTTTATATGCTCATCATATTGTTTCTTCTCTTTTTGTCGGTGACGTTTCTTACCAAACCATTTTCTGTGATCGTTGTTCTGTGCATGGCTTCCTCCAAATTTCCCACTTGACCATTTCTGTCTTCAGAATCACGAGCGTCAGCTTTCCTATCAACGGTATGATCTCCATCTTCTTCATCATTACCATCTTCATCATATTCTGGTGAAGCAATATAAGTTGCCCTCCCGGACTCGTTACTTCTACATTCTTCATTGTCTTCGACTATTTTAGAGGAATCTCGTTGCTAAAACTACAAAATAAGAGAAAAATACACAGATTTACAAGAAAAGTTGCAAGTTTTTCCAATAAAATACTTATACATTGTGAATCTGCAATCTTCTATGCAAAGATCATAGTCTTATTTCATGGTGCTTATAATAAAACCTTCATTATTGCAGAAAAAAATAGTGGTCAGCTGTCAGCAGCCCCGAAAATTATTTGGCCCTTATTCCTAGAAGACACTTTACAGGCAAATTAATCTAACTAATGGATAGAATCAAGTGGTTTTTATATTGAAGATGCTTTGAAGTTGGAACTACCATCTTCTTTATTCATTTGTCTACCTCATAAATATAAAGCTGCTTTTGAAATGGGAATACAGATGTGCCCCACACATGAATGACAAAGAATGTATAAGATCAATGATTTCAAATAGGCTGAAGAGGCCCTCTTTGGTAAGAATACCTTTAGTTCTGTCTTTATCAATCAATACTACCATTCCATGTGAATTATTGCTGCGAATCCAACTGTGTTTTGGCATCTTGCATAAGGTTAAATTGGATTAGGGTGTCGACTGATAACCTCCTTTTCTTCTGTCCTTATCTGGAGATGTCTTCATCCTCGTAAAGCAGGCATTTTTGTCACCAAAAGGTAAAAAAAATTAGAAGGATAAACAGAATTAGACAGGACTTAACGGAGGAATGAGCAAGATTTTAGCCTTTTTTCTCATTTCATTATTACATTCAAATCTACCTTACCAAATCCAGATAGAGGAGGATTGTTGTGATGGGTTAATAGTTAGCATAAAACTTGTCAGATTCTGTGTCGTGAACCTTGATAAAAAAATACTTCAGAGGCAACAATGATATGATATGATGGGCTATATGGTTGATCGTAAATTTATTGGGAATAAACTCAGTCAATATACTATCATAACAGACGAGTTCAATTATAGATGGATTGGTGACATTACTCTGATGATATTCTGTGATGATTCTTCATTGGAATGTTCACCCTTTGGCTTATTATCTGTTTAGACTGAGACAAGAGAGGACCCTTTGCCTTCTTGTTGCATATTTTAGGGTCTATCCCTGTGTTGATTTGCATAACGACTTGAACTTGGTTTTGGTCTTCTGTGCTCCATCTCAAGATGAATTTTGGAAGTTGTCAAATAATGGGACAACATTTCCATAGCTGGAGATTTGAGTCGACTTCTTGTTTGCTTCCATGGTGTGTTGTTTTTAAATACTTGGTTAGGGCAGCGAGGAGATGTTTACAGGATGTTGATGCTTGCTTTGTTCGCATCAACTAGTAAGGTTGGAAGCTTTCATCGAGTACTTTCCAAATATAGAAATATAAATAAATAAGTTGGTTCATCTTTCAATGATTTCGCCCATGTTTGTCAACTTCTAGCCCTTTTGCTGAAACTTGGTGGCCTGACACAATTCCCTCTTGTACCATGAAGTAACACTTCTCCCAATTAAGAACTAAATTCTTCTCTTTATAGTGTTTGTAACACTAAAGAAAGACTGTAAAGGCAATTATTGAAAGATGTACCAAAAACAGATTGGTGGGTTATTAAGAAATTTAACAAATTGTGCATCAAATTCTTTTTTTAGAATCTTTGTGGAAACGGAAGTGTTGGCTTGATGATTGGTAGGTTATTAAGAAATGTTTAGAATTAGGCCTATAAGCCTTTCTTGTTTTATCAATTTTCTTGTTCTGCGTCTATTTGCTCTTTCTTCTGATAAGGTATAAAATTTAGTGACACTATGGGCATGTTCTCTCCAACTTCCTTGCCACTCATCAAGGTAATAGCTTTGCAATGCTCCTTCAGATTCACCTCCATATCACTTGGAAACTTTCCTTGTTCCAAAACTTCATTGATGTAGCCAACTAACCAATTTGAACATCAAGATTTTTCATTGTAGCCCCCCATGTTGGTCACATGAGTCTCAATATTATCCAGACATGATTCATCTTTGTTGAGCCACAACCTTGTTTCTGAAATAAAAATTCCCAAAATGTCATCTAAGGATGGTTTCCCTTTTAGAATTTTGATTATTGAATCCAGGAAGTGGTGGGAATACATTCCTATTGTTGCCACATGATAAATTCTAATGATTTGTAAGCCCTGGGTGATAATAATTGGAATAATAACTTTCCCTCTAATTGTAGTTCCTGCTGTTAACATATTCAGCCTGCTCATTTGCTATTTTAATTTCCTGATGTGCTGAAGAAGCAGCCATAATCGAAACCGCCTTCTGTTGATTACTCTGTGTAGTAAATATGGCTATCTGATTAGTAAGTGATAAAATTGAGCTGCTAGTGCAGTGATAGGGTCACTTCATGTAGACCCACTACTCTCTTTACGCTTGATCTCTCACTCGACCATTAGTAGCTATTTTTAGCTATGTCATCTAACAAGAAATATGTAACATCTATTGTTTAAGCCATTAGAGTACCTCATGCAGCTGCATCCACTATGGTTCTCATTTGCCCATTTAACTCATTGTAGAAGATCTCAATCTATATCGAACTCTAAAAACCATGTTGAGGACACCTTCTAAGCAAGTCTTTGAATATTTCCCATGCTTTATAAAATGGTTCAAAGTCAGATTGTCTGAATTGACCAATCTCGCTCCGAAGTTGAGCTAACTTGGAAGGTGAAAAATACTTGGTGAGAAATTTCTGAGCTAAGTCATCCCAAGTAGTAATAAAACCATACGGTAGCGATCGAAACCAAGCCTTGGCTTCATCCATCAAGGAGATAGAAAATAAATGCAGTCTAATTGCCTCATCAGTAACTCGATTCATCTTCACTGTATCACAAATCTCTAGAAAAGACCCAGATGAGCATTTGGGCCTTCTATTAGAGGTCCACTAAATTGATTTTGTTGTACCATATGTATCAACCCTAGCTTATTAGCAAGAACAGTTGGGCATGCAATATCGAAATAGTTTTCATTGACAATTGGTCTGACATAGTCTTGAGTAGCTCGTTGTTGATTATTTTCATTAGTTGTTCTTATTTCCTGTTTTGCCATTACTTCAAGTTCGTTTCTTTCTACATCCTTTAGAAAATATGATGTGCGTTCTAGTTCAAGATCAACAGGCAATAGGTCGAGATTCCTCACTTTTTGCATATATAGCTGATTTTTTTTAAAAGAAATTATAATAGATAAAAATAAAACAAATAAAAATCTACATTAAAATAAAAGCTAATTGGTAATAATATAATTAGATGTCAAATAAAAATATCACCGGTAATGACGCCGAAAACTTGTTATGAATTTTGTACAACGTAAATTATACCTCAAGTGTACGGTATCAAGTTTTGTAATATATGAAGGAAATTAGAGTATCAAACCTACAGGGATTGATATTAATTCCTACTAAGTACTACAACTATTTTAGCTTTTACTTTATCTAGAAAATTCAATTTAGAAGCAATATTTTTATATTAATCAAATGTGGATGTGGTGACAATTCAAGTAAAATAAGACAAATTATAAGAGATTTATCATTGTGAGAAATCTTAAGGAATGATTTTACCGCATTATCAAAAATGTTTTTCAAATTTTATAGTTGCTTCTATTAATTTTTCTTAAATTTATAGGCAAGAATCTTAAATTAATTATATTCCTTCTCTCGAGTGCTGAATATAATCTATCTCTATAATTTGATTCCAGTATCTCTATTCCAAGTTAAAAATATAGAAATTATTTTCATATTGGTGCCGTAGCGCCAGCAGTTCTACTGCTTGCATTCTACTGATTTGGCATTGCAGCATCGAGGAGCTAGCACCACTATGCCTAAGCCTTTGCTGAACTCTGGGTTGTTTTTTGGGCGCCATCTGTACTGTCGTGGCACCCATATGTTTCCTTCACTTTGTTTGCCTAATGTTCTAACCTATTTTCCAATTTTTTTTCCTCTTCTTTTATCTTCACTCCATGCCCACTTCCATGATCAACAATTTAGCTCCATTCTAAGCTTCTAAATATGCCATTATCTCCAAGTTACGTAAACTACATGTTAGGCAATTTGTTGTCAAACGACCCCCCGGGCTATGATGTAACCTCGATTTTATTATCAATCGGCCTTGACCATATGATTGATTAGTATATCGACACAATTATCGAGACAACACAATCCACATTCGTATGGACCGTTCGAAGCAACCTAATGTTAATAGTGTTGCTCGCGGTTCGTCCCATTTCCTTGGAAGGCTATGTTATTAATTTGAAACCCATTAATTTTGAGTCGAGCCTTGTTTGGTCCACAAATTAACCCTAACCTAACTTGTTTGGATATTTACATGGCTTATATTCTTGGCTCTCCTTCGACCTCCATAGTAGTATGCCCAATCTCTCTCTGTGAGACTTACCTCTCGGTTCTTTCATCTCTTCTCTATGACCTTTGTGGTTAATTCTTAGTCGGCATTTTATTGGACTTCATCTTTCCAACCTATAGCAACCGGAAGTGGGGCGGTTCTTGGTGGTGGTATTGGAGTTGTCTCAACCTTGGTAGTGTCGATAAAATAGGTAAAACTGAGCCCGATTTGAACTTGGTGTTTGCTGGAAATTAACACTACAACTGGTATCAGAGCCTGAGTCACCTTCTCCAACCAAAAAACCACCAAAAACGACGGCAGTGTGCGTGATTTATATAGGGGACCGAACCTGCAATCTCATTTTCCGGCCAAACCAGTAACTTTTCGGCAAAACCGACCCCATACCCGGAACCAGCAGGCTGAGGCGCCCCTTCCAGTGCGGCGCGTGGTGGTGGTGGCGAACTCCGGCAACGGTGCGTGGGACTTCGACGGTGGCGCGTGGCGGAGATTCCGAGCGAACTTCCTTCAGGCAGTTTGCTCATTTCAATCCCCTGAACGCACTGGCACTGTTTATTTTTTATTTCAGGTTACACAGAAAAAGTTGGACAATTTTACCCCTGGTGGATCAACGATTGAAACTGCATATATCTACTGAATTACTTTAGGCCAAGATTGTGGCCCTAAAGTAGTAGATTCGCATCTCTCTCGATTATATGGATTTAGACACGTCTGCTCTGGTAAATTGGTTTAACCCGTTAATTTTTCAACATTAGCGCGTCACCGTGTGGGGTGACAATATATTGGGGATTGTCATTGCTTGGCAACCATTGCTTGTGCTAGAATTAGAGTTACGTGCTCTTGATTGTTTTTTATTGAGTATTTGTTTTTGGGTTAAAATCAGTTTTGTAATTCTTAGTGATCTAATTACTGTGGGACTAGTTATCTGCTAGACGTATTTTTTGCTGCATTGTTATTTCCGCTACTTACTTATTCCGTTTGAAATACTGTGACCTTACCTGTTCGAACATTCCCTTGATCTAAGATCGCGAGTCTTATGAAATTCTGGGAATCTGGAACGGTGTATACTGTTAGTGATCCTGGGACTACTTTGTGTGGTTTGATTATGGTTTATGCAATTTTTGACTATTGTGTAAAGATGACAACCCACAGTTTTGATTTGGAAATTTTTAATGGAAAGGGTGACTTTGCTATTTGGCAACAAAAAAATGAAGAGTATTTTAGTCCAACAAAAGGTTTCAAAAGCCATTGAAGGCAATTTTTCAACTGATTTTTCACAAGAACAAAGAGAAGAAGCCGATGAGCTTGCTTATACCTCAATTATTTTACACTTGTCTGACGTCGTTTTAAGAAAGGTGGGTAAACTAAAAATCACTAGAGAACTTCGGAAGAAATTAGAAGATTTGTATTTGCTTAAGTTTACATCGAATAAACTTTACCTACTTGAACGTTTTTTCAGTTTCAAAATGGATCTTTCAAAGGATCTTAATGACAATCTAGACGTGTTTAACAAATTGGTGCAAGATATAGTTAATTGTGATGAGACTGTGTCCGAAACTTATAAGGCTATAATTTTGCTCAATGCAATTCCTGATTCCTATAAGAAAGTTAAGAACACCATTAAGTATGGTAGAGACACGTTAACACCTGAAATTGTCATAGATTTCCTTAAAAGTAAAGAAATGGAAATTAGGGCTGAAAAATATGATAAGAGGAACGGTGAGGTGCATATGATGCGGGGTTGAACTCAATTTAGGGAAAATAGTCATAATGGATATCAAACTAGTGGCGAGTCAAGATGTAATGGATGGAAAAAAAAGAGCAAAGGTAGGTCTAGATCAAAATCTAGGACTAAGGCGAGAAAATGCTATGGTTGTGGAAATACAGGGTATTTTATAAAAGATTGTCATAAGGAGAAGGGTAAGCTAAAGGTTAAGGAGAGAGATGGGGTAAATGTGTTAGCATTTACTTACGATATAAATGGTCGTGAGGTCTATATGATTACAAGTCCAGTTGCATACACTGCTGAATTAAATTTAACTGCTAATTCCCGCATGCATGAGTGGATACTTGACTCTGGTGTATCTTTTCATTTGACGTCTGAAAAGAATTGGTTTTATAAGTTGCATGAATCTAATGTTGTACTGTATGATAACTTTGCCTATACTATTACTGAAATTGATGACATAAACGTAAAATTTGACACAGGTTTTGTGTATACGTTAAAGGACATTAGATATATTCCTGAGTTATCTAGGAATCTGAATTCAGTAGGGAGACTTGAGAAGAATGACTTTACTGGTAAAATTGGAAATGGTATGCTAAAAATGATCAAGGGTGCTTTAGTTTCCATTAAGGGAATTAAGAAAAATGATATATATTACTACTGGAAAAGTGATTAGAGGTGTGAATTCCTTTATCTCCTCTGCTAAGATTGATCACACACACACATGGTATAATAGACTTGCTCACGTAAGGGTCAAGGGACTTAAGCTACTTAACGAAAATGGTGCTTTTGGTAATGACTGTTTGTCAGATTTGCCATTTTGTGATCATTGTGTGCTTGGTAAGCATTATAAAACTTCTTTCTCCATAAGTGTTAATAGAGCTAAAGGCATGCTTGAATATGTGCACTCTGATCTATGGGGTCCTGCTAGTAATCCCACATCGCGTGGAAATAGATATTTCCTATCTATTATTGATGACTACACTAGCAAAGTATGGGTCTATCTTTTGAAGGATAAATCTGAGACCTTTAATAGTTTTAACAATTGGAAGAGACAAGTGGAAAACCAAACTAGCAAGAAAATCAAAATTTTAAGGACAGATAACAGCCTAGAATTCTGCAATAAAGAATTTGATAGTATGTGTAAAGAAAGCGGCATAACTAGACATAAGACCGTTCCTTACACTCCTTAGCAAAATGGGGTAGCAGAAAGGATGAATAGGACCATACTTGATAAAGCATGTTGCATGATGATTAGTTATTGTGTTCCCAAGTCATTTTGGGGTGAGGCTGTTATGACCGCTTGTTATTTGATTAATCTGACTCTTTCTGCTGCATTGAATGGTGACACTCCACATAAGAGATGGTCGGGTAAATTGAGTAATTACTCGATACTTAGAACTTTTGGCTGTACAGCCTTTTCTCATCAAAGTGAGGGTAAGCTGAAACCTAGAGCTAGGAAGTGTGTCTTTCTAGGATACCCCAAGGGTGCTGAGGGTTATAGGTTATGGGATAGAAGCCAAAAAGGGGTTAAAATCATCATAAGTAGAGATGTCACATTTAACGAAAATGAGATGCCGTGTATTAAAGGGGAAACTGAACCTGAGAGTGAAGCTGAATCAGGTGAAGAGAGAGACCAGTTTAAGGTAGAGTTAGGAAAATTAAGTCCACCTGCCCTTACTGCTTCAAATGAGGTGGAGACTCAAACTCAGGAACCCGAGGTGGAGAATAGTAATGAAATAGTGACAGAAGAGTACTATGAGGAAGAAAATCCTTTAGCTAACTATAACTTAGTTAGGGATAGAGAGAGGAGACAAACGAGAGAACCTAGAAGGTTCGATTTTGAATCTGAATTAGCTTTTGCCCAGGATAGTTATGAAGAACTAGCTGATAAAAAGCCAAAGACAAGAAGAGGCAATAGGCAGTGATCAATCTAATGAATGACTTAAGGCAATAAAAGAAGATATGAGTTCTCTAGAAAAGAATCATACTTGGGAGCTAGTACCTAGGCCTAAGAACAAATCAATTGTTGATTGTAAATGGGTCTTTAAGGTTAAGGAAGGAACTAACAGCTTGGAACCCCTAAGGTTTAAAGCTAGGTTAGTGGCTAAAGGCTATACAAAAAAGGAGGGCGTTGATTATAATGAAATTTTCTCACCAGTTGTTAAGTACACCACTATTAAGGTCATGCTCTCATTGGTTGCACACTTTGACTGGAAACTTGAACAACTTGACGTAAAAACTACTTTCTTACGTGGTGAGCTTGATGAACAAATTTTCATGAATCAACCAAAAGGTTTTAAGGATAAGTAAAAACTTGATTATGTGTGTTTTCTGAGAAGATCCTTGTATGGGTTAAAACAATCTCCTAGACAGTGGTACAAGAGGTTTGATTCCTTTGTCCTCACTATAGGGTTTCAAAGAAGTAAATTAGATCACTGCCTGTATTTTCAACACAATGAGACTGATGATAATTATCTGTTTTTGTTGCTCTATGTGGACGACATGCTTTTGACTGGATCATCCTCTAAGTGGATAAATAACATAAAAGCAAAACTAAGTGGTGAATTTGACATGAAAGACCTAGGTAAGGCTAAGAGAATCTTAGGTATTGAAATCGAAAAAGATAGGTCAAATTCTGTTTTGTTTTTGCATCAGTCTCCATACATATCCAAAGTATTGAAGAAATTTAATATGAGTGATTGCAAACCTGTCACGTTGCCTCTTGCTAATCATTTTGTTTTATCGAAGGAACAATCTCCTTACAATGAGCGTGAAGTAGAATACATGAGTAGAGTGCTTTACTCTAATGTGATTGGTTCCATAATGTATTTGATGGTTTGCACTAGACTTGATTTAGGTTTTGCTATTATTACTCTCAGTAGATATATGGCTAATCCGGGCCCTGAACATTGGGAAGCATTAAAGTGGCTATTAAAGTACTTGAAGGGTACAAGTGACGTAGATTTAAAGTTTAGTGCTAATAAAGAATGTATAAAATTAAAGGGTTTTGTAAATGCAGATTACGCGAGAGATAGGGATGGTAGGAAATCTACTTTATCTTACGTGTTTACCTTATCTAATTCATGGGTTAGTTGGAAATCACAGTTATAACATATTGTTGCACTATCCACTACAGAATCAGAATATATTGCTACCACTGAAACTATTAAAGAAGCTCTATGGCTTAGAGGTCTACTTCATGAACTATGTATCTTGAATGATTATGTGGTAATGTATTCCGATAGTTAGTCATCTATACATTTATGCAAGAACCCCATTTTTCACGAGCGCACTAAACACATTGATGCTAGACTCCACTTCATTAGAGATATAGTATCTCAAGAGATGGTAAGACTTGAAAAAGTCCACACCCACTACAACCCCTCTGATTGGGAATGAAGGTACTGCCACTGGCAAAATTTAGAAGTTCCAAGAAACTTCTAAATATTGGTACAGGTAAATGATTTCCAATTTTTATTGGTTTTCTATTAGAGGTGTCACTAATGGGAGACAATTTTCTTTTGCAGGTCCTTTGACACCAAGGTGGAGGTTGTTAGGCAATTTGTTGTCAAATGACCCCTCGGGCTATGATGTAACCTCGATTTTATTATCAATCGGCCTTGGCCATATGATTGATTAGTATATCGACACAATTATTGAGACAACACAATCCACATTCGTATGGACCGTTCGAAGCAACCTATTGTTAATAGTGTTGCTCACGGATCGTCCCATTTCCTTGGAAAGCTATGTTATTAATTTGAAGCCCATTAATTTTGAGTCGAGCCTTGTTTGGTCCACAAATTAACCCTAACCTAACTTACCTTGTTTGGATATTTACTTGGCTTATATTCTTGTCTCTCTCTCAGCCTCCATAGTAGTATGCACAATCTCTCTCTGTGAGACTTACCTCTCGGTTCTTTCATCTCTTCTTTGTGACCTTTGTGGGTAATTCTTAGTGGGCATATTATTTGACTTCATCTTCCCAACCTATAGCAACCGGAAGTGGGGCGGTTCTTGGTGGTGGTATTGGAGTTGTCTCAACCTTGGTGGTGTCAATAAAATAGGTGAAACTGAGCCCGGTTTGAACTTGGTATTTGCTGGAAATTAACACTACACTACAAAACAACATGAACAAACACACCAAAATGCTCAAAAGTACTCGAGAACAATCCGAAAACTATGATTTAAAGGTGCTACTTTAATGAGTGAATTACATTCATCACCTATTCTTACACATGACATTTTTATTGAAGATCACATCCTTACTCTTGATGATCTTTTGAGATTGATCATCCTAGAAACAATAACAAAACTCATTATCACCATACCTAATGAAAAAACACATTTTTTAGTTGGCATCGAGCTTGCTTCTTGTAGTAGAACTAGTAAGAATATATGAAACACAACCAAAAACTTTCAAGTGTGAAATATTTACCTCTATATTGCTCTGATATTCTGCAGCCCAAAGATATTGAAGGGCTTTCGTTGATCGCATAAGTTGCACTACTAATAGTCTCAACCCCGAACATCTTTGTAACCCATAATATAATCTCATACTTCTAGTGGACTTGTTTAAAATCCTATCCATCCTTTTAGCCATACTCATTTTTTTCCGGGTATTTTAGGAATGCTCTTCTTCATTTTTATTCTATTGTCAGCATATAGTTTATTGAAATCATCATCTACACATTCTCCCCTACTATTTGACTATAAATACTTTACCTTCAAAGCCGTCTCATTTTCAACCTTCGCTTTCAATTCCTTAAAGACATCACTTAAAAATTAAATTCTACAAGGGAAGTAACAGTTGAAGTTCGCCATACATTTATATGAATCAACTCAAATTTTGTAGTTTTGGATTCCTTCTGGTTTTATAGAAACTAACCATTTTCTAATATAGTTTTTTCACACAAACCATGTTCAATAGGTTTCAATCCCGGTATTATTCTTTTAGACTAAAGCACTTTCATTTCGTTTGGACTCATATTTCTGAACTATAGTGCTACAAATCATAATTAATAGCTGAATCATCAATTGTAATCATGTCTCTATAATTGTAAGCAATGTAAAGAGTTCTAGATTTATTTTCTCGAGCGACAACCATGACTCCCTTACTAACTTTCCAAGCACTAGCATCGAAAGTCACATTTTGACCTTCGCCAAGTTTTCCAACTGAGATTGGAGTACACAATCAGCTTAGGTACATTCTTTACCTTATGAATTTTTCATATATACCCATTGGAAATGCTCAAATTGACATCACCAATATCGATAATATTCATAGGTTATCCATCAGCAAGATCTTCATTTTCGTAATTCGCAGCAAAATAGCTTTACGTAATATCACAATGTGCAGTGGTGTGAAAAAAAAATTATCCTAAATCTATCACTCAAGAATTAATGACTGTAAACTATAAACAGTAGATCATCTTGTACCTCTTCAGACATTAGACTTGCAGTGTTATTCTTTTCTTCCTTGTTCATTGTTGGTATACAATTATTTTTCATGTGGCTAGTCTTTCCACAGTTCCAGCATTTCACATTCTTTCCAAACATGATTTGCTTATTCCATTCCAACATTGCCTTTATGGGAATTTTTTTCTGAAACCTTTACCTTTGTTCTCAACATTTAGGGAAAAACTCAATATTGAGAATTTTCCGGAGTCTCTTTTATAGACTTCCACAGCAAGAATAGTATCCTGAACACTGCTAAATTCAGTTCCATATTGCTTATAGATTTTATTAAGATGTTATACATTTTGAACATCTTTCATGTGCTATCGCGGGAACACAAACCACTTTTTTTCCCAACATACATGTCTTGGTCCAACCCCTATCAGAGCACCTTCAGTCGTCTTCAAATTAAATAATTTTTTATGACGTGTAACTTACACGAAGAGGACTTCTTATACATTTTGAACAATAATCTTCATCAAATTAATCATGGTTTTCTCCGTCTATGACTAGCATTTTTCGACAGTGTTAATCGGTAACATCCAACACCTGACGAGCAACGAGTGTCCACTCATCGTCCTTCATTGCCTTTGACTTTTATTTCATATTTGAATGGTGCCGTTTTTTACTATACAGGTAATCCTCGATTTGCATCCTCCAAAATGCAAAATTCATACCATCAAACTTGTAAATTCTACTAACGTAATCACTAGCCATTGCTCTCAATCAAAACCAAAAGTTATGATACTAGTTGTTTGAGAAATTAAAAACCCTAATTCTATTCAGTCGAGAGTAATCAATTCACAAAAAGAAAAATAGACACTTTAAGAACAAACAAGATTTATAGATGTTGCCTCAATGTGCGTCCTCTCCCATCACTATAGTATTTCACTATGAAAAAAGTTTACAAGAAAAAAATCACACTCTATCCTATCTAACATCTCTTTATATTGGTAATTCAAAACTACAATGACCTCGATCCTTAATTGTAAGATAAATTAAGACAAAAAAATTCCAAGAATGCAACTTCATGATTAATGTTGCCAAGACTTCGATCATGTAATACCCATTTTCGAGCTGGGAGTTTCTGATTTGGAATGGAAAGTGTCAAATGAAGACTCTTTTTGATTTATTATTATTATTATTTTTTATTTTTTATTTTTTTGATTTGAACTGAATTGGATGATATGAGTGGTAGATTGTGAGTGAAAATTAAAGTATACTTGATTAATTTAGCTTGTGGGGAACAAGGAAGAAAATATATGTTTGTCTAATTCTTACACAGAGGGAGGGCTGGACTGGGCCTAATTTAACGTTCTTTAGGGCATATTCGGTAATAATTATGAGAATTGATTTTTTTGATTTTTTGATCGTTAAAGAAAATAGTGAGTTCTACCTGTGAGTGAAGAATTAAAAAATTGCTACCAAACGGGACTTATACGATATGTAGTCATTGATATTCATCATGTGGTGGATGCATATGCGTATTCTATTCCTATGAGGGAAATAAAAATAAGGTTTACTTTAAAGTCGAATTTAAGCCCTCGTTTAATTTGACCCTCATTCTCATTCTTTTTCTCTATTCTATTTTCAACCACATAATCTTCCATAAAATAATATTACACGTAAATTAAAAACTTTTCATTCTTTTTTAACCACACATTTAAAAAAAAATACTGCTCAAACCATTAAAATTTGAAAAGAATGGGGCCAAACGGGGGCTAAACATCCACACCTAGAAAATTAAAATTCTAAAATATTTTAAAAAAAAAAAAAATCATCAGAGTATTGTATAAAAATTACTCCGCTCAATCAATCCAAAATTTTAATCTTAAAACAGAACTAGTTTATGCAAAATACAATAAATTTATACAAATGAATTGTTACTTGCATTTATACAACATATAATCTTGAATTCTCTTTCTTCTTTCTTCTATTGTGATTTCTACATATAATAATACGATTTATCTACCATTTACCCATAAACAATAAACTTGCCCAAAAGAAAAAAAATCCACTAAAATAATAATAATTACCAGAAAATAAAATGACAAATCAAACATATAACATAAATAAGAAAAAAAGTACACGGAGAAGAAAATTTTCTATCAAATATATAACTATATATATAATCTTTAGTCACAAACTCTTTTTCAACTCACTCATGGGGAAAAAAAAATACTTAAAGAAAAAGATAACTCAAAAATAGCAATAATTACCACAAAATAAAATCACGAATCAAATACATAACATGAAATACAAAAAATAACAAAATATTCTTTCTAAATATGCAACAACACTCAATCTAAAATTCTCTAAATCTCACTCAATAGTAAACCTACCAAAAAAAAAATAAAAAAATCTTAGCAAATATGCAGCAAAATAAGAAAATCCAATATGTCCAAAATAAGAAACCAAACAATAAAGATGATGATGATGATGATGATGATGATGATGATGATGATGATGATGATGATGATGATAATAATAATAATAATAATAATAATAATAATAATAATAATAATAATAATAATAATAATAAAAGTAAATCATAAATCAAACACAAATATAAAACAACCAAAAAAATGCTTAGTATATAATCACAAAAAAACCATCTAGATCGTGCGAACCTATTTACTCTTGGTGTTTGGGGCCTTTGCCGAAAATAATGAGAAAAGTTACCATTTTTTATTGAAAATAAAATTGTGAGAACAAAAAACATTAACACAATTTATATAACTTTAGTGCCTTTGTACAACAAGATAGAAATTGTTACAAATTGATTTTTCTGAAATGTAAAATGGATTTATTGTCTCGTGATTAAAATATTACAAAAGATTTTGATTATCGATCCACTTGGAATTTTTCCTAGACTTGTATGTTTTCTCATATAGTTCTTATGATTTTTCATGGACCTTGGGTCCTTATTTATAGAAAATTTTGGTAATCACCCTTCACTATATTAAACTCAAAGTTTAACCCAAAAAAAAAAAAAAAATCCAAAAAATAAGTGATCACATTTGTGACCTCATATAAAATATTGTGATCTATAATTTAAATTAAAAAGGTCACGGCCATATATTAGACAATTGATTGGTCACATTCATATATTAAATGCTTGTTTGGTAAGGATTTTGATAATTGATTTTTTGACCTTTAGAGATAAAACGGGTCCTATCTGTGAAAGAAGAATTCGAAAATGACGATTGGAATAGTAAAATAACGGTCAAAAAATTGATTTTAATTCATTTTTAAACTGTACCAAACAAGCTTTAAGTAACAAATCATACAAAATCACGATCAAATAACCACACAATTTATGGATATCAAATGCGTATCAAGTCACAAATTATACAATTAAATCACGAAATTATTTATTAATCATAAATCATGTAATTAATTGGTCACAATACCTACACTTCTCACACTATCTCACCATACCCTACATCATCGACAACCCTTGAAAGAAAAAAGAGGGAGATTGAGAAGACTATGCTCGTCAAACCACTCCACCACTTCATGTCACCACACCCATCCCACCTATCCCTCACCTCTAGATCTATAGCTGTCGGACCATCGTGTTATTATGGGCCTACCAACGATTGGTTGGATAAAGTTCACAAGCGTACGAGATCATTGACAAGTAATAGAATTGATAAGTTGAGTTATCGTCCCGCAATGAATAATTGCTAACTATAGTTTATCAATTTCTATCAATTTGATGTTAGTAACCCAAAAAAGATAAATGTGTTTTGATTTCCTCATCATGGTAATTGTACATATCACTTGTAAAAGAACTTGAAGACAATTTTCATGGTGTGATGCTGCAACTTTGTTTAGGGCAACATCAGAGGCTTATACTATAGCCGAATTTGAGTCCTACATGGCAGCTCTATGTAGTAAAAAGGAGGGCATCAAAGAGTACCTATTAGAAGAAGATTTTCATTATTGGACTAGGGCGCATTTTACCGAAATTTTATAATATCATGACTACGAATAATGCGAAATCTATAAATGGTTTGTTGAAGAGTGCTCGAGAACTTCCCATAATTGGTTTAATTAAATATATTTGTGGGATATTACAAAAGTGATTTTATGAAAGACGTGTGGAAGCAGAAAAATGTATGACCCAACTCATACCAACATTAGAGAAAAAGATGTGTGTGACATATAATAAGTCAAATGGATAGGAGGTAAATCAGGTATCTCCAGATATTTATCAAGTTGGTGACAATTTAGAACACTACTTTGTGAATTTGTACAAAATGACATGTACATGTAGAAGATTTGATCTGGATAAGTTCTCATGCCCGCATACAGTTGTTGCCGCAAGGTTTAAAGGAGATAACAGCTATAAACTATGTACCTCTTTTTACACTAGTATTTTTTGGAAGCAAGCTTATTCTACATTCGTATATCCTTTGCCAAACAAGGTCAAATGGAAAATTCCCAAGAATGTGATAGCCAGAGAAGTATTTCCACCATTGGCACGAAAACAAGGTGGGCGACCGTCATGAAAGAGGAAAAGGTAGGCGGAGAGATGCGTCGGCTCGTAAGTGCAGCAGGTACAAGAAAACTGGTCATATTCGATCCACTTGGATGGGCCAAGTAGCTAGTAGTGAACCTAAAGGTTGTAACACTATCGTGTCTTGTAACTTTACAATTTCGTACTTATTATTTCAACAATATGAAATGACTTATTAAATTTTGCAACCATTGCGTTATTAAAATATTTTTGTACCATTGGAATCAAATTAAAGTATTTCAGGTATTTATGTTCCATTTTCCCACAGTGAAGGCAAACTACGTTCATGCCGTTACAGTGGACATCAATGTCGTTCCAGTTCAAAAACTAGACAGATTAACATAATGAGTTAGAACTCGTTCCTGAGACACAAAACGATATGCACATCATTTCAATGTTTAATACACATTGTTTCTCTGATTTGCGTAATGACGTAGAACTTATTATGATCATACATAAGAACTTAGAAGTCATTTCAGTTGAAATTGATACTAAAACATGTTCGAACTTGATTTTGAGACACAAAATGACATGAATATCTTTTCAATGTTAAATACGTGCTGCTTCTCTGATTTGTGTAACGACGTAGAACTCGTTATGACCACACATAACGACTTCGAAGTCGTTTAAATTAAAATTGATATTAAAACGAGTCAGAACTCGTTCTTGAGATACAAAATGACATGCATATCATCTCAATATTAAATACACACTGCTTTTCTGATTTATGTAACGACGTAGAACTCGTTATCACCATACATAACGACTTTGAAGTCATTTCAGTTAAAATTCATACCAAAACGAGATCGAACCCGCTCTTGAGACACAAAATGACATTTACATCGTTTCAATGTTAAATACACACTGCTTCAGTGCATAAAAAGGCTTGGACGCATATCGTTTCTTCTCGTTTAGAAAGACATTGATATCGTTCTAGTCTAATCGTTTCTGAAACAATATCCATGGCGTTTCATTACAAACTTGATGAGATCAAAATCGTTTTAGCTAAAATAATAACTACAACGACATCGATATCATTTCTTCATACTTGAAACGATATTAGTATCGTTATACTTAAAAATGACGTTTTGACCATCGACGGCTATCGGCATACGTCCTACCATACGTATGATGATAAAAATAGGTCATCGAGCCAGTTTAATCTCACTCGAACGACACTATGGTAACATTTGTGATTTCATAGTTGTTTATCAGACTCGAGTTGTTTCGATAGAAACAGGGTATCGTCATTGTCCCTGTCAGGGCTATTCAAGCGGCCGAGGACGGTATGCCAAGCGGCTGAGGACAATCGAAACGTCGTTTTTAGGCATAACGATATGAATGTCGTTTAAATTTGAAGAAACGATACTAATGTCGTAGATATTATTTCACCTTAAACGGTTTCGAACTCGTCAAGTTTGTAATGAAATGACATTGACGAGGTTACATTATGTCACTGTTTTGTACATAACGATATATATGTCGTTTCTTTACAAGTTTTACGACTTCTAACTCGTTTCAATTCATATATCATCTAAAACGACCTCAAAGTCATTTCTTCAAAAACATAATGATATGTATATCGTTATGCCTAAAAACGATGTTCTGACCGTCCTCGATCATTCAACATACCTCAAACATGTGTATGACGATCGAAAGAGCGTATAAAGTGGGCTGGTAGCACTCGAATGGCCTTAAAAGGGCCAACGGAGATACCCTATTTCTGTCGAAGTATCCCGAGTATGATAGACAGCTATGGAATCATAAACGTTACCATAGTGTCGTTCGAATTAGATTGAACCAGCTCGATGACTTATTTTTATTGTTATACGTACAGTGAGACGTATGCCAGTGGCCATTGATGGTCGAAACGTCATTTTTAAGCATTACAATACTAATGTCGTTCCAAATATGAAGAAACGATACCGATGTCGTTGTAGTTATTATTTCATCTGAAATGATTTCGAACTCGTCAAATATATAATGAAATGACATGGATGTTGTTTCCGGAACGATTAGACTAGAATAATATCAATGTCGTTATGAACAAAAAGAAACGATATACACCCAAGCCTCTTTAAGCACTGAAACAGTGTGTATTTAATATTGAGACGATGTAACTGTCGTTTTGTGTCTCAAGAACGGGTTCAATATTGTTTTAGTATCAATTTTAACGGAAACGACTTCGAAATTGTTATGTATGGTCATAACAAGTTCTACATCGAGAAGCATTGTGTATTTAACATTGAAACGATATACATATTGTTTTATGTCTCAAAAACGTGTTCTAACTTTTTTTTTTTTTTTTTTTTTTTAATTTTTAATAAAAAAAAAAAAAAAAAAAAAAAATTTTTTTTTTTTTTTTTTTTTTTAATTTTTAATAAAAAAAAAAAAAAAAAAAAAAAATTTTTTTTTTTTTTTTTTTTTTTAATTTTTAATAAAAAAAAAAAAAAAAAAAAAAAATTTTTTTTTTTTTTTTTTTTTTTAATTTTTAATAAAAAAAAAAAAAAAAAAAAAAAATTTTTTTTTTTTTTTTTTTTTTTTTTTTATCAATTTTAACTAAAACGATTTTGAAGTCATTATGTGTGGTTATAACGAGTTCTAAGTCGTTACACAAATAAGAGAAGCAGTGTGTATTTAACATTGAAACGATATTCATGTCGTTTTGTGTCTCAGGAACGAGTTTGAACCTGTTTTAGTATTAATTTCAACTGAAATGACTTCGAAGTCGTTATGTATGATCATAACGAGTTCTACATCGTTTCGTAAATCAGAAAAACATTGTGTATTTAACATTGAAACGATATGTATGTCGTCTTATGTCTCGTGAATGAGTTCTAACTCGTTTTAGTTATTGTGGTCATAACGAGTTCTACATCGTTACGAAAATCAGAAAAACATTGTGTATTTAACATTGAAACGATATGTATGTCGTCTTGTATCTCGTGAATGAGTTCTAACTCATTTTAGTTATTGTGGTCATAACGAGTTCTACATCGTTACATAAATCAGAAAAACATTGTGTATTTAACATTGAAACGATATGTATGTCGTTTTGTGTCTCATGAACGAGTTCTAACTCGTTTTAGTTATCAATTTTAACTGAAACGACTTCGAAATCGTTATGTGTGGTCATAACGAGTTCTACATCGTTACGTAAATCAGAGAAGCAATGTGTATTTAACATTGAAACGATGTAAACATCGTTTTGTATCTTAAGAACGAGTTCGAACTCGTTTTAGTATTAATTTCAACTGAAACGAGTTCGAAGTCATTATGAAAGGTCATAACAAGTTCTACGTCATTACGTAAATTAGAGAAGCGGTGTGTATTTAATATTGAAATGATATGCATGTCGTTTTGTATCTCTGGAACGAGTTCGAACTCGTTTTAATGTCAATTTTAACTTAAACGATTTCGAAGTCATTATGTATGGTCATAACGAGTTCTACGTTATTACGAAAATAAGGACAGCAGTGTACATCTTACACTACAACGATATGACAATGGAAGACAATGGAAAATATGTAAGCTTGTACATGTAAAACTCAATAACTCGACATGAACAATATATAAACTTGAGAGTTATAGAAGGCAATGAAAAATATGTATAATGGAATTATATTCAAACTCCAAAGTAGCAGCTACTCCAATAAAAAGAACCAAGTCACTACATAATGTTTTGAAAATATAAAAAAAATAACAGCAAAGCACAATCGACGGCTCGAAATCCCAAGCCAACAACTCTGCAGCCAGATTTTTTCTCCATAATGGTACATAATTCGATCGAATTATATTTACGTCCATATTTGCTTGCAGAAATTCTATGTATTTGATAGCGAAAATTTCGCAATCGAATCTACAAAAAAATTGTAAAATTTTTGCATTAATTTTCAACACTCAAAATAATATGGTACTACTAATTATGAAATTAGTCATACGTACCAGTTCACTTGTTGGGGAACATCTTTCACGTTCACAAATTTGAATTTCTCTGTACTATATTTGCTTTCACTGGTGACACGAGATTTTATTATCAATGGAATAACCACATGTAGATGCAGAAAGTAAGCTTCCAACGCTGCCCTTCGAATGTGACCCTTCAGACTATCGAACATAAAAATGGTTCGTTTCTTCATGTTGACTTGAACTGTAAACCAATAGTCGCATGTCCAACAATGAATATACAAATATCTGTAGTACTTCCAAGGTTTACCTCACTCCAGAGTAGCCCCTCTCACGTAATTAATCAGACTCTTACTACATTTGAGCTCTTTACTCGATTGGCCATGTGCATTGACAACAAATTGATAGAAATAAGTGTCTAATATGCAACAGTTTTGCCGAAAATAAATTGGAAAATTTGGAAGCCCTTTCTCATATCTGGTATAGGACCTCATTCATAATCTACAAAAATAAGCTAATCAATTCAAACTGAATTCTTTTGTGACATTATTGTAAAATCATTAACGTTGGATTACTTACATTGTCATTAATCCAACCATCCTCATTTAAAAGATCTATCAAACTTTTTTCTTAAACATCATAAAAGCGCAAAGGTATAATTTAGATGTGCATACAACAAACTCAACACGAAGTTATATTTATGTAATATTGTCATTACTTTCACATGCACTTGCAACTATAGGTAATAATTTACCACGAAGATATAGTTTCCATCATTTTACAAAAAGTCTCAACCTTGACGGGATCCACTTCTCGATAAGGATCGTATACATCGATGTCTGATAACTTCTCCTCTTCATCGGGTCTGTGTAGGGAGAACACAATAAGTGCACTTTTCTCTTCGAACGATACCCTCGTCCTTTCGGTGAATCGTATCCCGCCTCATTGATTTGTACAATACCGCTTATATGTTGCAAGTAACAATAATTAGAAGTGGAAATTTTGTTTCATTTTGATATAAAGATGTAAAACTAAGCTTCGATTTAATTTTTACAAACCTTGCGTGATTCATTTGTATCCACATCATGATTCTCAGGCATCACAAAATCAGCGATACCTTTCTCCACGTCGGGATGGTCCTCCTCTAATATTATTTCTTTTCCAACACCCTCCTCGACCATTTTCATTTTCTTTCTTATCTATATCATTCCCAGATCCAGCTTCCTTTTCCAATTCCTTCCTTCCTTCCTACGTTTTCCCCTCTAACCTCTGCCTCTAACTTTGTGCCCTCCTCATGCGCTTCTACATTTCTTTCAACAGCAGGCACATCTCTCACATAATCAAATCCAGGCTCAACTTCCATCTTATTCACTCCTATATTTTTTCCTCTGACTTTGGATCCTCCTCAGGCAGATCTACCTTTCTTTCAACAGTAGGCACATCTGTCACATCATCAAACCCAGCCTCCTTTTCTAACCAACCCATCGGTTCATATTCTGGTACATAAGCTGTGCTACTAGTGGCATCATCAAATGCACTAGTCGCTAGATGGAATCGACCCGCTATAGCCAATTCAACTAACATGTGAACATTTTTCTCCACCCGATCAAGTCGAGTCATATGACTGCTTGTAGCCTTTCCTCAAGTTTTTTCATTTTCGTTCTCAATAAATCCACTATGTTGATATGTTGATCTCAAAACCACGCTGTGGTAGTTGAGCTGCTCTAGGAGACTCTTGGTGGTATGCATGATGTGGCTCGGCATCATGCCCAGCCTCCTCTCCTTTGAAATGGTGTGAAGCACTCTCATCTTCTTCCACGATCGATGTCAACTATCTCCAATAGACCTCTTTGAGTTCAGCTTTAGTGGGAATCAATGTAGAATTAACCTCCAACTGGAAATATTAAATCTGCAAATCATTAGTCATCCACTAATTTAATTCCATAATTTGTCCCCATTAAACTTTAAAAAAGGTAAATTTACCTCTTTCGATTTCAACACAATATCAATGGCGGTAGACGCTAACCACTTCGGCATTTCCCAAGCAACCATTCTTGGAATTACATCTAGATATTTTGTAGCAAACTTTATTCCCAAAATTGGAATCGCTTTGAATGCCCAAATCTATTATAAAACCGACATTAATATCTCATAACATAAATTTATATATACAAAATATTACAAGTCAAGTATATTGTTTATTCATACCATTATAGCGAGAGGAAAGCCGTGTAAAGAATACAGACAACGTGACTCTCCTCCGACATCGAAACTTTTCAATTTACCTCCTATCTCACGTCTGAATACATTTATCGTGTAGTCAAATGAAATATTCCCCCACGGATACTTCTCAAACCTGTCTAAATCATCCACTAAGTCCAACCACCATAAATCGATTAGATGTTTTCCCCCGGGGCCCACCAGACGTACGCCAATATTACGATCAATCCTAACTTATACTTGTCACTCTTTCTTTTCTTACAACATGCAAATGTATTGTAGACATCTCCCTTCGTAATCTTCCCCCTACTATTTTTAAAATATTCTTTTACAAATCAACACTCCACCCCCAAAGTCTTAACTATATTGCTCTCATCACCTGTATTTAACCAAGTTACTAAAACAAATTCTTCCAATCCAAACCTTGCTCATTTATCTCCTATCTTGAACCACACTTCTTCCTCTTTATTGGTCTTCATTTTTCGTAATAACAACTGATGGATGACCTGTGAAGCCAACCTTATATCCTTAAGTCTAAGCAGAGATCCAAAGCAGCTTTCTCGAAGCTTGCTTTTGTGATTTGTATCCAGCTAGTCATAGACATCCTGTACTATTTGGAGTCTACATCTTGTTGTAATAGTAGCGTCAATCTGAATATTCTCCATAGCACTGTAAATAATAAAACATGTACAAATATAATACAATTCAAAAACAAAATGGAGAATAAATATTTATTATCTACAAATATGATATAATTCAAAAACAAAATGGAGAAATTCTATATAAAAAGTATAAATATTGTTGGGGTTTACATCACCTTCCAAACAAATTGAACATATTTAGATTTACATTGCAGAAGAATAAAAACATGAGCCAACTTCCTAGTGTTCAATTTGGAGGGCCAAAGAATTTATTTAGGTGACCACAAAGTGGATATTTTAGGTACAAAAGTGGTAGCCTCAAACTAAGATCAAATCATGTAATTATGAGCAATCATTTCATTATTGCATTAGCCAACACCTCCTACACCTTTTTGTCAAATAAATATTTATTATCTACTTAACATGTATGCAACACTTCTATGCTTTTTGGTCCCACAATCACGTCAATTAAATTTGACATTAAATAAAAATGGATCACACTACAGCTTAAAGATATATGCAATTTGCAAAATGCATATCCCCGCAATAAAAATGCAGAAAGATTGAGAAAATGAGTGAGAGATGCGAAAGATTAAATACAAATCACATACGTGTCTTAAATTCATCAATGGCTTAAGCAAAAGATAAGGACTTGGGGGCAGAACCAGATACATGTTTATGGTAATAAGATTTTCTAATAGTTTCTTTTCTCTTGCATTCACCTCAACATTTAGTGCATCTAGGCATAGAATCCAAAGTCCAGTTACTCCAGTATATGATTGACAAGAATCGGGTGCACGCTCTATAAATCCAGGTCTCACTTGTTTTTGCAACAAAAATATTGATACATTAATAGTCCAAATCATATGTTCTAATATAAAAGGAATTAACATTAAGTCTATCAGTGAGATAAGGCATTTCCCCTTCTCCACAAAAAAACTCGAATTAAAACACATAAACACCAAATTCAGTAAGTAAAATTAGGTCAATCCAAGCACACAATAGTGATCATCACAAAGCTATAAAATCTACTAAGACAACTTAGAAACCCAGGTGAACAGTACCTAGTACAATGTCCAAGGATTTTTCACGTAAACGATAAATTATGTACTCGAAATTTGAAGGATGCTCCTTCAAAAATTGGTCTGTTAGATAGTGTTCGAGTTTCTGGTACTCCCTCAAATGGAGATTTCTCTTGCGTATGGAAGTGATAGTGGAGAAAAGAGAGGCCGCGCAATGGAGAAAAGATGGTTCGAATGTGAAATGGAAAAGAAAAGTTTGGGACTCTATTTTGGGAAAGAATGAGAAGGAACTACGTCGCTCCTTCTTTAATTTTGGGATCAACTGGAGGGGTATAGTAGTCTTTTTAAATATTTATATTTTATATTATTTTCAAAAATCTGGTCAAAGGCCTTTTGAACAAAAACCAATTGAAGGCAACCTTCTCAGCTCATTTATCCTTTAAAAATAAGGATGAAAAGAGAAAATGATTGAGTATTTTTGTTTTAATTTTTCAAACTGTCCAATCATACGTCGTCACGTGTCTCATTTGAATTTGAGTTTGAATGTGTAGCATGATTGAAATAATAATTCCGACCTAATTACTGAAATTAATACTTTAATAGGAGAATTTGAAGTAATTTTCCCTAGAAATTTAATCAGCAAATCTTTTGAAGTCGACCCTTTTAATGTTTACAAACTTGATTTCCAATCTGAGCACTGATTGCAACTATCTTTCCATTTAAAAGAAATAACACGAAGCCCATTTTGTAAATTAAAGGTATAAGTTCACATATCCACACCAAAATACAAATCTTCATATATTCATGAAAATTATGAGCAAAATTATTAAGCTTCATGATTAAACTCAAATTAGACATACGTATCTATAGATTCTTGGTAATTGAGGCCTTTGCAAAAAAATAAGGACAAACATTACCATGTTTTATTGAAAAATTCTAATAAATTAAGCTCCCTCATATAAAAATTTAAATAAATTTCCATCTTGCCATTGAAAAGAATTGACACCAATTAAGCTTATTTTGTAAATTAAAAGTATCTCAAGATTGTCGGTCACATGTCCTCACCAAAATAAAAATCTTCATGGTTTCAAGAAAATTACGAACAAAATTATTAAGCTTGATGTATATAAACTTGAATCAGATATCAACCAAATCAAGAAAGTCATGAAATTCCAAAGAAATTATGAAAATAAGAAAAGAAAAACAAATCACATTTTATAATTACACTTTTAAATTTTCTATAAAGATTTCAGAACACACAAATTTGAAGAGAATTTGATCCAGGAAATAGTTATTCTTTGGGTGATTAGCACAAAACGTCCCTACCTTTAGTTTTTTGGTGGATAACGTCCCTATCTTTACCATTTTTTGCGCAGAACGTCCTTCTGTCAATTCACCGTTAAAATGTTCCGTTAAATCAAATAAAATGGATCTTTTCTTTTTAAAATGCAGGGGTAATATCGTCCATCAACATTTTCTTCACTGTGTAATCTCTCCCGCCTCTTCATTTTACGCATAACCGACCCTTTCTCTGGACGAAGCGAAGGGGACGACGCTGTTTCTTCTTCCTACCCAACCATATTTTGTGCGCATTTCGGTTACCCTTTTTTCCTCTACGGTGATCACCCTCGTTGTCGCACAGTCGAAGCACGCTTGAGGCAATTTGAAGCGAGCGAAGGTAAGAGAAGTTTGGGCTTGGATTTTTATGATTTCAAGTTAGGGATTCGGCCTTTTTTCATGATTTGGTGTTTTAATTGAATTTTCTACTGCTTTATTATTGTTATGCAGGCAGAGAAGGACCCATTACAGAATGGAAGTCCGAAGCTGCCAAACTTGCTCCGTCTTCACCCGAAGCCGCTGAAGGAGATGAAATAGGCAGGGGTGAGTTACCACCCATTCCCAATTTTATCCTTACAAGTTATTGTGATTTGTGAATATGTGAAGAGATTTTGAAAAAAAAGCATTTTTGTGAGCATATGGGTTAAAATTTCTTACATATGGCCAATGGCAGGTATATGCTCCTTCCATGAGCAACATGTTACCTCCGATTTTGAGAGATCTTGGAGACAGTCCACCCATTTATGGTATAGTCTTACATCTATACATTTCTGCCTGCATTAATTTCTCCCAAAACTCCCCAATTTATTACTTGATATTGGTTTTCTAATTCCCTACCATTTGCATGCAGGTGCTAATTCTCCATATTTCACCGTTGAATTACACTACGGCGGCAAATTTTATGAAAAACCAAACAATTTGGTGTACGAAGGGGGCTATGTGGTTTTTATTGATTTCTTTTGTGCTGCGTTGTTTACGAAAGAGAATTTGATGAAATTCTTACGTGCAATTGGTGATGAAATATTGTTGGAGTTTTATTATAAGAAGCAAAGGATGAGTTTGGGAAAGGGGTTGACGAAATTGGAGAGTACAAGGGATATTGAGGAAATGCTTAAGAATAGGGAGGGCCATTCAACATTACACATATATGTCATAGCCCCAATGCAATCATATGCATTGCCGTTGCATGCGAATGAAGTTGATGATGACCAACCATTGGAAGGTTGTTATGTACCAATTGTTGAAGAGAACGAAGGAGCGGAGCCTGAAGTTGCTTGGTCAGATCAATTTTTTGAGGACAATGCTGAAGAGTTGTGGGCACAGTATGAGGAAAGTTTACAATATCACTATGATGCGAATCCAAATGTCGGTGATATGAGTGAGGGAGTGGAGGAAGTTGTAGTTGAAGATGTCAATGAAGAGCAAAGTGGGGGAGAGGAGGTTGAAAGGTTGGTAGAATCTGATTATGAGATGGAGCATGAGCCAGTAGCTACTGGTGAAGCAGGTAGTCAACGGGTTAATTTTGATTTCAGATTTGGTGTATCAGATACGCAGCAAGTTAGGGATTCAGATACTGATTATGGAGACTCCGATGAGTTAAAAAGCATTCAAAGTGAAGATGAGTGTACAACTTCAAGAAACAGAGCTTTTACTGATGCTTTCAATGTGAGGACAGATATGGAGGATCCAGAGTTTAGAATAGGTTGGTTGAAGATTTTCTTTACTACAAATTAAATGTATTTTGTAATTTATTTTATAGAATCAAAGGCCCTAATATTTTTTTATCATGCAGGTTTGGTATTCGAGTCGAAGGCTATCTTGAAGGCTGCAATCACTGCACATTCAGTTAATAAAAATCGAGAGATCAAATACAAGAAGGATGATTCATACAGACTGAGAGCCATATGTAAGGGGGATTGTCCATGGTTGTTATATGCTACAAAAGAGCATAACAAGACAAGCTTTGTGATTAAAACTTTTATCGAAGAGCATACTTGCCCTATGGTGTATAGGAACTTCAGAGTGAGCTCAACCTACCTGGCTGATAGGTACTTATCCGATTGGAGGGCTGAACCAAACATGTTTAATGTAATGGAGTTTGTAGATGACATATACAAGAAGGAGGCATACCTCGCAACTTATACTCCATCTATTTCCCCCATCACAGGTCCGGACTCATGGCCTAACCTAGGTTTCAAGCCCCTCGATCCACCATTATACACAAAAAGAGCTGGAAGGCCAAGAAAAAGCAGAAGAAAAGAGCCGAATGAAGCTTCTTCAAGTCAGGCTAAGAGGTTTAGAAAGTCTTCACGCAATGTAAATACTTCGGAGACAACTACAACAGCCACGTCAAGTCCAAGGAAGAGAGCGGGGTTGATAATGACATGCAGGAAATGTGGTGAACGAGGACACAATAGTAGGGGCTGCAGAAGGGCACCACCACCAGCACCAAATTAGTATTGCCAGATGAAATTTTTTTGCTTTTGGTTTAATGAATCACTGCACATGAATTGTATATGGTTTGGTTCATTCACTACCATAGTAATAGCTGTAGAATGCTGAATTGTATATGTTTTTGTTGATATTTTTGAACAGCTGGACAGAGATAGGCACCTTCTGATTATGTGACCTTTTCTCTTCTCCAAATTGGATATCCAGAAATGAGCACTCTTTAATTATTGTCTAGTACTCATTTTACTTAGTTTGGTTATTGAGCTTGGTTGTTGAGTGCTGATTTTACTACATTTTGTTATTGAACTTGGATGTTGAGTATTGGTTTTGCTTTGTTCGAACTGGGCGTTGCGGACGTTCAATTGCAGGGATAAGCACAATTGTATTTGGCTGCAGTTTAGACAGGTTGTTTAGCTCAAAATACGTAGGGACGGTTTGCACAATTTTTAACAAAGGTAGAGATGTTTTGCGCAAAAACATTGTAAAGGTAGGGATGTTTTGCGGGGATGTTTTGCGCAGGTACATTGTAAAGATAGGAATGTTTTGCGCAGGTACATTGTAAAGGTAGGGATGTTTTGCGCGAAGATAATATAAAGGTAGGGATTGTTATCACCAATTCAATTTTATGCTAAAATGGGGGAGAAAACACGTTCATATTTCATCATCTTCTCCACTCCATCATATGTATTATCCATTTACAGAATCATACTTTGATTGGCCTTCTCGTAAGCATAAAATAAGGATGGACATCTCATTTTTATTAACCACATATTCATTCTCTTCATATAGCATTCCAAAATGTTTTGAACAATTAGTATTACAGCAGCCATGAATATTTTCTATCAGAAATGCAGTCATTCTCACGTCATTTTCCCTAATTTATTGAATGAAATAATATTGTATAAGTTTTTTTTCATGTTACTTTACTTTTTTCTTGAACGTTTGAAGAAGAAAGAGGCGGGAGAGATTACACAGTGAAGAAAATGTTGATGGACGATATTACCCCTGCATTTTAAAAAGAAAAGATCCATTTTATTTGATTTAACGGAACATTTTAACTGTGAATTGATAGAAGGACGTTCTGCGCAAAAAATAGTAAAGGTAGGGACGTTATCCACCAAAAAACTAAAGGTAGGGACGTTATTCACAAAAACCTCCAAAGGTATGGACGTTTTGTGCTAATCACCCTTATTCTTTTATGGGTTATTGATTTGTACGATTAAAAGCTTTTAAAACTTTAGTATTTTAATTAATAAGCATAAATTTACTAAAACATTCATAGTTGACCAAAAATTAAAGATCCGATCAAATGTTGACTAATTTTCGAAATTTCAATTTGTGACACTCACGATATCAAACATTTTAAAAACTCTATCTGGATTCCAAATTAATAGAAATCATTAGTTTCTCCATTAATTGAACAAAAATTAAAGATCCTACTAAATGTTGACTCATTTTTAAAGGGTAAAAGGACAATTTTACATTTTTCATAAAAAAATAAAAATTAAATCAACAATAAAATAAAAACCACTATTCATCTTCTCCATTTACCCACCCCAAAACCAAAAACTCAAAAACACCATTGCCTGCTACCACCACCATCACCCACCTCGTCGCCTACAACCATCCGCCTGCTCAGATAGCATCAACATGGATAAGTCAACCCAGACCAGATCAGCAACTAGAGTAGTATCTATAGCCCGATCGAAGGATTCGAGGCAAAGAATAAGCTTCCCAAGATGCATAAGTTGCTGGGCAACGTGTAAGAGGAATGATTTGTGTAGCAAAATATAAGCCAGCCTAGACCAAATTAGCACCATCAAACAAATTACTAGGTGAAGGACTACGCACCTCTAGTTGGGGAAGCAAGATCAGATTTAGCCATAAGTGGCAAATCAAATTCAAGGGCTGCGATATACAAGCCAAGTGAAATAGCTCTTTTTGGGCAGTGTGAAAATTTTGGCACGAGCAAAGAACTTGGGGAAAGTGAGCAAGAATAAGCAAGTCTAACCCAGCATTCAAAGAAATGAAAATCATTCTCCTAACCCCCTTCTTTGCTGTCAAACTTAGTACTTGTTTGGTATTGATTTTACAAAGGAATTTTTTGACCGTTAGCTTAAAATGTGACTTATGAGTAAAGAGGTTAAAAAGACGGCGAACTGTGTTAAGTATCGACCAAAAAATTGATTTTTTGGCTTGAAAAATCAGCACCAAATAGCCACTTAATCTTAATTAGGATTGGAATCATAATCTTAATTGGAATTGGAATCATACTCATTTTTGAGTTTTTTTCAAGCTTTTGCATTTTCGTTAACAAAAGTTAACAATGTTTTGGGCGAAATCGAAGTGGAAGAATTTCTTCTACTAGCAAGGATCGTGGTGCAAAAATTAAGTGGATGATGGTGATGGTAGCAGGCGGCGGTGTTTTGGTGATTTTTGGTTTTGAGAGTGTGTAGTAGAGAAGATGAATGGTGTTTTTCCATTTTTTTATTTTTGATTTAATGCTTTTATTTTAGTTTTTTAATGAAAAATATGAACTTATCATTTTGCCCTTTAAAAATTAGTTAATATTTGGTCAAATCTTTGATTTTCGGTCAACTAACAAAGAAACTAACGGTATCTTTTAGTTTGGACTCTATATGCGAGTTTTTGAAATGTTTGGTAACGTGAGTGCTACAAATTAAAGGTTTTAGTCAAGTTTGCATAAAAGTTAAATGTTTAATATAATGGATACAATTTTTCCTAATGATAATAAAACGGTACATATTGTTAGAAGAATAATTCTATGGGTACAAGAAATACTCACAGAAGTCTTACAGAGTTTTGAATATGCTGACTTGGCACATAGAATTATTAATAATTTTTTAATTCGTTCACAATTTAACCTTAAAATTGGTTCCAAAGCCAAACCGGTTTGACCTTTAAAATGAACCCATCTTCATTTCCTACCAAATCATTTCCATTTTTCCCCAAATCACAAAGCAAGAGAAAAATCGCAGCTCTTCATCATCGAATTTGTGGTCCTCCATCATCGGTTGACATTTGGACCACTGATTGGCGCGCACCATCGGACCTAGTACGAGGAAGGCAGCCCACCAAAACCTATCGTGGAAATAGCATTTGAAGACGACAGTCGAATCGTAGACAAAGGTAGTTTGCTTCTTGGTTTTAAATTAGCTAGCTCATACATTGAATTAGCAATTGATCCAAAGATTAGATTATGGAAAATGGTTGCTCCTTGCTTCTAAATAGGGTAGTTTATACATGAAATTTTGAGAATCCAACCTTTTTCCTTATTTCGTTTCAGCAATTTATTGTGGAAAGCTTGTTGAATTTGATACTACCATTTTCGTTCTCTGTTTATATGTTATTTTGGGTCGAGCCTTCATTTATTGCCTTTGTGTCCTTTTCTTAAAATGCAAAGCATACTGCATCTTTGTTGAGCTCTAATGAGTGTATTAGATCTTTTTTGTTCAATACTAGAGGAATATATGATGTGCAAGGATAGTTAAAACGGATCTTAGAATTAGTTAGGCATTATCTAACATGTGGATACTTGAACATTTGATTAGTTATGGCCTCGGGGGGGGGGGGGGGGGGGGGTTTTGGGGGGGAAAAAAAAAAA
>NC_036237.1:17092430-17107120 GCF_002742605.1 Olea europaea var. sylvestris | reverse complement strand
TTTCATGAGTGACAAAAAGATAATAGTGATTCGAGAAGCTAATTTATGAATTTCTCCTTTTTTTGTTGGATATATACCTTAATCAACAAAAATTTGGCTATGTCCTATTACTAATTTCACAACCTTATGTGCCATTATTTCTTTTTCATCACAAGCATGTTAATTACTATTAGTGGCAAAGTTGTGCTTTTAGTTACATGTAATTTACAACTTCTAACAAAATCACAATATTTCTTGCAGGAAAAGAGATTATAGAAGATGAGAATCATGATGTCTTGGTAGAATGTGATAACGAGAATGTAGCGACAAATTCGAACACATTAGACAATGAAAAATTAGGAGGAGATGTTGTGACTAAGCTTGAGGTGTGTGATGTTTAATAGTGAAAAAGAAATGTTGGACTTCTATAAAAGATGTGCTTATGCCATAGGCTTTCCATTGAGGAAACGAAATTCGAAAAAGGGTGACGATAAGGTTATGAGATATGTGACATTCACATGTAGTCATGAAAGTAAGCTGTTCTTTGAAGCCACAAATAACATGTCAGATGGATTGTAAAGCAAGAATATCTACAACTTTAGATAGCCTTGAAATATGGAAAATTAATATGAGTGTACATCGAGCATAATTATAAAACAAGTCCATCTAAATCTAGATTGTATTTATGCAATCGAAAGTTGAATGCAAGTGTGAAACGAAATCACAAATTGAATGATATTGCAGAAATTCCCTTGTAGAAGAATTTTAACTCCGCAGTTGTGGCAGCATGTAGATATGAGAAGATGACGTTCATGGAGAAGAATTGTCGGAACTATACTAAACAAGTGAGATGACTACAACTTGGTGAAGGAAATGTTAATTTGATACCCATTCTTCGAGTAATGTTCTATAAAATCACATTATGAATTTGCGTTCGTTTATTTGTTTGTTATAATTTGAAGTGATTGTCTAAGCTTCCATGATCATAAGGGATGTCACAAATTTTATACTCGATATATCGGGTATAGTAAGACACAATTGTGACGTGATCAAAATTATGTCGTTCACAATCGGTTCATAAAGTTGGATGCTTTATGTTGATAAGATTGTATTGTTCTTATTAAGATTTGTCAAGATCTTGAAATAGGAACAATAATGTGTTTCGATGCACATTGAACGGGACCGCGTAGATGACTCATTTGTGACCGTTTGAAATGAGACTCTACTTGATTATTAAACAGGTCACCTAAATCCTGAGTGAGTAATGTAACTTTGATTGCTAGTTCAAGTTCTTTGAGGTACCAATGAGTGAAGTCTTAAATGGAAGATTGATCTCGGTGCTTTGGGAATTGGGCCGAAACAATTAGAGATCATATACTTACAATATTGGAATCCATTAAGCATTAATATAAGACAATCATCACTCTAAGGTATTTTCCTAGGCAAATTGAATTTGAGCTCAGTAGGTCGACGATGAGATCGTTGGACTTTACATTGTGATTTGATCACAACGAATTTGCCGTATGAAAATAAGACTTAGAGGGTAATACATGTTGAAGGGCAAAACGGTCATTTTGCTAGTTTCAACATATTGACGATCAAATGGGGTTGACTTGGGGAACGATAATCAGAGGATATTGTTATTGGACCATAATTTGCTTCTATAACTATCACTCGACTTGAGAGTGCAATTTCGATTTTTTGGTAAAATAAGCCGGGATTAATAGATGTATCTCAATGGGTCAAGAGTTGACCCAATTGAAAACATCTATTGGAGCTTGGGTCATATGAGTCCAATTAGGTCCCTCTCTTGACTTCAATAAAAGTTGTGTGACTTAATTGACCTACTACAATAAAGTCTAAGGAAATTTGTGCAATTTTCAAGCCATAATAGGTCATTATAAATATGCACTTTATTGGCATATTTTGGAGTGATTTTAGGATTAGCCACTTTTCACATTCCCCAAAAAGGAATAACACATAGTGGAGAATAAGGGAGAAGATCTAAGGGAGGAAGCAATTGGCTAAGTCATTAATAGCTCCTTAAAAAAGGTTATCATCTCCCCTTTCAATATATGTGAGGATTTAATAATCCAATGATCTCAAGGTCAATTAAACCCTTATTTACATGATTTAATCTTCAAAGGAAAATTAATTTTCTATTGTGATGATTAAAATTCATTAACCAAACAAGAGATGCCACCATAATACAAGCGTACTTTTCAAGGATGCAAGTACGGTGATCGGGATTTTACTTCCGTCTGAACTTAGACGATGAGTCACGGATGAAGAATGTACTTTTGGGCAGATAATATATGTAGGTAATCTTACAAGGAGTTTGGTAATGTTGTCACTTTTGATACTACGTATCTCACTAATAAGTACGACATGTCCTTCGCCTCTTTTGTTGGCATAAATTATCTCAGACAATCAACTATGCTTGGTTGTGGACTATTATCGAACGAAGACATAGGAACTTTTGTGTGGTTGTTCAGAACATAGCTCGAGTGTATGCATGGTAAAGCTCCTAATGGAATAATTACTAATCAAGATAGGGGTAATACAAAAGACATTTGATATTGTTTTTCCACATACAAGGCATAGATGGTGTTTGTGACACATTTTGAAGAAGTTACTAGAAAAGTTAGGCTACTTTGTTCATACATGACCTAGTATACAATTTACAATTTTTTGAAGAATGCAAGGTTAGAAGGTGATGCTTGATAGGTATGACTTGCATGATAATGAATGGTTGTCGGGGTTGTACGATAACAGATGTCGTTGGGTTCCTTTTTCTGGGCAGGGATGTCCAAAAATACAACGAAGTGAAAGTATGAACATATTTTTTGATGGATATGTGAATTCAAAGACCTTGTTGAGGCAGTTCGTGGAACAATATGAAAGAGTATTGAAGAATAAGGTTGAGAAAGAGTTTCAGGCTAATTTCAAGTAATTTTCCCAAATGGTACCATGTGCAATAACTTTCGAAATGGAGAAACAATTTCAATCAGTGTATACCATTTCAAAGTTCAAGGAAGTACAAAATGAATTCACTGGTAAGGTCTATTGTGATGTCATCTCTGAGAAGGATGAATATTTTTGGACGAACTACGATGTTCGTGAGCACCAGAAGAGAAGAACATTTTGCGTCTCATTTTGGAGGGATACATGCGAATTTACTTGTAGTTGCTATTTATTCAAGTTTCAAGGAATCATTTGCAGGCATGCGATCACGATCTTGATTTGCAATGACATCACGTCCATGTCTAATAGGTATATACTACAAAGATGGAAAAGAGATGTCAAAAGAGCACACATAAGGGTCAAAGTCAATTATGATGGGTTAGAAAGTGCTCTGTGATAGGTAAGATATGACGATGTGTCAGGCTTTCTCAGAGGTGGCAGACCTCACTGAAGATGATAAAGAGTGGTCACATGCTATAATGTAATGTATAAAACTGCAAGCAGAACACATGTAGATGTCAAAAATCGAGTAGTGGAAGCACTACCATTTCACAGCGTGTTATTCGTTCAGCCTCTACTTGTAACGATTCGCAAAATACTGGGAGCATGAGCATATTGGATCCTAAATCGTCGAACAGGAAGGATGCACCAAGGAAACTACGAAGGAAAGGCCAATTGGTGTCCACTTCAAACAAATTAAAGGTTTCAAACAAATTAAAGGTATTGTTGTCCATTCCCCTTGTAATTGATTGGGCATTTGAGTCAAAATTCTGATTTGAGTTGATCAACATGCCATCCACATTAGGGTCAACCATAGGAAGGAGGCCTAGGGCAAGGCCTAGTATTACGGAGGAGGCTGTAATTGTTCTATGCCAACCCCAGTCTCATATTTACAACTCTTATTGCTGAGTATAATAGTTTAATTCATTTAATTGGGTTGGAATGTTAAATTGGGTGTCATCCCATGTAAGATAACCAATGAAGCCGTCACATCGCACTTGCTATATTCATCTTTTATCTACCTGCCACCTACGAATGGAATTGTGAACGCTCAAGGTAAAAATAAAGGTAATTCGTTATATTAATTTAAGCAATTACAAATTTTCATCTTGTACTCTAGGTCATGTCTTGCCATACTGCTATCAACATTTACCCGATCAAGATGGCACAAGGTTGTGATTCTAACTAAATAGTTATATTTGCACACATTTATTGCTGTGTATTTTACTTCATCATGTCTATGACATTCATATTTACACCTCTATTGTACTTATCCAAAATCATCTCAATTGAGAAGGTAGATACTATAATTTTATGCCTACCTTGAGTATCAGAATTTAGTAAGTTTTTGCTGATGGGTTTTCCTTTTCCAATTCTAGTCATGGCAATAATAATTCTAAAAATGTTCACATTGCTTGACAATACAATGAAAATCATCTATGTGTTTATGTTTTCATTTTTTGCATTGCTTGACAGTACAATGTATATCATCTATGCGTTCATTTTTTGCTAGTGATCCATTGCATTTATCATCGTTTGCTTGGCGGTTTTAAATTGTTGTACAAGGTGTGCATGAAGACATTTATCTGCACTACTTCAGAGGTGAAATGCAGGGGAAATGCTGAAGCAAAGCACCCTAAAGCTTATGTTTATGCTTGTTTTCCTCATCTTAAGAAATCATGATTTCCAGTTAAAGTAAACATGAAATATGGGTTTCATCAGCGTCTCCAATCTATCATGTGATTTGGGTTGGACCGGTTCCATTGTTTCTATTGAAATATTTTTCCAAACTATTGTTGGTTAAATAGCTTGAAACTCTTAAATATGTTTCTAATATCTCTTAGGTTCACTTTTAGTTCATTTTGTTAAACTGGTTTGTGATGTATGATTGGCAGCTTCCAGAATCTTTTTGATTTAATGGTGCCAGTTTTTTAACCTTCTATCCTCGTTTCAATGGATGTTTGGACTGACAACCACCTAATGTCATCGACGGTTCTAAAAAGCATAGGCACGACCCATTTCGACTGTATTGATGATAAATTTTTGAGTGACAGTTCCTATGTGTTTTATGTTTCTATTTTCCATGCCCTTTTGTAACATATATGAAACATATATCCAAACCGTTAATATATTACAATGAGTCACAAGATAAACCATGATATGAAACAGATATCCAAATTGTTAATATATTACAATGATTCGCAAAATATTAAACTTATGTCCAATGCTCGAACGACATTGACAAATTAAGTATTGAACATTGGAGCCTACTATGATCAAGAAGTCTTATGGTACGAACAAAGCATATAGCAAATAAAAACTGACATTACCCGTTCACGTTGGTCCCTTCTCTTTCCCATCACATTCTACAATTCCTTTTTCCTTTGCGAAATATTACGTACAATGTTATGTCCATGTCTCATTTTTCGAAAATTCGAGCTAGGCCGTCGAAGATTCTTGGCAAGTCTTCATATTCCTCATTGGGCTCATGATTCACCTCTTCGTTAAAGATACTCGACTCCCCACTTGAATCTTCATTTTCACCCAATTGAAAAATCAACAGTCATTATTACACGTGAAGAACTAGCGCCCTTTGTTTCCAGTATCTCGTTTTATCTCAAAACATTTTTGAAATCCGCATTTACATGAAGGGAATCCACGTTTTGTTTGGTATTGTCCAAAGTAGTGAGTGTTAATTCTATAGCTGTGACAAACTCCGAAATTCCTTCTTCTCATTCTAGTCAACTATTGTTGAAGAAACCACATGAATGCAATTAAATTATGAAATCCCACATTGGAACTTATTATTAGCAGTACACTACAAACAAAGCATTGACTTAATTGCATTTCAATAAGATACATTTACTACCACCTTGCAAATACAAATTCAATAAAACGAGGATAATTTCTTCCACCATCATTTAGCTTTGAAATTTGCCACAAAATCAGAAAGCTTTCCACAATATAAACAAAGAACGAAAGTATCAAATTCATCAAACTTTCCACAATAAATTGCTAAAACAAAATAAAGAAAAAAGCTGAATTCTCAAAATTTCATGTATGAGCTACCCTATTTAGAAGCAAGAAGCAACATGCTGTTTTCAATAACATCCTAGTAAACTGAATAACAATCAATAATAGAGCAAGATATGCTATTATTTAATTAGGAATCAAAAAGCTTTTTGCCACAAAATTTCTGAAAAACCATCAATTTATAAACAAACTCACAAATTTATGAAGAACAAGAAATCAAAGACTTCAACTTTATCAACAATCAGGCTCCATAACCAATATACTTCAAATATATGACAAAATAAAGAGGAAAAAACATTCAAATCGTGCAAACAAGTCTAAGATAGCTTAACCATAAATTAACCTTAAATTTGATAAAGAAATGTATAAAACAGTAAATAACAAAATACCTTTGCTCAACATCTACGATTCAACTGTTATCTTCAAATACAGTTTCCAAGTTGGGTTTCGGTGGACTGTCGTCTTTACAATACATCAGATGGTGCACGCCAATCACTGGTCTAGATGTCAACCGACTTTGGAGGACCACAAATTCGACGATGAAAAAAGTGACGATTTTCCTCTTGCTTTGTAATTTGGGGGAAATGAAGATGGGTTCATTTTAAGGGTCAAACCAATTTGCTTTTGGAACCAGTTTTTGGCTTAAATTGAAAAGGAATTAAAAAACGAATAATTCTATGTCAGGTCAGCACATTCAAAATTCTGTTTGAATTCTATGGGTATTTCCTGTACCCATAGACTAATTGTTGTTAGAATAATAATGTAATGCATAATTAGGGACTGGATATAAAAATTGACTATAGTACAAATAATAGCTTAATGAATGTAAAATAGTAATAGTAACTTACTAATAATTTAATGATTCAGGTCCATAATCGTGGGTTTGCACGAGATCATGTAGCACTTACCAATGAGGTTTTATCGATTAGTATTAGATAGGAAAAATTAATTGTAGACACTAATACAATTAAATCCACTCTTCATCGGAAAACTTGGAACTTACGATCTTAGGTAAGATCGACTTAAGATCATGAGATCCGTTTTTATCAGATAGGATGGGAGATAGCACAAAATGTACTTAAAAATAACTAGATAAATTAAACATCAATAACTTATTATGATCTAAATTTAGTTTAATGGGGCAAATTTGACCTAGCACATAAGTAGTTGTTTTATTTCATTACATTTTTTTTTTCTTTTTTTGAGATGAAAAATTCATCATTGAAAATGATAAATACGTATTCATCATAAACTTATTGGCCAAAATTCATGTTTGACCAATAAGTTTCCATTCATTTTTTTTTAAAAGGGGAAACTTGTGAGATAATGCATTTTTAAGTTAAAAAGAATATTACATAATAATATAAAAAGAATTAATTGAAATTAATTTAAAGTCATTCACTTAAGAATTTTTATATTCACACGGCACTTTTCATAAATACACAACATATTTTGTTTTATATATACACCACATTTTAATTAGATTAAAGGCCATTAATTTTTATTTATTATCACACTTATATCCTTAACTTTTTAATTCTTCACATTTTTATTTTAAACATTTCATTAATCATATAATTTTGTCATCAATCATGATTTTGGTCTAAAAATATTGTGAACGTGCTTTGAAATGATTATCAAATATTTAATCGCATTTTTACATTATTATTTGTTTTTTATTATTTAAAACTACAATGGTCAAAAACAGTCTTTTTACCTTATCTCAAAAAATATTTTGGAGAAAAACCATATTCACGAACAATTTATGTTAGTAAAAAAATAAGAACGCAATTAAAAAATGAGAAATAAATTTTAAATATGTAAAGTTATGAATTTTTTATTCAATTAAAATGCAGTCTTCAATAGTGGCGTGAATATATTTAGCCTTCATTTAATTTGAATCAAAATATTTTAAAATTTAAAGTAGAAATAAGAGTGAAATGTTTCAAAAATCAGTGAACTTATGCATTGGTCATGGACTGTTGGCCGAACTATAAATGCTCACTGCACTTGTCTCGTTTGCACTCCATCTCCCACTCCCCAAAACTTGTTAATTTTCTTGTTGGCGTAGATGATGGTAATCTCGCATGGCGACAAATGGCATGCCACATCACCGATTAATCCTAGTCACAATTAATAATTATTACAAACCTTAAAAAATGACATTTAATCTCTGAAACTGTGTTCTTCATATGGATTATTTGCATCATGACCAACAACTTTTAGCATTATTCCACTAAAACATCCAAGCAAATGGTAACCATCAACTCCAATAACCTTTCTACAACCATTAACAAAACCTTTCTTGCATGCTTCAAAATAAACATAGATGCCTTGTAAAACTTGATTGTGGTTGGCAATGATAAAGGTCAAACCCGGATTAATCCTTAAAACTTTCGCAGCATAACACCACAACTTACAAAACACCTCATCAATTGTCTCGTGTAATAATTTCTTTGTATATTTTCTCATTTTCCATGCCAACATTCCGGGTAATATCAGTTTTCATATCATCATTCACTATCGCAAGTATACTCTTAGTCTTCCATTTGGGTCTGTCTTAAACTACTCAATATAATCGTCAGTCAGAAAGACAAAATTCCAATGTCTGTTGTATTGGTCTCGACTGCATGTGTGAATCAAAGTTTATGACTTAACTTGTAGACTTTATGTTAGACCTACGTTGGATGCCCATATCCTCCAATTACAACATAGTTTGCACTTCAACGTACTCGTCTCTCATTGTTAGCCTTAAATCTGACATTAAACCCATTCAAAGCTTCATAAGTTCTTATTGCCTTTCGAAACTCTACAATATCCGTAAAGAGCTAATTAGCAACAAATTGTTGATTACTCATGTCAACCTCGGCCCAGAATTGTGGAAATTGATACCCAACATCGTCATCGAATGGACAACTAGACGTAGGCTCTTCAGAGGAAGAGTACTCCAAATCAGCAATCTTAGCATCAACTTCAACATCATGCTCATTCACATCATTCGATTCACCCACGTTTGAACCAACCTCAATCCCATCCGTCATGTTGCATTCATACAGATTATCATCCCCTCCGAAGTCCAACTCTTTCTAGAATTTGTGAAGTCTAGGTCCTCGCTTGAGGAATTTTCAGTCCCAACCGTAGCGTTTCCATTACTCCCTGAATCATTGAATTCCAGGACTACAATGTAATCTACGTTAAAAAAGTTATTAAGTCAGACAACGAGTTGGAAAACTTACACCACAAACTATAAATATAGTTCAAAAATCAGGAATCCATGTTGCCAAAAAAGAAAAAAAGTATTATTATACTTGTAGCCCATAATTAGAAAACAGACAACGATCACATGAATCCAACACAAAAAGATGCCTTTTTACAACCGACATCAAGTGCGAAAACAACAAATGAAATATAAAAAAAATTGTTTCAGGTTACCTTCATATGGTCCCTCCATATGTGTAATGTGTAAATACTGAACATTTGGGGTCGATTTTGGGGGCAAATCTCCAATATTTACGGTTAGGGTTTGTCAAGAAATTGGTAGGGTTCTCAAGGAGCTTCACACTTCTCTAATTTGGGAGGGAATTAGGTAAAACGTGAATTGGATTTGTGAGCTTCCAATTTCATGTCATGGTTTGTGTATTTTATGTTTCTTTTCTTTTTTTAATTAAAAAAACTTGATTTTGAAAAAAGAAAATCGTGTCCATATGAAGAACATGATTTGTCTTTTTTAAGGTTTATAATAATTATTAATTATGACTAGGATTAATCAGTGATGTGGCATATCATTTGTCATCACACAATACTACTATCCTCAACTTTAGCAAAAAATTAATAAATTTTGGGGAATGGAGTGCAAATGGAACAAGTCTAGTGAGCATTTTAAAGTATTTTCTAGTTCAATGAATAATCTGTAACCAATGCATAAGTTCAATTATTTTTGAAAGGATAATTGGCGCAAAACGTCCCTACCTTTCAACTTCATTGTGGAAAATATCCTCACCTTTCATTTTTTGACATTTTTACCCTCAAATCAACCTTTCATTACGACAAAGGTCCTTCCGTCCAACTCCCGTCACTTCTGCCGTTAATTAAAGAGAGAGACCCAATTTTTTTCAAGTCATCAAGGGTAAAACCGTCCTCACCCAACTGAACTCTTCATTTTCATCTTTTTCTTCGAACAATACGAGGCAGTTCCCATTTCATTCCCTTCTAGTTCTTCAAAAATTTCCATTTATCTTCCATTTCTACAATTTTTTCTCCATTCTCCTCTCGTATGGTCGCATATCAGCAGTCGGCGTAGTGGAAACCTACGTTGAGAGTTTTTCCAGCAAGCGACGCGACGGTAAGAATCATTATTTGTTCGGTATTTTCATTTTCCATTTCATATTTTGGTGCCTTGCATGATTGAGTGTATGTGTAAATTTCTGATAAAGTTTATTATTGTTCCACAGGGCTTCGAGGAACAACATGTTTCTTCCGTTTCTGAGAAAGCCCGGTAATGATCGACCCATTTCCAGCACCTTGTTAGGATGAAAACTCTCTGCCAAGTTCTATTAATTTTTTGGCTTTTGTTTTTGTTGTTCAGTGCACAAATTGTCATCAGGTAGTGAATACAATATAGCACTTTAGGAACTTGTTTTTGGTGTTTAGAACTTATGTTGACATTTGAAATGCATTGTGTCTATTTTTGCTTCAGTTTTCGTTTATTTTAGCTTCAGCAAGTAGTGGATATTTTTGTTTCAGATTTCGGTCAATTGGTGGATGAATTGTGTCTCAAATTCTGTGATAGAATTGTATATTTGGGGACTTTTGAGTTGATGTATATCAACAGGTGGTATATGGAAGAAAACAGGGTACTCTCTCGCCAATTTTTTTTAAAAAGGTAGGGACGTTATTCCCAAATGTTTCTAAAAGGTAAGGACGTCACTCGCCAATACTTTTTATAGGTAGGGATGTATTAAGAAAAATTATAACTACGTAGAGATTGTTAGCGCAAAGTTCATTAGATTTCCAGAAAAAGTGAACAGGACCCGTTATCTTCATCAATAAGCCAAAATGAGCTAGTACCATTGAAATGATAAATACTTCACAGCACCCATTTCCACTTGATCTTCGCCATTTACCCGTGGTCACAATAAGCATAAACTAGAAATGAATATCTAGTAGTTGTCTCTATAAATTGACCACTCATTCAATATATGTCTTGCTATATTTTTCTAGAAACCCAACATTAGAGCAGCAATGGTGGACCTGGTGGTTGGATTTCACCATATATCATATATGTTCTTCACGACATTTTTTCCTTCATTTAATGTAATAATTTAAAGTATTTTCACACCCATTTTCCAACTACTGTTACTATGTGGACTACGTAGAAGGCGGGAAGAAGGGTTCAGTTGGGTGAGGACGATTTTACCGCTATTGACCGGCAAGAAATTGGGTCTCTCTCTTTAATTAACAGGAAAAGTGACAGGAGATGGACGGAAGGACCTTCGTCGTAATGAAAGGTTGATTTGAAGGCAAAAATGTCAAAAAATGAAAGGTGAGGACGTTTTTCACAATGAAGTTGAAAGATATGGACGTTTTGCGCCAATTACTCTTTTTGAAACATTTCACTCTAGAAATGAAAATGGTTTGAAATCCAAAATAAAAAAGAAAAAAATAATAATAAACTTTGTTCTCTAACTGAGCAGACCACCATACCACGCACCATTTGCGCCACTACGTCAATCGCCACGGCTGCCGCCTGTACAACGACCGTCACCGCCCAATTCACAACTATTACCTACAACTCTTGACCACAACCATTTTCATCTGGTATGTTCTAATACTTCCCTCCTTTTCTCCAATATTGTTTCTAATCACGCGAAATACAACACATTTAATTCTTCAGATCTCTAATTACTATCGTGTATTTTAGTCTCTCTTTCATATTTCGTTGATCTGGATTTGTTTCCTGCCTTCTTGCGGCAGTTGGCCCGGGGGTTTGGCCGAATCTGATGATTCCCCCTCTTTCTGATTCATGCCATTTGTCGCCCCACATTAGAACTCTCTTTAATCGGATTCCTGTTTAGTTTTAGTGTGTTTTTCTTCATTTTTTAAAATTTATTTCAATGTGTTGAAATTTTTAAAAGCTTCAATGTTTGTCTGTTATATTAGTGAGAAAGAGGAAGAAATTTAGGAAATGGATAAATTATAGATTGTTTCGGTGTTTAGAGTCTAACTTGTGATCCACATGTATTGTTGAACTTAGCGTGTCACCTAGCAATCTTTTGTTTCCTCATGGCCCTAAAGTCGAGTCTTTGTATACAAGAAGTTTGAAACTTTATTATTTGAAGTCTCACCTTTCAGTTATCGGGTTGCAGGTCTGATATTTTCTCTTCTTTCAGATGCTAGCATACATTCTGTCTTTTCTAGGTTTCTTGTTCACTAAATGGGAATGAAAAAAAAAGTCTATCATGGCTTTTGTTCTTTTTTTTGTTTTATGCTTTTGACCAGATTTAGAGTCTTCCAAGGGAAATTACGATCACACTTTTTTTTTTTTTTTTTTTAATTTTTTTTTCCATTGTGGTTGTGGATGGTTTTGCGTCTTTCTTAGCGGTAGATTACCCGAGACTCCATTAATTAGAAATGAGGCCTCCCTATTCATCTGGGTTTTGATGACTGAGTGACCCTATGTAATGAGAGAGCTCTAGAGACCAACCTCGTAGATTTTATTACCAGAGTTTTGCTTTACATTTTATTTTTTATTTTTATGACTATGGATTTTCGGGCCAACTTACGCATACCTCGACTAATCTCACGGGGTTTGAAGTTTACAGTCGGATATTTCCCTCAGTGGTCTCGAACTGGTGACCATTGAGGAACAAATCCAAAGATTGACAATTGAACTACCTATCAGGGTTCGAGTTGTGCTTTTCATGATGGAATAAGTATCCATTAATAATTGTCCAAACTAGTAAACAAATAATAATAACTTGATTCATAGCCCACCAGCAGGCAACAACCCATTTCCATAGCCCACCAGCAGGCGACAATCATTAAAACAAATTTTGTTTTAGAAATTCTCTTGCGTGCAGTTGAAAAACCAAAATCCAAAATCCATTCAACCCTAAATCTTACCCCCTGTCCATATCGGAGCCAGCGATCACAAACCGCCCTGCAAACTGGTGGTGGAGTGTAGCCTTTGTTTAGATAAGGAAGCAAGACTGCACTCTAGTGGAAATTCGGGTAAACGGTAAACCGATTAACAAACTTCAATCTTTATGTTTTATTACTTTTTTCACGAATGAAAGTGTGAAACTGTTGAGGTAGGGATGTTAGGAGACCGGGGTTAATTTACCGTGTCGTTATACCCCCATACCCTTCCCTATTTCCTCATTGAGGATACATTCAGTGAATAATTTACCGTGTCGTTAATCTCGGTCTATGCTTCAGTTCAGTATATCAGCAAATTCTATAGTAGACAACTATGTGCCCCTTACATTCTTATTAAAAATTCTCTCTGTTAGGAGGCTATGGAATGATGGTTCTTTTTTCATTTTTCCTCTTGCAAAGTTACTGCTTCTTACGATTGATCTTTTCTCTGGGGCACTGCCAATGGAAAATCTTACACGCTCTAATTGATAATAATTGAGAATCAAAGTCATTAATATTTATAATACTTTCATTAGTTATTGCGACAGGTATAAAGTAAATTGTAAACCCTTTGTTTAACCCATGTTTTCTTGCTCAAAATTTATTTACAAGCTTGGTTTTCTTTTGAAACCAATGCAATAAGCCACAGTTTGTTGTTGCTCCAATTTCACTCTCAATTTGACGATGCAACGAAGCACGTTTGACTTTTAGCACCTTGAATTGCATTTATATTGGAGTATGGGCTGATTTAGGATATTTGGATATGATGTTGGATTGTTGATTGGTTACAATATTATTGAAATGATAAATAAGCAATAGGATTGTTGCTCATGAATTATTTTGGGATTGTTGGAACACCGAATTGTTTTAGTTTTTATGCATTTAGATTTTAAAATGTAACAAAATCGACCTTTTGTCGGGAATGGACGTTCTGCCAAAATTGACCATCATCGGGTACGACTAATGTTATATTATGACTTTTTTTGTTATATATGATTTTATTTGTACATTAACTTCTAAAAATTTTTTGCCCCCGCAATGCAAATTCCTAGCTTCGCCCCTAAGTCGCTAGTTCTCTTTATGTGTACCATACTTGTAAGGTTCTCCTAATTGCAGATCAATTTTCAAATTTCCTTCCTTGAAAATATACTAAAACTTGGTTCTTGAATTAGGAGAAGGTAAGTGGTTAGGGTTCCCGGTCAGTTATCCCCTTTTAAAAGTTCAAAGTTGAGTTGTATGGAGCTGGTTGAGTATAAATAGGATGCTTAAGTGTTAAAAGGGTTCTTTGTTTGAAATATCTCAATTTCAATAAGGTCAGACTCCTTGACTATACTTAGCCCTTGTCTTGTAGAAATTAAAATCAAAATTTTAATCTAAATCAAAGCTAACAATTAATTTTAACCACATATTTCATAGGATCTACAACTTTTCAATCACACATTTGATCAATTTTTATCAAAATCTACTAAAATTTGATTTTAATCCCCATCAAAATGGGGCTTAATACATTTTTTTCAAGTAATCCACTCAAATATGTAGACATGGTTTGCCTAGATAAATACCAAATTGATTTCAGC
>NC_036237.1:17018817-17092330 GCF_002742605.1 Olea europaea var. sylvestris | reverse complement strand
GCATTGGTGTCATAGTCGAAATATTTAGGAAAAAAAGAGCCAAAAAAATTGCTATTGTTATTTTCCAACAATTCTCCGTTGTTGATTTGTTTGAGTTATATTTATTTCCTTCCAGCCAATTAAAGTGTGTTTTCAATTAATTTTTGGTTTCGTTAATTCCAGTCAAGATTTCAATTCCCATTGTCAAATTCCTCTTAAAATCAATACTCAACTACACTCAGTTGGAACTCCACGAGGCTAATTCTTGTGAGTTCACTTTGATCTTGGGAGCGCTATATACGATAGAAATAGAAAGTAATAGGAACAAAAAAAAGGAAAGAGATCTACGAGTGTTAAAAGCTAGAGAGGTGAGATCAATAAAGGGTAAAAGCCTTATTGTGTGACTCCAAGTGAAATATTGGTGACGCGGAAAATTTTTAAATTTAGGATGTCTGACAGAGAGGGTTCTAATTCAAGCCGAAACGATAATCACATTAATGCATTGGATGATATGATGAGGTAGTTTGAGAGGTTGTTGGAAGATATGGGAGATAGGCTTGATACATTGGTTACAAATCTTAGTAGGGACAACGGGCAGAAGTACCTCTTGCTAGGATTCAGGGTAAACAAAAGCTTAGGATAGAAAGGTGGGAGGCATACAATTACGACAGTGATTTGGATGAAGATGAGTATAAAGGAGTTGAGATGGGACGGACGCAGAATAGAGGTGATAGGCTTGAACAGTGGGGCAGGAATAGTCATGGAGATGAGATAGATGGTAATATGGGCAACATTAAGACGTCCATTTCGCTGTTTAAGGGGATGAGTGATCTTGAAGCTTATCTAGAGTAGGAAAAGAAAGTGGAGTTAATTTTTTAGTGCAATAACCACTTGGAGGAGAAGAAGGTGAAGATACTAGTTCTAGAATTCATTGACTACAAGATAACTTGGTGGGATCAAGTAGTCACATAAACTTCACCATTATCAGTATTGGAAGTAGAAGATAACACATTTATTTTATCTCTTTCCTTATCCTTTAGTTTAAATTCTCTTTATAGCAATCTTTTATAAAATGCACCGTATTCCCACAGTCATATTATTTCTTAACCTTGGTCCTAAGATTTTAATCTTGACCTACCCTTGTCCTTCTTATTACCTCCATTACTACTTGACTCGCCACCATTTTGGAAGTTATTATGATTTATTGCCTAAATTGAGTTCTACCCCTCATCATGTGAATCTTACCACTTTTCTAATTATGTTTTTCAATTTTAATTTCCATCTCCTTACTTCTAAGAGTGTCAATGAAAATTTTAGGTGTCAAAGTATCCTACTGTATTTAATTGCATTCTTAACGTCCTGAAAAGTATCAGTTATGGAATTGAGCAAAATTATAGCCTTGTAGGTTCCAGACACGGACTCTTGACAATAACAATATCTTGAATAAGTTTGTTACACACTTCTAAATTGTCATTAAGATCCTTCGAAGAATCCATTTAAAAATAAAATAAAAAATTCAAGTAACTATTGCTTGTTCGGAATAGATTTAAGCAAATACAAATCATCCAATTTTTTTCAAAGTTATTTAATTTTTTTCAATTTACCCCGCTTTTCTCAAAATAGTGTTAGACAAGTGTAAAATGATTGAAATATAAGCATTCTCATCAACTTCTTATTTTTGTTCTTTTGAAAAATCAATAGAGAAATTGACATCAATGGCCTTTGAAATTTTTTTGTTGAACCAAAGTACCTCTCATTTTTCGTTGCTAGATTGAAAAATCACAATTTTCATTGAAAATTATCAAATCAAAATTGTGAATTGTCATTTTTATGAATTAATCAAAAAAGCACAGAATCGTAATTAAGCCACACAAGGTAGACTTAGGGTTGCAAATAGTAGACATCGTTATAAATTTCCAGGGTTTTGTCTTGATCTTTGATCAAGAGAATGTTCAAACGGGTAAGATCTAAGTATTCTAGTGAAATTAACAGTGCAACAATGAAGTATGTTAACCAAAACATTTTCACACATAATATATCATGGAAATAATAAGCCGATTTTATCAAATGAATAATTCAATCACGTAACAATTAAAAGCAAGTAGTTCCTAATTTCTAGTACATGCAATGGTTTGTTGACCTAATGGTCGACTTCGCATTTTGACTATCACAAAAAATTGCGTTTATTTCTAACAAATTGAATTCGAGTATTGATAGTGATTATTGCAAAATCAACGAAGAATAAAGATATGAAAATCGAGATAAAAAGACATGCACATGAACAAACGATTTTAGCGCTTGACGATCAACATGGAAACAAGTTGGCAGATTGACGAACGTAGGGACAGAAATCGAGCCTTGACATCAAAAATCACGTTGGAGAAAAGATTGATCACCAAATTCAAGACATTAGATATGGATGCGTTTGATGCGTTTTTTTTAATTCAAATGTAAAGGTAAAACCCTTTAATTTTTCGCATCTACTATAGCTCAAAAGAATTTTTATACACAAGAACATTTTCAAAATTACAGAATATTACTTACATAAAAATTATTTTCAAAAGATAATTATTTCAATTTCATGATCAAATATTTACAAAAATACTAATCTATACAAAATAAATGTAAAAACCCTTCAAAGACCCACATAGATAACAGTTATCACGAAGGACATTGGGGGTGTTCACTGGCCATCCGGAGGTCCAAAAAGCCCAAAGATCATTTTTTGACCGATCTTAAATGGCCACTTTTTACCTCATTCGGATCCTGCATTCAGATTGACAGACTTTTGACCGTTTGAGTGCTATAAATACCCCTTTTTCTACCTCGTTTGCAACAACATTCTAGGAGAATTTCAGTGAGGCATTTATTGATCTTTTAACCTTATTTTTCAATCTTTAGAAGATCAAAATATTTAAACCTTGAAAAACATTTTGAGTGATAAAAAAATAAAAAAATAATTTAGCTCAATCAAAGTTTTTTCAACCAGTACTTGAGCTGTACTCTTTGCAATTTATTAAAGTGTTGAGTCTACTCCTATCTTGATACTTAATTGTGTTCATATCATTTATTAAGGGAGAAGTTTTCACTTGTAATATTTATTTCTCTTGTTCTTGATTGTAGGTCGTGTTGAAGTCCTGAAAATTTCAACGTTGTAAAATGGATCGGTGCTCCTTGGTTCTAAGTCACCCGAAGCATTGTAAGGGTTGAATTGCGTCATAACTCAATCAACAATAGTAAAAAGGTCTTGCTCGTGACGAAGAGCTTGGTAATGAAGGACATAAATTATTGTTTGGATCAAACCTCCATAATTACATCGTTTACGCCTTCTCTTCCCTTCTGTTCATTATTTTCTTGTGTTATCTTGCTTGCATATTAATTTTGTTTGCTAATTGTTTAAATTTGCAATCATTTTCGAAAAACTTTTAGATAACCAATTCACCCCCTCTTGGTTAGTTATTATTCTTGGACTTTCAGTTAGTATCAAAGTTTGGTACTCACTTTTAAAAGACTTTACAATCTTGAGTAATTGCTAACCAAGTTTTTAAAAATCTTGAGGAGCACTCTACAAACCGACATCACTTCTTTGATGGTACTCACTATAATTATTTGAAGACTAGGATGATGATCTATATTCAATCAATTGATTATAATAATTTGGAAGGTTTGAATATGATCCTTATGTGCCTACCAAGACTATTAAAATTGATGGAAAACTACATCAAACTATTCCTAAATCTAGAGCGGAATATGATAAGAAGATAAGAGAAAATTATCATTAAATGCCAAAGCTAAGAACCTACTTTATTGTGTACTAGATACAAATGAATTTAATCGGATTGATACATGTGAATTGGCATAAGACATTTGACATGCACTTGAAGTCACTCATGTTGGCACGAGCAAAGTTAAAAAAACAAAAATTAGCTTGTTAGTCAAAGAATTTAAAAATTTCTTCATGAAACAAGATGAACCTATTGTTGATATGATTACTTGTTTTACCAATATTGTAAATGGCCTTAAAGGTTTTGATCATAAATTTACTAACGCTGAACTTGTTAGCAAAATGTTGACGTAGCGAAAGTTATTGGGAAGATGAACAAATCTCACAAAGAAGAAAACTCATGAAAAGTTTTATTTCATTCAAAATCAATCTGCGGCCTCAAGAAGCTTACAACGTATTTATAGCAAAAATCTAGAAAATTCGAAAATTAAATAATAATAATAATAATAATAATAATAATAATAATAATAATAAAATGATTTTTTTTCAAAAATGGAAAAAAAAATAAGATAATGACGAAAATTAATAGTCCTAATCTTTGGGATTACTCTTCAACAAACGGAATGTAAATCCGAATTTATTTGATTGAGATATACTCAAAATAAGAATTACCAAAAAAGGAAAAAAATGCCTAAATGAGGGCTTTAAGGAAGGAATTTGCCCGAAATTGGTCCTACGTCAAAAGCAAAGCCTTTAACTTTTTAGCCTATTTCCAACCGAATTAGACTACAAATTTGTCAAAAAAATGTACAACTCAAAATTTCCTCCAAATTATTTTTCTTGTGCCGGTCCCACTTTGCCCTGAAGTTCAATTCCTTTTACACCACATCATTCCCTCCCGGTGGAGAAAAATTCGCCCTCAAATCTGGCAGAGGAATAATGTCATCATCAAAATTATCACCATGAAATGGCACCAGATGCTTGACATTAAAAACGTCAAATGTACAAATTTGGCTGGGTGGCTTTAAACGATATGTATTCGAATTAATCTTCTCAATTATCTCTAATGGACCAATTTTTCTTGCAGCAACTTTGGTATATTCAGGAGCAGGAATACGGTCCTTTGTCAACACCGCCCAAACAAAGTCACAAACCTGAAACTCAACATTGCGACGTTTAAGATTCGCATCATGTTTGCACTTAGTAACAACTACTTGCAAATGATCAAAAGTCTGTGAATGAACCTGCTTCAACTGTTGGAACCAAATCAAGAGGATTACGAGAAACAAGACCATACACCATCTAAAAAGGACTAAAGCATGTACTTCGGTTAACTACATGATTGTGAGCAAATTCGGCTTAACATAATTTTTGATCCCAAGACTTCACATGATCACCAACCAAACAACGCAGTAAGTCACCAAAAGAATAGTTCATATCCTCTGTTTGACCATATGTTTTGGGATGATATGCACTGCTAAAATCCAACCGTGTAATGAACAAACGCCATAAGCTGCGCCAAAAGTGACTGAGGAAGCGAGTATCCCAATCAGACACATTAGAAACAGGAAGACCATGTAGACGATAGACCTCGCGAAAATACAGTATGCCACATTGACAACATTCGTAGTCTTCTTGCAAGAAATGAAATGGACCATCTTGGAAAAATGATCAACCACTACAAAAATAGAATCACATCCACACTGAGTCCTAGGAAGTCCCAAGACAAAATCCATACTAATGTCTGTCCAAGGTTGGGTAGGAATAGGCAGGGGCATATACAAACCAGCATTCGTCGCTTTCCCTTTAGCAAGATGACATGTTCAATAATGCTCTACGAACTTACCAACATCTTTGCACAATGAAGGCCAAAAATAAGAAGCCATAACTAGTTGTAATGTTTGGTCACGACCCACATGGCCCTTATTATACAACTCTTGAATTATCTTAAGCCGCAAACTATCATCAGGAACATATAATTAATTTCCTCGAAAAAGAAACCTGTCGACCCACACAAAGTCCAACTGCATACCCTCTAGCAACTTTAGAATAATTTGTGAAAAGTATGGATTAGTAGCATATAAATCGCAAATAAAGTCAAAACTTGGGACCTCCACGCACAATTCTGTCAAAAGAGTTTGTTGCCTACTCAATGCATTTGCCACCTTATTAAGGGCACCTGCTTTGTGATTAATTACAAAAGTAAACTGCTGCAAATAGGAAACCCAAGAAGCATGTCAGGCAGACACCTTATCATGAGTACCAAGGTGTTTAAGGGCGTCATGGTCAGTATACAGAATGAACTCCTTCTAAAACAAATAATGACGCCAATGTCGATCTGCCTGAGCTATCGCATAAAACTCCACATCATAAGTACTATATTGAGACTTAGGGCCAGAGAGTTTCTCACTGAAATACGTAACAGGACAATTTTTCTAGCTCAGCACACCACCAGTTCCCACCTTCGAAGCATCACAATGTAGCTCAAATGGCTGAGTAAAATCAGGCAACACCAAAATTGGGGCAGTTGTCAATTTCTACTTAATCAACTGAAGGGATGCCTCTGCCTCGGGAGTCCACTGAAACTTACCATTTTTCATACAATCTGTAATTGGGGCCATGATACTACTGAAATATGGTATGAACCTACGGTAAAAGGAAGCAAGGACATAAAAACTTCGCACTTTTGTAGTGGTCTTAGGCTGTGGCCACTAACTGATTGCCTCTACTTTGGATGTATCAACTGCCAACCCCTCCTTCGACACCACATAACCCAAGAACACAACACAATCAGTTAGAAAAGTACACTTCTTCACTGCAGCATAAAACTCATCCCTGTGAAGGACTAAAAGAACTTTTCGAAGGTGCTGGACATGATCATCATTGTTAGCACTATAAATCAGAATATCATCAAAGTAAACTATAACGAATTTTTCGATAAATGGATGAAGAGTTTGATTCATAACCCGCATAAAAGTTTTAGGCACATTGGAAAGACCGAATGGCATGACTAACCACTCGTACAACCTTTTTCTTGTCTTAAAGGCCATCTTCCACTCATCCCCAGATTTGATACGAATCTAATGGTACCCACTCTTCAAATCGAGCTTACTGAACACACAAGCACTGGTAAGCTGATCTAGCAAATCATCCAAGCAAGGAATAAAAAAAGGGTAACGGACCATAATCTTCTTAATCGCCCTACTATCCATGTACATACGCCACGTGCCATCCTTTTTTGGCATAAGGAGAGTAAGAACAGCACAAGAACAAAGACTTTCTCTGATGTGCCCCTTTGCCTAAAGCTCATCCACTTGTCTGCACAATTCCTCATGTTCAGTAGGACTCATCTTGTAATGCGCCCGGTTAGGTAGAGTAGCATCAGGTACTAAGTCAATCTGATGCTGAATATCCCGCAATGGTGGCAGTCCCTCTGAAAAACTGACTAGAACGCGATGGGATACATCAACATCACTACCCCTCTTCAACCAAGCCAACTTATACGGTTTGGGATGTTTCTCAATCTACAGACCCAGCTTCTTAACTACCTCCTCAGCAACCACATTCTCACAACTCCCAGAGTTAATAACAAACTTGTAGATTCATCCCCCAACAGTATACGTGGACTAGAAGATGTTATTACGTAACCAGTCGCTCTTGTTGTCCAGGGGAGTTAAAAAACTCCACCTCACCACCAATGCTTACCCCACATCACCAACAACTAACTCCTTCTCTTCTGTTGCTTTCTCATCATTTCCATTATCAAATACGGGTGTCCCCACATAAGCTTCATACCCATCATCAACAAAGAGCCCTCTACGTGAATTTTTTGGATACTCAGATTGCCTATGACCCATACCTACGCAAGCGAAGCAATGGATACAGCCCCCAGGACGCGCTGAAGGTTGCACAGGATTTGCCTTAGAAAAACCAGCCTAGCTAGGATTACCAGGACGTGTTGCCTGCTGCTGTGGGTTACTGAAAGAACCCCCTGAGGTGAAAGTCCTTGTATTCTGTCTGGATTGCTGTTTCTCTATCTGTATTGCCCTTTGATGTGCCTCAGAAACTATCACAGGATCAAACATGTTCAATGTGTCCTGTATATGGGGACGAAGACCACTTACATATCGCGACAACAATTGTTCCTCTGTTTCCATCACTTCATTCCTAGTAATCAACATATAAAATTCCGTCGTATAGTCATCAACCACATTCATGCCTTGACGCAAATTATGCAATCTTTGATACATGGTCCAAACATAGTTATAGGGTAGAAACTGCTTCTTCATGTGCTTCTTTAGTTTATCCCAAGATGCAATCTTAAACTTCCCTAATCAGGATCTTGTCACTTTTGTCTGCTGCCACCACGCCGCTGCTCGTCCGTGAAATCTCGTCGCAACGAGATACACACGTTTCCCAGCAGGAATGTCCTTCAATTCCAAAACCTCCTCCACTGCAGTCATCCAATCCAGGAATTCTTCTGGACTTAATCTACCATGGAAACTCAGGAATATCAACCTTAAGTCCTAATTCGCAGCGCCTGTTCTCCTCCGGGCCACCTCCTCTCCATCGGATAGCCAGATCTATTGGATGACTAAGAGGTGCAAATGGATTTTCATCCTCGAAATCCTCAAGTGGTTAGGCCACGGCACATGTCGCTGTGGCGGACTTAATCTACCATGGAAACTCAGGAATATCAACCTTAAGTCCTAATTCGCAGCGCCTGTTCTCCTCCGGGCCACCTCCTCTCCATCGGATAGCCAGATCTATTGGATGATTAAGAGGTGCAAATGGATTTTCATCCTCGAAATCCTCAAGTGGTTACACGGCACATGTCGCTGTGGCACAAGTGCAGTAATTTGTTGGGTCAACAACTCGACATGTTGACGCAGCTGTGTGATTTCATCACGTCTACTCACCTCCACTATTGGGGCTTCACGGGCTACTGGATGTCTCCTTGGCAGCGTGGTGAAGTAACGAACCTGGCTCTGATACCAACTGACATAGCGAAAGTTATAGGAAAGATGAACAAATCTTACAAAGAAGAAAACTCACGAAAATTTTTATTTCATTCAAAATCAATCTATGGCATCGAGAGGCTTACAACGTATTTATAGCAAACACCTAGAAAATTCGAAATTAAATAATAATAAAAAAGGATTTTTTTTTCCAAAAATGGAAAAAATCAAGATAATGACGGAAATTAATAGTCATAATCTTCGGAATTACTCTCTAACAAACATAATGTAAATCCAAATTTATTTGATTGAGATATACTAAAAATAAGAATTACCAAAAAAGGAAAAAATGCCTAAACGAGGGTCTAAACGAAGGAATTTGCCTGAAATTGGTCCTACGTCAAAAGAAAAGCCTTTGAGTTTAACTTTTCAGCCCGTTTCCAATCGAATTAGACTACAAATTCGTCAAAAAATGGACAACTCCAAATTATTTTTTCTTGCGCCGGTCCCACTTTGCCATGAAGTCCAATTCCTTTTGCACCACATCAAATGCTTAGGTCACTATCGATAGACTAACCCTCTTAACCGAGAAAAATGTATTGATGATGATGTAGGTTTGGAAGCTCCATTTGAACAAATGAATGTTCAAGACAAAAGTAAGGAGGCACCTAACGAAGAACAAAATGAGGAGCCAAATGTTTAAGAGAGTGAAGAAAAACAAACCAAAGCACAAAATGATCCTCCATTACCAAAATAATGGAAGTTTGTTCTATATATATCCTAAAGAGCTAATAATAGATGATCCACCGAAAGGTATCCCTATTAGAACCTCATTTAAAAATCATCTCAGTAGTTGTGCATTTATTTCTCAAATCGAACATAAAAGTTTCAAAGAAACCTAGTTTGATGAATTTTGGATTCTAGTGATGCAAGAGGAATTATATCAAAAGAGATGAAAACGGAATAATTGTGTGTAACAATGCTAGATTAGTCACCTAAGGTTACAATCAAGAAGAATGTATTGATTTTGAAAATACATTTGCACTAGTAGCTAGATTAGAATCCATTCGCATGCTTCTTGCATTACTTTAAACTTTATCAAATAGATGTTAAAAGAGCATTTTTGAATGGATTTATTCAAGAATTTTTTGTTCACCAACCTCCCGAATTCAAATATCAGAATTATCCGGATCATTTTTTAAACTCAGAAAAACTCTTTACGGTTTGAAGCAAGCTCCAAAAGCTTGGTATGAATGTTTCAGCAAATTTCTTTTTTGAAATGGATTTTTGATTGGAAAAGCAAATACTACACTTTTGGTTAAAACAGACAATGGAGAAATGCTTGTTGTTCAAATTCATGTTGATGACATTATTTTCAGTGCTACAAATATCCCTTTTTGTGAAGAATTTTCAAAATACATGAGCATAGAATTTGAAATGAGCATAATGGGAGACTAAAATTCTTTCTTGGTCTTCAAATTAAGCAAACAAATGATAGTATTTTCATAAATCACAATAAGTACATATTAGACATGCTCAAAATATTTTATATGGATGACTTTAAGCCTATGAACACACTAATGAGAACATCTTTAAAGTTTTATAAAGATGACCAGGACTCCATCTGATATCACAAAATATCGAGGTATGATCAGATTCCTTCTTTATTTGACTGCTAGTAGACTCGATATTATGTTTACTGTGTGCTTATGTACTGAATTTCAATCTAATCCTGAAGAATCACATTTACGTGCTGTAAAAAATAATAATAAAAAAAATTGATATTTTTAGTGGAACTAGAACCTTAGGACTTTGGTATCCAAAAGGCACTCAAACTGATTTAATTAGCTACTCCGATTCCAATTGGGTCGGATGTAATATTTATTGTAAAAGTACTAGCGGAAATTGTCACTTTCTAGGCTTTGCACTAGCTACTCAAATGTTGATTGAGTCGGATGTAATATTGATCGTAAAAGTATTAGTGGAAATTGTCACTGTCTAAGCTTTGCACTTGTGCCTTGGTCTAGCAAGAAACAAAATTTCGTTACACTCTCTACCGTCGAGGCGTAATACATTTCGGCGGCAAGTTGTTGTGCAGAAGCACTATGGATAAAACAAACTCTTTGTGATTATCACTTATTTTACGATCACGTGCCGATTATGTGTGATAACACTAGTGCCATTAACTTTTCGAAAAATCTCGTTTCATACTTTCGCACTAAGCACATTGAAATTCGACACCACTTTCTTACAAACCATGTATAAAAGGGAGATATCATGTTGGAATTTATAAAAACCGAACACCAATTAGTCGATAACTTCACCAAGCCTGTAGCACACGATCAATTTTTCCATATTTGAAGAGGGTTAGGAATTATTGATGAAAATGAAGTAGAATAAATTTAATTTTTCCAATCACGTAAGTTTTGCATGTATGGTCATTTATAAATTCTAATAAATTCATTTTGAATTACCATATCTTATTTTTTTTTTAAAAAAAATTATCCGGACGAAAAAGTCTGGACAGTTCAACATTGTCTGGGTTGACAAAAAGTTCACACCATTGAACTCTCCGTTGATTCAGACGTCCAGATCATAATCCGGACATCCGAATGAGGGAAAGTCCAAGAAATCATAAACGCAAATGGCCTCTTCCTCTCTCAATTTTTCTCGCCTTCCTCACACATTTCTCTCAATTTCCTCTTGCCATATCATCAAAATTACTCTCACATCATCAATCAACATTTAATTTTAAGATATCCAGAAGATTAAAGTATTCAAAATCCCATTTTTCTCTCAAAAATCGTTCAAACTTTAGTGAATATCCCCGATGTTCCTCTCATTTGAACTCTTCATCAACTTTGGTGATTTTTTAAAAAAATCTTTCAATTAGATTGATTTTGGTTATAGAAGATCACACCACCACACTATCCACTTCAAATTATAATTTTTCCTTCAAAAATTTGAGTTTCGAACAACACATCAAATCCTAGAATTCAATTTTTGGTGCTTTTTGGTTATTTCATTTCCTCTTCACAATATCGGGCTCTCAACAAGGAAAAATGATGAAACGAGCTACAAGATGACCTCCTTCACCATCATTGGATGAAGAAATGGACTTGGAGCCAGAGGTGCTAGCGAATCCTTTTGAAAAATCACCCATTATAATTGGTAAGAACGTTGATTTTGCAAATTTTACTATTGAAGTTTTAGCTTTTCATATAGAAGAATGTTTTGAAATAATGGGGTGGGTATCCGTGGCCACCATGGAAGAGCATGCATACCCACGCCTAATGAAAGAATTTTATCAAAAAATGTGCATTGCATCTCGTTCTAATGAGATTACATGCTTGGTGAAAAATGTACGCATTACAATTTGAAAGGTACTGATTCTTAATAACCTCGAACTCGAGCCCTGTGACTTGGCAGTGATTTTACATATATCTCCACCTACTTTGGAAGGCCACAATCCTTCGCGGCATGTCCTCAAGTCACCGAGAAGAACTTCGAAAATATTACAAAATTGAATGCTCATCAATTAACTCTTCCATGCAAAGTTTTACAAAATATTATCGCCCATGTTATTTTTCCCCGAAAGGACCACTGAGATGAGGTTAATCACTTCGATCTCCTCATTATGGATTCAATTTTAGTTGGGCGCAAAACTGATTTTCCCACCACCGCGTTAGGGCTATGAAACTCGTACATGCATCACGACACGTAAAAACTTTGCCATATGAATGCTTCTAACTAAGATTTTTAAATATTTACACGTTTTCCTCGATAGTGAAATCATTGTTAAGTTACGCCTGACTAATACTATCAACATCTAAACACTAAAACGAATGAAGATGGTAAAAAACAGGGGCTATGGGTGGTACACATGAAAGGATTCGACCCTACCTCTAGTCCCTTTATACTACCCTTCAAAGACAAAGCTGAAGATGACTCCGAGGATGAGCTTGAAACTCTTGACATTCTCGACTCGAGTGCATCCCGTCCATCTGGTGGTCATTTCACATTCACCAAGGAGCAGTATATTCTCCTTCACGGGCACATCGATTCGCTCACCTTATCCGTTGACAGCCTGGGTAGCCTACTTCTTCAGATTTAAGCATAGTAGACCACTATCCATGACCTACAGGCCGAGATGCAAGCACAGCAAAATACATTCTTCTCAGACTTTTATGCTCAATTTCCACTGCCTCAGGCGCATTAGTTTACTTTCTTGTTGTATTTTCATTTGCTAGATGTTTTTTTTTTTTTATCGAACTATAAACTTCTATTATCATACTTTTTAAGTTATTTCAATGCATGATCCATTATGAATTATATTTCTTATGGTTGTTTTCTTTATGGATTCACCCTGTGTTATTACTTCTTTTTGCTATTGCCAAAAGGTGGAAGATGAGTTGATGATTATGCAAAAATAGAGGGAACATTGTAAGGGAAACTTATAAAATATTTACATGCATGTTGATTGGGGGAACATAAGAGTAAACGATAGGGGAATATACTTGCAATATTCAAAATTTATGTTCCTTGTTACTTTGTGCCAATTCATTTTGTTTAATATTTATATTGCAAATCATCTTATTTGTCATAATCAAAAAGAGGAAAATTGTTGACCTAGTGGTTAACTTTTCATTTAGATTATCATAAACAAATTGTGTTTATTTCTGACAAATTGAATTCAAGTGTTGATGGTGATTATTTCAAAATCAACAAAGAATAAAGACACGAAAATTGAGATCAAAAAACATGCACATTCACAAACGATTTTGGCGCATGACAATCAACATGGAAACAAGTTGGCAAATTGATGAACGTAGAGATGAAAATCGAGCCTTGATGTCAAAAATCACATTGGAGAAAAGATTGATCACCAAATTCAAGAATTAGATATAGATTCATTTTTGAATTCAAATGTAAAGGTAAAACACTTCAATTTTTCTCATCGACTATAGGTCAAAAGAATTTATTACAAAATATCACTTGCATAAAAATTATTTTCATAAGACAAATATTTCGATTTCATGATGATCAAATATTTGCAAAAATACTTATCTATACAAAATAAATAAGAAAGTCATTCAAAGACTTACATAGATAAAAGTTATTAGGAAGGAAACGTCTGGGGGCAAGTTGCTGCCCATCTGGACGTCCGGATCGCCCAATGGTCATTTTTTACTGTTCTCAAACATCTAATTTTTACCACGTTCGGATCCCAACTGGATGTCCGGATCTTGCATCTGGATTGATAGATTTTTTTACCGTTAGAGTGCTATATATATCCATTTCTCTACCTCATTTACAGAAACTTTCTTAGAGCATTTAAGTGAGGCATTTATTGATCTTTACTACCTTATTTTAAATCTTTAAAAGATCAAAATATTTAATTCTTGAAAAACTTTTTGAGTGATTAAAATTTGTAAAAATTAAAAAATAAAAAAAATTCTTTTATCTTAATCAAAGTTTTTTCAACCAACACTTGAGTTATACTCTTTGCAATTTATTGAAGTGTTGATCCTACTTTTCTCGTGATAATTAATTGTGTTCATATCATTTATTAAGGGAAAAGTTTTCACTTGTAATAATTATTTCTCTTGTTCTTGATTGTGGGTCTTGTTAAAGTTTAGGAAATTTCAACGTTATAAAAAGGATCGGTACTCATTGGTTGTAAGTCACAAGAAGCGTTATAAGGGTTCGATTGCACTATAAGTCAATCAACAATAGTGAAAATAGCCTTACTCATGACAAAGAGCTTGATAGCGTGGGACATAGATCGTTGTTTAGATTGAACCTCCATAATTGCATCGTTTGCACCTTCTCTTCCCTTCTACTCATTATTATCTTGTGTTATCTTGCTTGCATATTATTTTTTTTACTAATTATTTAAATTTTCAATCAATTTTGAAAAAGTTTTAGATAATCAATTCACCCCCTCTTGGTTGGTTATTCTTGGACTTTCATGGTTACCCCACACAATAACTCCAATCCTATTGTTAGAGCCAATGCTAAAAAATTAAATGAAGCCAACTTACTAGAGCAGACCGCTTTTAGAGGTTCGTGAAATTGAGAGACCTGAACCTGCTGTTTTAGGTTCATCACTATTCGTCCAAAAGATTTAGTAAATGTACCAATGCTAATGACCTGTAATCTCAAGCTGAGCATCCAGGGGTAAAATTGTCCAAAATCTGCTATATAACCTGAAACAAGGAAGTACCAATATCGGAACTTTCAGTATGATTAAACAAACAATATGACCAAAGAGAGCAGCCTCAAAAACCCACCACGCGCTGTCGTCGTGGATCACCTATGTCGTTATTCGCCATGCAGAGAGGAGTGCATCTGCTTGCTGTGTCTAGGTCTAGTCTCCGTTTGTTCAGTCGGTGACTGGTTTGGCCAAAATCGAAGCTTTTTGTTTCAGTTGGTTTGAGTAAAATCGATTTTTTGGCCATTTTTGGTCAATTTTTTATTTGAAAAATTCCACCAATGGATCTGATACCCGATGTTAATGTAGAATGAGAGATCAACAGGCTTTTTCGGAATCAGTATACTCCTAATCAATCAAAACCTCAAACAAGTTGAGACCAAAAAACTGAACCAAGACATTACCAACTGCGGTTGCTTAATGAAACCTACTTAGAACATACAATGTGGTGTTCTTGTAGCTATGAAGGTGGCCACATAGGGCAAGAAGGTGAAGAAGGCTTGGTAAAGAGAAGTGCAAAGTCATGCCAAATAGCAATAATGCACAAGACACGGTCAAGGAAGTAGGATTATATTAGTGTGATTTGGGTGTAAATATGGGCCAAGCCCAATAAGTGGTCAAGTGAATTACAAAGTTGGTCATTTACCATAAGCCATCGAAGGAGCCGGAAAATGAGCTTTGAGCAACACCGATAAAATTAGGTTGCTTCAAATGACCAAATGATTTTAGGTCAAGTCGTATTATTATGAGGAGTTGACTTTTAGTTCAATCAATTGTTCAATGCCGACTGAGAAAAATTAAACCGAGTTACATCATAATCTAGGAGGTTCTTTGACGACAATTTGCCCAATGATTTTTGTAACTAATTAATTATTAGTTTTATTTTATCATAGGTGCTTAAGATTATTTTTGTACTGGGAAATATTTTGCAATCGAGTTCCTAATCTTTTTATTGATGTTTGAGTTACCTTGACAAATTTATTTTATAATAAGATTTAAAAGTAATCTATATTATAAAATAATAATTCTCTTACACATAAATATGTGGATCCTCTATCTCCGAACGCTCTAGTTCTTTTAGATATCTTAGCCCTTTGGTTCGAAGTTTGTTGTGTCGCTGGCCGCTTCACATTCCATTTGGAGAATAAGAAGGCTAATGTACTACCTTTGCCAGATGCGATGTTGATTCAGTTGAATCTTCTTAAATCGATTATAGTCTAATTCCAGTCACGTTGCTGTTCACAACAACCAATTTCAATGAGAAGCTTTACATTGTTTTGACAAAACATACTTGCAGACAAGGGCGAATCTAGGGTCCAATGTCAATTAGGGCATATCGCGAGCGTTGAAAGTTTACTATCGATGGTCGACATCCGTGATAACGGGGTTGTTTATTAATATTTAATTAAATAATATTCAAAAAATCGTACAGACTAAGTACGCACTTTCATTTTGGATGGAAAAAAATCATTCCACAATATGCAAAATGGCCTAATTTATTTTTCAATTAAATATGCACTATATATTAACGAAATGTCAATATTCAGTTTACAATTAAAATTAATTAAAGAAACATTATTATACTAACAAAATTGAAATTATTTATTTGTTTAATCAGTTTTATGTGCTCGTATGATTCCACTTTCTCGCAATCGATTTTTTGTCAACAAAAAATGGAACCTTTTATTAATTAAATTAGTTTTGACGCTAAGGCCAATCTTCCTACAAATTCATTCACCATTAATTGACCAAACTCTCAAATCAATTGATTAGAGGGGGAAAAATAAAATAAAAAAGAGTGACAAAGCACCGATTAAAATGTTTTTAGTTGCATTAAACTAGTAAAATTGAAAATATATTATTTTGTTACATTATGTGCTAAAAATCAATAAGTGTCATGATGATAAAGTGGTTTTTCATTGCATTTGTTTTGGTAAAAATTGTTGAAATATAAAAATTATAAAAATATTACGCTTAAAAAGTTTCGAATACAGGACCTCCAATTCAATAATAAAATAGCTAACCAACTAAGCTAACAGAAATATTTGTTATTAAAATGAATTATCAAATATATAATTTAACAATTCTATTTATTATTAGTAAAAAAAAAATTCTCCCCGACGAATTCAGGCTGTCCTAGCTCGTCGGCCTCTAAATCCGTCCATGCTTGCAGAGGTAATGAACCGCTCTCACCATCAATCTTTGTTGAAAGAATCAACCATATCAATTATAGCACAATCTTAATATGATATGATATGATTACTCACCTTTTCTTGTTTCCAAAAATTGAAAAAGATAATAATAAAAAATTCCATCAATTATCAATTTTCCAAACTTTTAAGCTCTTTTAACTTTACTTATAATCATACTTTCTTTTAAAATAAATGGCGGCATAAAACCGCTACTTTGTGCATCTTGAAATGTTTATTTTATTGATAATGCCGCTGATTTTGTATTTTAATATCCAATTCCTCGACAACCCCTTTTCTGTAGTCTTAAAACACGTTTGCTGGTTTTATGCCATAGTTTTCATAATCAACTTTAAGCAATTCATTATTTTCATGGTCAATAATAACTCATTATAATTTCTATTTGTTTCCAACCACAAAATAATGTAAAATAATCCAAGAGTTCAAAACGATAAACAATAATTTTGAAATCTTATGTGTAAACATCTACATATTATTTCGACAAGTGACTAATTAGTGACCTGATGACTTAGTCGAGTTAATTCCGAGTCAAACAACTATTCAATTTACAAAATAGCTATATTAGAATTTCTCGAATTTGTATGAAGAATTGTATAGTTGTATGGTGTAAGAAAAATATATTTTTTTCCCAAAAAAAAAAAAAATGTAGCACAGGGAAATATGACAATCAACAATGAAGCCCAAAAGTGTTAATGAAAGAAGTATTACATCCAAAAAAAATTAAACTCAAGAGTATGTAATATATTGTTAAAACTCTTTCCAAGTATAGATACTGTTTTAAGTCGTCACTTTATAGGTGGCATCAATCTTAGTGCATGTTTGGCAAACCTTATATTATATTTTAGACTTTTCAAGAACATTTTTTATCCATTCATTCTGTGAACCCTTATTTTATTTTCACTTTTTATTCATATATATTCTCTATGAACCGCAACATGAAGTACTGCATATTTTTTATTTTATTAGAAGCCCGGGATGAAACCACTATGAGCTAGAAGAAAGAAAAAGAATAATCTGAATATACAAGATTGAGAGATTAGAGATCACAATTTATAAAATGCGCTAGATAGTCCCAAGATAATGAGCGAAAATGAAAGAGTTGCCATTGAAAGGACATATCTAATCAAAGCGAACAGAGAAGAGGAGAAATATACAGGAAAAATGATGGAATGAGTCTCTCTGCCACTATCATAGCAACGGTCATTGTGGACAAAAATCAGATGTACATTTTTGAATAATTAGTTTTTAAATCATGAAAGTAAGACTTTTGAAAAGTTTTGATTGGACTAGGACCGTTATTTCATTTTTTTTCCCTTTTCAGGTAATAAATTCTTTTAAACGGCAATTTTATTTAGAATATTATCATTATTTTGTTTAAAAGTTGTAGTTCGTGGTGGAGGTACATCCATCCTGTATCATCCAAAATCAAACCTGGAAGTTCACTCAGATCAACTCCATTTGCTTCCAGGCCTGTTCGAAACATGGTCCAGCAATATACACGTACAAAAAAAAAAAAAAAGAAAAAAAGAAAAACCTAGCATTTGCTTGAACATTTGACATCTATCTCTTATACCAACTAATGTACAATATTAGTACAATAGTGCTAAAAAATATAGCTAATGGCAAAAGTGTAATCTACACTTCTTCATCTAGAATCAAAATGAAGAATATATACACACAATAATGCTCGGACTCTTCAAAAATGGCGAAATATCCATGTCAACATGACATGACACGGATACTATCACGGGATATGTGTCGGGTTCTCGATTTTGAACTCAAACACGGCTGGAAAAGGGAGAAAACAATGGACGATGGAGTATTGCTTTTGGCTTACATTTGTGGCGGCAACTACCATTTGTTTCGAGTCTTGTGATAGAAATATGCAAAAATTTATGGAGGATTGCAGCAAAAATTTTAGAATTTTGCAGAAAGGAGAAGACGACCAGTTGGAGAAGATGATAGGTTTCGGGTGTGTATTAAATGGGTTTCTGTGGAGCCAATGAAGAAGCTAATGATACGAGGGAATTTTCGTAACCAATTGGGCCGCCCTTTAATAAGTGTATTTTTTCGATTGAAAAAAATTGAAAGAATTAAGTGGTTTCAAAGTCAACAATTCATATTGCCATAAAAAAGGGATTATCTCAAAAGGTTTTATTATTTATTGTAAATGGCATGATTTATTGTTTGCTTTAATTGAATCAATTTTTTAGGAAAAAATTACAAGATGTATCCCCGTACTGGTATCTAAAATCCAAATCCTTTTTAACCGTATCCCTATATCTTAATTTTTAAAATGAGAAGAATCCAACTCCTAGATGTGTACCCGTATTCGACACCTGCATTCGAGTCCGAGCATGATAGTATACACACCAAACCCATTCCTTCGTGTCCATCTCTATTTCAAACATGCTCTCTCTTTACATTTCAGGACAAGTTTTGAAATTTGTTTATTAAAAAGCTCTCATAAGGTTCTGAAATTTCAATGGAAAACATTGTATACACATACTCACACTCGTACTTAATCAAAGATAAAATATCAAGATATGTCAGATTATAAATGTATGTTGATTTTATAGTGATTTCTAAACATTTATTATACGCCTTAATTTTGTAGAGATATAGTCGTTTAGTGAAAAAAAAATAATAATAATAAAAAATTAAAAACCTTGTGGCTTGAGGAACTCACGGGAAGAGCCATTTTTGCTCCATCCTAATACGCTGCCGCTGGAATTGAAGAGCATTTTGGCTCACTGGTGGACCCACATTGGGTCCTACTGGGTCAAGTGACGCACAAACTTTAGAAATTTTTAATTTTTTTTTTAGGTGGTGGTTGTTGTTTTAATAGGCTCCAAAATTACAAAGAAAGAAGAGTATCTTTCCATTATCAAACAGCAATTGAATTGATTGTTTTCATTGATAAATCTATGATTATTGATAAACGAATTATTTTTTTACTCGAATTGATTTTTTAATTGGTTGTTTGTATCAAGTATAGAAAAGTACTTTAAACGTAAGTCTGCGTTTTAAGTATTAAAAATAATATAATTATGGAACGTTAGAATGCATAGAGAACAATTGTAATAAGGTATCGAATATATTAAATTTTTAGTAACTTTTTTATAAGTTTGATTGTGCCCACTTGACCAAAATTTTGGGCCCAAACTTGCACTAACACCGAGGCAATCTTAAGATAAATTGGGCACGCATTTCATGGCAAAACATACGAACTATTAGACTACAAACACTTCTTGTTTCAGACTTCAAATGTGCCGCAATCTCATTCTTGAGACCAAAAAATGAGCTTTAGCTAGGGTTTGAAAGAGGCGAATAAAGAAAAAGATCATGTTGTTGCCTTGGAATTCTTGCTTCAAGTTTTCACCCGTTTCTTCCTCGTATCTTGTATTCGTTTATTCAAATTCGGTGATATCTCCCAAACTTGCTGTGTGTTTTTGTGATACGATGATGAATTAGGAAGAATAATGTAGCCGTCTAGTTTTGATGGTTTAATTTCAATTTTGGATTTTGACGTTTATTTTCTCTTTCTTTTGTTTTCTTTCTTGTATTTAATGCTTTCACTTATCTGGCTAGTAGTTGAATGTTTCATGAATTGCGATGAGATCAATATCTTTTTTTCCAATCTAATGAAAACCATGATTTCGGTAGGATAGAGAGATTTTACTCATGTCGTTAATTTTATAATGTGTAAACTTTTAGTTTCTATTGCATTTTTCCCATCGAGAAATATTTCATTCGTGCATAAAAGTAGTTTCTATTATACTTGAGAGGGACTTAATATGTTAGGAAAATTCAGTGAATTGCGTGGTTTATATTGATAAAATTTGATAAACGAAATTGAATTGATAAAATTTGATAAACGAAATTGAATTGGATTAACTATGATGATATCATAGTCCGAACACTTCAATCGTCAAAAGTTTTCACAAGTTTACATTGTTGATCACATTTGCTATTTTTAGTTTTTAGCTTAGTAGAAAAAACCACCAACCAACGTGAGTTAATTGTATAAATAATAGTTAGGATAAATCTAAAATTGATAATTAATAACGCAATATTTGTGCATGAATATTTCCATTTATCATTTTATTACTTGTCTCGAAATTGTGCATTCGTGATCGAAGTGAACAACTTGTTGGTGCCTTTGCACGGACTATTTGTTGTTTATACTTATTTTATTCAATTATAGCATTAATTTGATTTTTTGTTATATTTTATTTTTCAGAAATTCGTTTTGTGCATGCGATGTTCAATATGTAAATGTTGTGTCTTATATTCAATCGATTTTGGACGTAAACATTTTTAATATAATTGATACATTATTAATCATGACAAATATATTATTTAATTGAATTATTATTCAGATAAATTAAAATTAATAGAGTATGTAAATTCAAGTCTCGGTAACTTGTTAATCACACGAAGTTGTGTTTGTAAAATACAATTTACATATGACTGAATATTAAATTATTCATGGTCGTAAGTAATAACGAGACACGGATATCGTTATTGCGGAAAGACAAACGCGTGCAACATTTCTCATTTATGAAGTGAGTAGCTAATCTCAAAAATTAAAATGTAGTGACATTAAAATGGACGCGTGGATGTTTTGCTAAGAGAACAAAATATTGGAGAACCGCAACAAAGATTCCACATCAATAATTATCTAAGTGCATTAGTGGTTAGTATCCAATGTTCGATGGTGGAATTGGTCCTTCGACATGAGATCTCACGATACATTATATGATGACAGACTAGATAGTTATATTTTGTTGATGTTGGATGCTACTCTTTCAAGAGTCGCTAATATAACATCATTCGGATATGTCAAGAATCGTACAATCGTTGTAAATGATCAAAAGAGATCTCGTCACCCTTAGACAAAAGGAAATTATGATCTACATTTCATTCGGTTAAGTTGATAACGAAATTCTTGATCAATGTGAGTTCATGAGTTGAAAGCATTTCAACTATCATTAACTTAAGATAGGATGAAAGAAATGATCGATAATCGAGATTGACACACTTCCATATTTTGCATTTGATCGGATTATATGACAAATGGATTATAGTTTCACGATAAATGAACAAATTTGATTTTGTCATGCCACCTAACATTTCCTGTCACATGTATTTCCTTGACACATTGTTGGATGTCAATTTGGGATTGCGAATGCAAATTAATTAATTTAAGAGAATTAATGATAAATTAAAAGGGAGTTTTAATATTTTTTATTTTGATTAGATCAAAATAATAATTCGACATCGTGAACAAAATCCTAATGAATCATACATAAGGGAGAATTAGAATCATGATAATAAGAATTAATTAATTGATAATAAGTGTGATACATTTGTAGAATTAATTAATTGAATTATTTATTAATGGACTTTTGGGCAAAATTTAATTAATTAAATTAATTAACAAGTGAGCCAGCTTACCTTTAGTGGGTGGATCCAACCCACTTAAACATCTATAAATAAACAATTGTGGAAATTACACAAAACCCTACTTTTAAAAATGTGAGTTCTAAAATCAGATGACAAATTTCACTTTTCAAAAGTCATATATATCATATTTAAATATTAAATATTAAATAGTAAATATACAATTTTCATCCCAAATTCTAAAATTATTTCCATCATTTTCTCTCTCTCTTCATAGCCATATCCCTCTCCACAACTACCATTTTCTCCCTCTTCATCTTTTCTCCTCCCTCTAGCATGGCCACCCACGGAATCGTCACCACTCCTCCCTCGCACCATTGCCACTCAAGGCGTTGTACTACCCCAACCCCACAAAACTTAATCATCTTCATTTTTCGCCCCTCACACCATACCCAGCACTGGAAGATCGTCACGATGAAGGCACTCACGGTCGCTGCGCGCACAACGACAAGAACTGTCGTGCATGATCTCTCTTCATTTTTTGTCTTCTACATCCATTCCTATGTTGTTCACTGTTGATGGTGTTGGCCGCTGCAAGTAGTGAGGAACAACCTCGATCTCCATCCAACGTCGCTGTAATTGGCGGCATTCTCCTTCTCAGCGATGTTGCTCGACCTAGTTTCAATCTTAGTATGGTCAGTAGTGTCACAATGACTCGATCTAGCAACGGAAGACAGGAAAACATGCCTCTATTTTGGGGGTGGTGTTTTTGGTGGTTTGGAAATGGTGGTGGTGGTCGTGATGACACCTGTTGTGGATTAGGGCTGCTAGAGGTGATGGTGGTGGTATGGGTTCAAATCTAGTTGGTGGTGGTTGTAATAGTGGTGAGGTGGTGATGTTGGTGGCTGTGGTGTTGCATTAGTGTTGGTAGTGGGATCTGATTTGTTGGTAGTGGTTGTGATATTGGTTGCAGTGGTGACGTGGTGGCGGTGGTTGTGGGTGGGACAGCGTGGGTAGGGATGTTTGTTGGTGCTGTGGTGCAGGCGGTGGTTGTGTGGTGGTGATTTGTAACCAAGTATTGGTGGTGTAGGTCTGTGGGGATGGATTTGGTGCGACAATTTGACAGTGTTTTTCTACAATGTGTTGATTTTTTTGATGTGGTGGTGGGGTTGGAAGGTGGTGATGGCAGCGGTGGTACTTTTGGAAGCTACAATGATGTGGTGGTCACAAGTAATGATAGTGGTCACAAATTATCTGGTTGACTGTGACCATTAAATTTGTTAATCTGTGACCAATAAATAATATGTAACCAATGAAAAAGATGAACTGTGATCAAGAAATAATGTGTGACATAAAATATTGTTCATCTATGACCGATGATTTGATAACTTCTGACTATATAATAAGTTTTGACTTGTAATATTTGTGATTTATGAACAATAATTAAATCGTGACTTATAAATTTTTCAATTTATGACCGATGAACAACCTATGACCTATAAAATTTTTGAATTATGATCGTGAAATGATTTGTAATATAAAATTTCTGATTTGTGATCAAAAAATAATAAGTGACAAGTTAAATCAGTAATTTGTGACAAAATTATAGATTTGTGATCTAAATATATTTAATTAATAAAATGATTAATTGATTAACTTATTTGTGATAAAAAAATCTAATTTTTGAAATTTAAAACTTATTTTCTTGATTTTGAAATATATGATACTTGAACTCTTTTTTATGAAAATTTCCTTAAACAATTAGCTTTAGGATTTTTCATATAATTGTTTCATGCTTACTGTCGTTGTAGGCCGTACTATAAAAATTAGAAAATGGTAAACATTCTTATTGACCCGTTTCTGCTGGGGTACTTTTCTTTGACAATCAATTATCGCATACTTAAAATTGCATCAGCACCGTTACAAGTTACCAGTCTCAATAGTGTAAGCATCAATCTCATATCACTATCACATTGTTCAATACAAGAAATTACATTTCAATTTTAGTTAATAATTTTACAATAATCTCACTACCACATAACTATTGCTTAATACTACTGAAACTAAGCCCCCGTTTGGTTCCCATCAATTTTTCTTTCATTACATTTCATTTTTCTCTCTCCTATTTTCAACTACATAACCTTTCATAAACTAATATTATACGTAAATCAAAAACTTTTTCTCTTTTTTTTTAACCACTCATTTTTAAATTAAAAAAAAATACTATTCCACCCATTTTCATTTCCACAAAATGGGGGCCAAATGGGACTGAATAACATTACTCAATTACACCATAGTTATTCCTTGTTTCATTGGATAGTTTTATTATCACACAGCTTAGTACATAAACAATAATTTGTGAATTGTAAATATTAAATTAATTTAATGATTGATTTAAAATGTAATTATAATCAAAATTATGTGAATTCTTTAAGCAGCTCTTGTCCTCGGCAATCCTCAATAATCATATTGAATACTCTTGGAGTTCTATATTAAAAGATCAACTTTATTAAAATGGTAGTCTAAATCCTTATATGCCGATTATTATTTGCGTATTTAATCAATGTAAGATTAATTCTTTAACAGGCTTTAACAATATTGTGTCACCCTCCACGGCTCCACCTGCGTAGAAATCAGATGGCATAGAAATCGTTTAATGGACTTTGACTTTGGTGGTTGGAAGAGAAAATTACATTCTCTAATATACTTCTAGATTCATAGCTGTACAGTGACAAGTAGAAGTTGGGAGCAATTTTTATAGACCAGATTTGCTGCTGGGGTAAAGATTTTCCAGCGTAATTGGAATGCCATCTTTTACTCAACAGCACGGTTTATAAGAAATCAGCAAACCTACAAATAGAAATTATTGTAAAACTATTCTTCATTGACCCGTGGCAAATTATGTTCAACGGAATTCTGTGTACTGGTCTTACAAAATAGCATATATTATGCTCTCTCTCTCTTTCTCTCTCTCTCTCTAAAATGGCTATATATCTTGATCCAAGCAATTCAGAACCTGCCATTATATCCCAAGAATCTCTCTTTCTCTCCCTATAGTTATATATAATGATTCAAGTAATGCTGCTGCCAAGTTGGGCTGTATTAACATACATATTTCTGATTGCACGCAAGGTGAAGTGGGCTTGGGAATACCTTCTTATCCAGTCCTTTTTTGGGCCTCGCGGAATATTCGAGTTACCAAACTATGTTGATGACCATAGTGTAACGTGTTATGAAAGTAACAATCATGACTGTGGGGATTCTTCCATCGAGTGTGCCGTTTGCTTATGCAGAATTAATGAAGGGGATGAGGTTATAGAGCTCAGATGCAACCATCTTTATCACAGTGTTTGCTTGGAAAGGTGGTTAGGATATGGTCACAGAACATGTCCACTCTGCCGGGATAACTTGCAGCCACCGCAACTGGCGGCAGAGCTCCATCTGCAGACGGAGGTGATACTAATCAACTTCTGCGCCACCAGATCAAGGGATGACCGCTGTACCTGGTGGCTTCGCTAAGTCTAGTAATCTGGATAGAGACTAGAGATGGATTAGTATAAATAAGAAGTCTGGTAATATTTGTGAGCTTTCTTTGTTTAATCCTACTGGTCTAAACTAGAGCAAACAGACACATATATGGTCATATGTACATGTTGTTAATGTTGTTTGTAATGTTAATGACAAAATGTTACATGGTATTGTCACAAGGGGAGTCTAGATTCTTATCTACTCATTGCTTTTATTTCTAACCTTAATAAAATCAAGGCGTGTGTTATAACTTCAACCCAGATCACAGCCCATCATCGTAGACGGCATCAAACATCAACACATTAAAAATTGCAGAAAGTAACGAAAAAGAACACCACCAAGTAAGTTCGCCTCTTTAAAGAGAGAAGGGAGTTCACTTGAATGAATTGTCTACATCTCCCTTTGACTACAATTATAGAACTGCCTTTAGCGCTTTAAAAAAAGCAACCGAATGTTATAAGAATGAACAATTATACGCCAATCCCAGTCAGTCACTCCATTTCTTTTTGTCCAATTGCATTCTTTTTTTTTTTTCCCCAAGTCTATACTTTTTGTCTAATTCACTTCATTTTTTCTGTGAGTTTTGAAAATTTACTATATTTCGATTGTCAATAAGGTGCCTGTCTGGGATTGATTAAGAGGAAATTTTACCATTTAAAATTTCTAAAGTAGCCACAATTATGGACCACATTTTCTAAAGTTACCAATGTAACCTCCAAGATTTTAAACTTGCCCAACAATGAAGGGCATAAATGACTATTGGTAAAATACTGAATGCATTTGAGTGGTCAAGAGTGTCAGGTCTCGTAGAAATGGTCCCATTCCAACAGTAATGAAATCAATTATTTGAAGAAATAATTGCTCCCAGACAGGTTCAAGAAATATAAGGACTGCTAATACAAAAAGTATTATATCCTTGATCGTGAAATATCGATTGCTTGTTAATGCTGTGAATTGCGTGAAAGTAGGATACTCTAAATTCAGGGGTCAAAGAGTTTTGGGGAACTTTTTTGATGGAAAAAAAAATGTGAAAGAAAGATCCCACTAAATTGATTAATTGCCCACTCTGAGATCCCAAATCACTTATAAATTCAAGATATCTCTTCAAACTACACTGAAACATAATAGAGTTTTCAACCGCCAAACTACAATACAAGACCATCAATCTGTAGCAAACCACTGTATCAACAACATTATGGCAACCAAAGTACACAATAATCTCACAATAGAGACTGATTTTAGATAACACTGTAAGAGACGAAGGCAATTAGGGTTAGAAGTGAAAGTCTTCAATTTATGCCGCTGTCCTTTCAATGGCCCTATGTGGAAAATTTACTTAATCATACACAGTTAAAAATAAAATAAATTTCAATTCCCACCAATGATATGCTTTTTATATAGATAGAAACTGTTATAAGAATTATACCTTGTCGAATTTTACAAACTCCTTTACTTTTCTTGAACTCAAACAATCATGAACTAAAATTCACAGTTGTTCAATTATCCAACCTCAAATAAAAATCTACACAGCGAATAAGATTGAGAGACCAAGGCTTTTTTTATTTTTTGTGTGTGTTAGGAAGAATAGTTATGTTCTCTACAGTTTTTCAAATCCTAATAGCCTATTAATATAAGTCCAAACGGGCTTGTCTCGTCTCTTAACTTAATACGATCCAATATTTAGTTAATCAAATTAATTATATTTGGTCCATAAATTAATTAATTCTTGACCCTATTAACTAGCAATCTAATTAATTAATTATCTAACACTTGTGAATTAAGTAATTGGTAAACCTCATTTTTCTAATTCTCCTTTTGTATGTGACCCATTAACTTTCCAATCACAATGTCTAACGATTGAATTATTATTTTGATTCAATCAAAATCGATAAATCAAAATACCCAATTTTTAATTTATGACTAATTCACATTTGTCGTCCCAGATTGACATCTAGCAATGTATCAAAACAATACATATGACAGGAAATGTAGAGTGGTAAAACAAAACTAAACATGTTCATTTACAGTGAAATTATAATATTTTCGTTAGTATAATCCATTAAATTATGAGATGTGAATATGTGTCAATCTCAATTATCGATCATATCTTTCTGTTAATCTCATATCTTTCATCCCGCTACTAAATCAATGTAAATAAAAAAACTCCATTTCGACATATGAGTATACTTTGGCAAAGAACATCATCATCAACTTAAATTAATGAAATATAGATCATAATCTCTTACTATCTAAATGTGACGAATCATCTATTAATCATTCACAACCTCTATATTAGCGAGTATTGGTAGAGCAACATATAACATCACTAAAGTATGACTGTCCTCTTATAAGACACTATGATGACCTTAAGTCGAAGGGCCAATTCTACTTCCGAATATTAGAAATTAACCACTAACACTCAAATAGTTATCCATTTTGAATCTCCTAAGCGAGTTTCCAATGTTTTGTTCTATAACAAAATATTCAAATGTTCATTTAAGTGTCACTACACTTTAGCATGTGAAATCAGCTACTTACTTCACAAGTAAGAAATACTACACGTGATGGTCTATCTGTGATAACGATATTCATATCTCGTTATTGCTTATATCCACGGATGATTTAAGATTCAGTCATATTGTTATTTATATCTCATAATCACAACTTCTTGTGATCAACAAATCTTTAAAATTTAAATTTACTGACTCTTTTATTTAATGTCATTTACTAGAATAGTGATTCAAATAAATAATAGATCTTGCCAAAATAAATACATTAAATATATTAAAAGTGTTTATAACATAAATTGCTTGAACTTAAAGCATAACACTTACAAACTCCCACTTACATTAGATCCAACCAGTCATGTATCTAATATCATAAGCGTCTACATGATGATCATGTTTATGCGGTGGCCACAGTTCATCAATGGATCTGTAATATTATTGTCTATGGGAACTCGCTCTATCTTCACGTTGTTTCTTTGTATAATCTCCTTGATGAGATGATACTGTCTTAGCACTTGTTTGGATCATTGATTAGACCTTGGTTCCTTTGCTTGTGTGATGACTTTGTTGTTTATTGTAATACAGTGGTATGGAATCAACAACGTCAGAAAAGTATTATATCCTTGATCGTGAAATATCGATTGCTTGTTAATGCTGTGAATTGCGTGAAAGTAGGATACTCCAAATTCAGGGGTCAAAGAGTTTTGGGGAACTTTTTTGATGGAAAAAAAAATGTGAAAGAAAGATCCCACTAAATTGATTAATTGCCCACTCTGAGATCCCAAATCACTTATAAATTCAAGATATCTCTTCAAACTACACTGAAACATAATAGAGTTTTCAACCGCCAAACTACAATACAAGACCATCAATCTGTAGCAAACCACTGTATCAACAACATTATGGCAACCAAAGTACACAATAATCTCACAATAGAGACTGATTTTAGATAACACTGTAAGAGACGAAGGCAATTAGGGTTAGAAGTGAAAGTCTTCAATTTATGCCGCTGTCCTTTCAATGGCCCTATGTGGAAAATTTACTTAATCATACACAGTTAAAAATAAAATAAATTTCAATTCCCACCAATGATATGCTTTTTATATAGATAGAAACTGTTATAAGAATTATACCTTGTCGAATTTTACAAACTCCTTTACTTTTCTTGAACTCAAACAATCATGAACTAAAATCCACAGTTGTTCAATTATCCAACCTCAAATAAAAATCTACACAGCGAATAAGATTGAGAGACCAAGGCTTTTTTTATTTTTTGTGTGTGTTAGGAAGAATAGTTATGTTCTCTACAGTTTTTCAAATCCTAATAGCCTATTAATATAAGTCCAAACGGGCTTGTCTCGTCTCTTAACTTAATACGATCCAATATTTAGTTAATCAAATTAATTATATTTGGTCCATAAATTAATTATTTCTTGACCCTATTAACTAGCAATCTAATTAATTAATTATCTAACACTTGTGAATTAAGTAATTGGTAAACCTCATTTTTCTAATTCTCCTTTTGTATGTGACCCATTAACTTTCCAATCACAATGTCTAACGATTGAATTATTATTTTGATTCAATCAAAATCGATAAATCAAAATACCCAATTTTTAATTTATGACTAATTCACATTTGTCGTCCCAGATTGACATCTAGCAATGTATCAAAACAATACATATGACAGGAAATGTAGAGTGGTAAAACAAAACTAAACATGTTCATTTACAGTGAAATTATAATATTTTCGTTAGTATAATCCATTAAATTATGAGATGTGAATATGTGTCAATCTCAATTATCGATCATATCTTTCTGTTAATCTCATATCTTTCATCCCGCTACTAAATCAATGTAAATAAAAAAACTCCATTTCGACATATGAGTATACTTTGGCAAAGAACATCATCATCAACTTAAATTAATGAAATATAGATCATAATCTCTTACTATCTAAATGTGACGAATCATCTATTAATCATTCACAACCTCTATATTAGCGAGTATTGGTAGAGCAACATATAACATCACTAAAGTATGACTGTCCTCTTATAAGACACTATGATGACCTTAAGTCGAAGGGCCAATTCTACTTCCGAATATTAGAAATTAACCACTAACACTCAAATAGTTATCCATTTTGAATCTCCTAAGCGAGTTTCCAATGTTTTGTTCTATAACAAAATATTCAAATGTTCATTTAAGTGTCACTACACTTTAGCATGTGAAATCAGCTACTTACTTCACAAGTAAGAAATACTACACGTGATGGTCTATCTGTGATAACGATATTCATATCTCGTTATTGCTTATATCCACGGATGATTTAAGATTCAGTCATATTGTTATTTATATCTCATAATCACAACTTCTTGTGATCAACAAATCTTTAAAATTTAAATTTACCGACTCTTTTATTTAATGTCATTTACTAGAATAGTGATTCAAATAAATAATAGATCTTGCCAAAATAAATACATTAAATATATTAAAAGTGTTTATAACATAAATTGCTTGAACTTAAAGCATAACACTTACAAACTCCCACTTACATTAGATCCAACCAGTCATGTATCTAATATCATAAGCGTCTACATGATGATCATGTTTATGCGGTGGCCACAGTTCATCAATGGATCTGTAATATTATTGTCTATGGGAACTCGCTCTATCTTCACGTTGTTTCTTTGTATAATCTCCTTGATGAGATGATACTGTTTTAGCACTTGTTTGGATCATTGATTAGACCTTGGTTCCTTTGCTTGTGTGATGACTTTGTTGTTTATTGTAATACAGTGGTATGGAATCAACAATGTCAGAAAAACTCCAAGTTCATTAACGAACTTTTTGATTCAAATAGCTTCTTTTGCTGCTTCAAAAGCAGCAATGTACTCGACATCTATTGTTGACTCAGCCGTTTTCTCCTATTTAGAACTTTTTCAACTAATCGCTCCACTGTTGAGAGTAAACATATATCCAAATTGAGATTTGCTATCATCCTTGTCAAACTAGAAGCTAGCATCAATATATCCATGAACTCTTAATTCATTTCCTCCATATAGCAAAAACACATCTTTAGTTCTTATTAAGTACTTAAGAATATTCTTAACTACTATCCAATATTTCTAACCAGGGTTTTCTTGAAACCTACTCGTAATACTTAGAGCATATGAAATATTTGGTCTCATATATTGCATCTTATACATGATAAATCCTATTGTTGATGCGTAAGAAATCTTATGCATGCAATTCCTCTCATCATGAGTTTTGGAACACATATCTTTTGAGAAGTGAATCCCATGTGACATTGGGCACTATCATCTCTTGTACTTTTCCATGTTAAATCTTCTCAAAATTTTATCCATGTAAGAAAATTAGGATAAGGCTAGCAATCTTTTATATCTATCTCTTTAGATCTTAATTCCTAAGATATAAGCCCTTCTCCCATATCTTTCATTGAGAAATTCTTTGACCACCACAATTTTACCAATTGAAGTATTGAGATGTCGTTTCTCATTAATAATATGTCATCTACATATAATAATAGAGACAATGCTCTCACTTATTTTTTGAAAACACACAATTCATCTTCATTTTCGATAAAATCAAAACTTTTTATTGCCTTATCAAAATGAAGATTCTAGCTCCTAGAGGCTTACTTTAATCTATAAATTGATCTATCAACCTTACATACTTTGTTAGCTTTTTTGGATTCAAAACCTTCGGGTTGTGTTATGTGCACTTCCTCTTACAAGTTGTTAAGAAAAATCATTTTGACATTCATTTGACATATCTCATAATTGTGATATGCAGCAATTGCAAACAAAATTCGAATGGGCTCAGCATGGTTACAGGTAAAAAAGTTTCATCAAAGTCAACATCTTGCCTTTGTTTGTAACCCTTTGCTACTAGTCTTGCTTTGTGTGTATGAATGTTTCCATCTACGTCGACCTTTTCTTGTAAATTCATTTACAATCTATGGGTTTTATCCTATCAAGAGGGCCGACCAAAGTCCAAACCTTGTTTTCATACATTGACTTCATTTCATATTGCATAGTCTCCTGCCATCTCTTTAAGTCAACACTTGACTTTGCTCCTGCAAAATTAGTATGTTCATCATCCTCATCCTTAAATAATAATACTTGATTAGTAATCATGAATTCATACATTCTAAAAGATTGAATGGTCCTACTTGATTTATGCTAAGCCAGAGTGTCCTTAGGAGCCTCTATGTCTAGATCAACAGTTTGTCTCTCAACAAGTGTACGATCAGAGTCAGGTTTATCTAATTGGTCAACAGTATCTATCGATTCGTGACTTCTTCAAGTTCTAATTTTTTCCCACTACCCTATCCTAGAATGAACTCTTTCTCTAGAAATATGGCATATCTTGAGATGAACACCTTTTTCTGAACGAGATTATAGAATTGATATCCAATTGTCTCTTTTGGATATCCCATAATATACCTTTACCAAATTTAATCTTAAGCTTATCCGATTCATTGTACTTCACTTAAGCATTGCATTCCCAAACTTTCATATGAGATAAGTTTGTTCTTTTCCTTTTCGTAACTTGTATGAAGTTTTGTCGATCAATTTAGATGGGAGACAATTTAAATTGTAGCACACATCAATTATTGCATGACCCTAAAACGATTTTGGAAGATTTGCATGGCTCATCATTATTTGCATCCTATCTAATAAAGTGTCATTTCTCCATTTAGATAAACCATTATACTTCGGTGTATGTGGTAGAGTCTATTGCGAGGGAATTCCATTCTCTTTTAGATACCTAAATATTCTCATTTTAGATATTCTCTACCTCGATTTGATCTTAGTGTGAGAATACTTTTATCTATTTGTCTCTCTATTTCGAGCTTGAATTCATTGAACTTTTCGAGTGCTTCATACTTGAACTTCATCAGTTGTACATAATTATATTTAGAATGATCATCAGTAACTATGATGAAGTAAGAGAAACCAATTCTAGGGATAATTAACATGGATCCATATACATCAATATGTATTAGCCCGAATAATTGTCCAGCTCTTTTTCCTTTTCCAGTAAAAAGGAAACTTAGTCAGCTTGCCTAATAGGCACAATTTGCATTTGTCGAATGATTCAAAATCAGTTGACCCTAAGTATCCGTCTCTATGTAACTTTGAAGTGCATTCTCATTAATATCATCTAGTTTGCAATGCCAAAAATATAGGTATTATTTAGATCATCACTTTTATGTCTTTTATTTTCTATACTCATAATAGACGATTCGGTATCAAGAACATAAATGCCATTTTGTAATACACCACAATGATACAATATCTCATCTCGATAAAACAAACAACAATTGCTCTTAACGTTAATTGAAAAATCATTCATGTCCAAACATGAAGTAGAAATAATGTTTTTATTAATAGCGGGAACAAAATAGCAATTTTCTAATTCTGATACTAAGCCCAAATGCAATGGTAAGAAGTATTTTCCTATAGCAAATGCAACAACTCTTGTTCCATTCTCCATACATAGGTCAACATCTCTTTTCTGCAATGGTCTATTTTTATTTAGTCCCTGTATATTTATATAAATATAAGATCCACATCTGGTATCTAGTACCTAAGAAGCTAATAAAGTAGAAATATTAACATCGATAACAAGTATACCTGAAGATAAAGTTTCAGGAGATTTCTTTCCCTTCAAGCTTGTGAGATAAGTCTTGCAATTTCTCTTTCAATAACCTTTCGCTCCACAGTGATAGCACGTGTCATTAGACTTGGTATTAACCTTATTTGCTTTAACTATTTTGTTATTGCTATTAGCCTTTTTTGTTGTTTTCTTAAAACTTTCTTAAGTTTTCCTCTTAGTGCCCACTACAAAAAAAATGGCCTTTTGCAATACATAAAAGGCAACATTTATTATTTAAATGTTGCTAAAGGTGCCTATCGTAACATTCTAACGAGTGAATGTTGATAAGAGTGTAAAATATGATATTTTTCCCTCTTAATTGTTGCATTCATATGATTATTTGATGTCAAAATACAATCATTACTCTTGTGTTTTGATCTCGGTCATAATTTGATGGAAAATGTGAAATTTGGAAGAAATGAGTAAAAAAGGGCCAAAGTGGAAGAAAGTGAAAGTTCAGGGACCAAGTTATAAATAATCCATAATGAGACGAGCGATGGAATGACGATTCAAGAAAGCTAGAAGTCAATTGGGTGTAATTTGAAGTCAAAAGAAGTGAAATATGACCATAACATCTTCACAAATCAATTCGCAATTGAAAAAGTTACGCACCGATTTTTAGCCTCATGTTAAGACCCATTTTTGACATGGACAATGATCGAACTGGAAGGTTACTTCTGAAGCAAAGTTGAAGCCCTTCAAGTTATCTATCCAACGCAACTTGAATGACCTCAATCGAACATCGGGAAGAAATGTTATGGCCAGAATACTAAAAACTATCCGACGAAAAAAAAATTGAACTATGCGGTCGCATAGTTCAAAACCTATGCGACTGCATAGAAGGGTCCAAGGGCCTTTTGGGCGGTACACATTTGTTCTATACGACTGCGTGGCTTTTAACCATGCAGTTGCATAGTTATCCTCCAAGACCAAATTTGTCAAATTCCTAAATTGACGTCATCACTTATGAAAACATGTTTTGACACGTTTCTTAAGCCCAACAACACTTTAGAACATTGGGGATTGAACTTGGACTCCATTTTTTCTCTCATCTTTGGCCAAGAAACTCCATGGAAAGCTAAGAACAACCAAGCGAAGTTACGAACGAACTCAATTTATATCAATATTTTAATGTTTCTTCATGAATGTGTTAGTATTCCTATTATTAAAATATTTCTGATATTGTGATTTCTTGTTTTTTCATGAGTACATTATGAAATTGATTTAATTTGTACAAAGTTCTTCATGGAATTAATCACGTTCTTTCTATTGAAGAATTGAACTATTCATTGAATGTCAATTTCATTTACCTATTTGTGTAATCCTTTACAATTTTATGCATATTTTATATGACTGTTTTTGAATTTGATTTCAATAGATTAAAATGATGTGTATAGTGTTGAAAATCTTAATCTTAGAACTATTGTCGGATCAAAGGGATTTTGTATGCCATATCTTCCAATCAACGCATTACGAATGAGAAATCTTTAATTAGGTAAAACACATAAGTGACTTACATTGATTAGGTCGAACCAATTGAGGGACTTTCGGTGCTTCACTATCTCACATTTTGATATTTAAAATATACTTCAAATTGGTAAATTATTTTCATATAAATTCATAACCAAAAACCCTAGCTTTTGAACCTTTGAACTATTTTCTCATCTTCTTGTGGATACGACACGTCAAAACCATACTATAATCATCGTGTTATACTTTGGGAGTAATCAAATGTTGCCATTTGTATATATAATTGAGATTTCGCAACATTTTTAAACATATGTTACTAATGTTGTCTTTTTGCAACGTTTATTGAGTGTTACAGAAAGTTACTCTTTTTGCAACATTTATTAAACGTAGTAGAATTTTAAACTTTTGGCAATATTTACTAAACTTGTTAATATGAAATAGGCGGTCTTTTTGCAACACTTATTGAGTGTTGTGAAAAGTTACTCTTTTTGCAATGTTTATTAAATATTGCAGAATGTTAAACTTTTGAGAAATTTTTTTGAAGGTTGCAAAAAGAAAAACTTTTCGCAATGTTTATTGAAAGTAAATTTTTGGCAAGAGAATTGCCCGATTCAATTCACACTCACAGACAATAAAACCTCACAATAACAAAATCCAAAACACCCCAAGAACCCTTGCGCCTCTCATGAACCGAAAAGCCACAACCCATAATCCTCGAGCCTCAAGCTTTGTCGTCGTGCCTCACACTTTGTCCTCGCGCCTCAACCATGTCTTCGTGCCTTATGCTATTATCAGTGCTGATGCCAATTGTCGGCCTGACTATTTTCTTCTCTGGTATGATGCCAATCGTTGCTAGTTGCTGCAGCAAAAATATACGTATTTTGTGCTTTCGCATACGTTAGTTAAGGTAAGTGTACAAGTCAAAGCCCCTTTTTTTCTCACTTTTCTTTATGATTCTGGGTTTCTCCATACACTATTTTTCACACTTTTTCCTTTCTAGGATTTGGACTAATTTATTGGATCTATTTGTTCGCTATTAGGTTTAGTCAGTAACTTGATTTCAACACTTTACACTTATATTTAGTCATGATCTCTTAGGAGAAATTGAATACTCTTAATCGGGGATTTCTTTATTTGTTCTTGTTTTGGATTTGGTGAGGAAAATAAGGACAAAGAAGAAAGAGCAGTATCATATTTTCATTATAGTTTTATGATGTTGGTTCGATTTGCATTTCTCTTTGTTAAGATTATGTTTATTTTTTTACCCTGCTAGTGACATTGTTTCAATTGAATAGTGATAACAAATTTGATTATGTGAGTTTATTTTGTCCAAATTTTCGCAAGATTTCTTTATATTTCTTGTTTTTATGCAAGTAAAAGATTAGCAAATTGAGGCCTTTAATACTGCATATGGAATTAACATAGGTGTTTGTTGTGTAAATTTTTGTTGCATTAATTGTTTTTTTTCTTTATTGTTTATGGTGGAATGATTTGGGATTAAAAGGCATTGCTTTACTACTCAAGCTGTGGCTGATCCTCTGGTCAATGTGATGGATGATTTGCCTTTGGTGCAAACTGGTAAAGGTATAGGTGAGTGTGAATTTCTTCAATGGTTTGTACAACAAGTGAGTAAACAACCTTTTATATTGTACCATGATTAATCAACACAGTTGTTTGGTTGAGTAAATGAAATAACACACGAGCTAATACGAACATCTGGTACTAACACCTGATTATGTTTTACCTTCTTCAATCCACTTCAAAATGTATTATCTTCTAGGTGAAGTTAGGATTTCATATTAAGTGGTTCGATTTAATTTCACGAGCCGTAACAAGAAGTCTTCAAGCATATTACAAATCAATTTTAGGTTTTCATGCAGCTAAGATGAGGGGAGCCTTATTTTTGAGGTCGGGGTGTTAATCCATTAGAAAGTTCAATAGTTAATCCTGTTTGGTTACTGTGAGAGAGAGAGAGAGAGAGAGAGAGAGAGAGAGAGAGAGACTTATTAAATGGAATGTTGTCTCTTCCCTTATAATAACTTGAGAAGCGTATTATGAAAGCAACGACAGTCATGTTAACTTATCATCTAGTTGCATATGTGGTAGAATGATTAGACTTTTGTTTTGAAGCTTAGATGATTCTGCTTATATAGTTACAATAGTTCTATGGTTTGAAAAATGCTATATAATATATCTTCTAATCAGTATTGTTTTAAAATCTCAAATGCAGTGAGGATGGTTTCTTCAATGCTATTATGAGCTTCCCCCAAAATTAATCGAACGGTCCTCCAACAGTGAGATTCACCTCGAAGATGTGGCATCCTAATGGCTTATATTTTCACCTATAATAATGCTTTGGTACCGTCATCAATGTTTTGTATTTTTTAGTGCATTTATTTGGAACTTAAACATGAAATGCAGTTTATTCAGACAGGAAAATTTGTACTTCTATTCTTTATCCTCTTGGCAAGGATCCAAATGGCTATGAGCTTGCTAGCGAGTGCAGGTCACCTGTTCATACGGTATGTTAGAAAATAATTCCTTCATCTCACAGTGTTGTATTATTAAACTAGTTAGATCTCATCGGCTATTAACAATTTTGGTCATTTGTAATCAAAGTGCCATTTTGGGTCATAGGCATGTCTTACATTATTTCATTTTTCCTAAAAATAGTTATCACATTAAATTCAACAACTTTTTTCATTTGTAATTAAGTGGACACAAAATATGTCATGGACTTTTGGTTGTTTACAAATTAAGGAAAAAGATTACAAAGAAAGTTGCGTAACTTTTGGATCTAAGCATATTGATTAGTCAATTATACATTGAGTGATCCTTATCCAACTAATTATTCTCATTAATTGATTGAAAAAAAAATCACTTTCATGTTATTGAAATTTTAATTTTTTTAATTATGTTATTTTTTTTAAAAAAAATTGGGGATTTATGCGTTCAAATATATTTTCTAGGCTTTATTTATTTTAGTTAATTTTTAATGGTTTATTTATGTATGGTGATTACAGATTACAACAAGAAGCAACTTTCCTCTTTAACATGAGATATACTGAGGAAATGACAAAAAAAGGGGGAATGGAAAGAAGTGAAAAGCTACTTATTGATTAGACTGTTATCTCTGCTACTGATGCCAAACTCAGAGACTCGCAACTATAGCATGTAAGAACATCACTGCAAGGATATAATAGGGTTTGTGTAATTTTTTCTTTTTTGGAAAAATGTATCGAATTTTTAAGTACTTCAGAATTTTGGATCTCGATTTGTTAATATTGCTACATTTTGGAGTATTAATAATGATTATTGGAGTTGTTTGATATTATTATCTTTTATCTTGTTTTGTAGTTGATTTGTATAAATTGCTCTACAAATAAAAAAATATAAAATGAAAAAAAATGCAAAATGACCTATGGCAACAGTCCTCAAAACGTTTTCAAAAATAAGGATATAATCATAGAAAAAAGGCAAAAAATGTTGCAAAAATGTTATTTGCAATACTGAAAAAATGTTGCGAAAAGGTTTTTCGTAGCATTTGAAAAACATTGTAAAAAGTTATTCGCAACACTTAAAAAATGTTGCAAAAAGGTTATTCGCAACGTTCAAAAAATGTTGCAAAAAAGTTATTCGCAACACTTAAAAAACGTTGCAAAAATGTTGTTCGCAATGTTTGAAAAATGTTGTAAAAAGGTTATTCGCAATTTTAAATGTTACTGTATCCGTCTACTCTACGGCAACAACGAAATTCGCAACATATATCTGAACGTTGCAAAAGAGTTTTGGCAATGTTTTTTTAACGTCGCAAAAAGTTATTTTTGTTTTAGAGGCCTTTGGAAGATTGAATGACTAAGACATGCCCACTAACAGCTTTGACATTGGACTCAACAATTTTAAGCATTTTCTGCAACTCGAGGAGTGTGCATTCGAGCTTATTCATGTTTAAGTTTATGATGAACTGTGAATAACTCTCCAATAGAGATTGCAGAATTAATTCAATACTTAGCCCTTGTTTGAGCCCCATTCTTTTAAAAATTCATTTTTTCAAAATTTATTTTCAACCACACATTCTTCGAGTAAATGATATTATATGCATACCCGAAATTTTTTATTAATTTTTGACCATACATTCTCTATCAATCTACTATTCAAAATGCATTCTTTCTCTCAAAATGAGGCTCAAACAAGGGATTAGTTCATGGTCCAATATTGAACCCAATTGAGCTAAATTCCCGATAACAAGGGATTAGTTTATGGTCCAATATTGAACCCAATTGAGCTAAATTCCCGATAAAGCCAATCATCTTTAGTACATGAGCATTGACTGAGATCTTGCTACCATTTTGCACCGGTACTATTGCTTGGAAGTCTCGTATCTTTCTACACGTGATTATTCATCCTTGAGATAAAAAATCATAGTATAAGCATCCACACCCTCATGTTGTTTTGTAACTCGGTTAACTTTGCTGCAAGAATCACAAATGCTCTACTACTATCGTCATCATTGTATTTATTGTAATCAGTCAGCTCGTCATCAATGGAGTTTTTATTAGGTACACCCAAAAAGGACTGCTCAATAGCATAACCAATTTTCTCATTCTTGAGAACAATTCTCAAATTTCGGTGCCAATTAAAAAATTTGGCCTTGTCAATTTTTTAGCATCCAATATGCTTCAAATTCATATGATTATCCATGATTCAACAACTATAAATGACGAAAAATGAAAAATTAGTATATATTAAAATGCATTGCATAAATTTAATATGGACATAAATTAAATATGCTCACAATGTTTAAAATAAATTTATGACCCTTGCACATAAATTAATAAAATCTATAATTGATTCCCTGTGAGCCAGGATCTCATCTATTATATTAAGACTTTAAGTATACTTAACAAATCTTAATAATTTATTTGGATAGATACTATTATTAATTGTATCTCCATACAACTCCCAAATCATTAAGTTGACAACTTTTTGTCTTCACACATTGTATGTGTAAGCTTAATGTTCCTCTATATCTTATTGAGTGTACGTAACAAAACATGAATTTTAGTTAAGTCAAATACCATCATTCAGAAATATCAAATATTTCATAATGCCAAATATATTTCTAATAGAGCAGTCTTGAGTGTACTCAACAAGATGAGATCGATTTAAGACTCTTGTTTTTCATTATAATGATGGAAAACAAATGATAATTTTGATTTAATATTTTAGTGAGTGGATTTATCATGCAAATGGTTCATCGATATAATCTTATATGTATTTGATTATGCATCAAACAAGCATATAAACATACATATAATATTATGGATGATTATAAACTAATTCTATCTAGCCTTCCTGAACCAAAAAGGAAGATTAATTGGTCAATTCTAGGGGTATTGCATTGAATTAGTCTCAATGCACCATATCCATGATTTCCTCTTCTTCTTGCATCATCAATTAGTCTAGCTACAACTTGTATTCCATACTAATTGGCGCGCAGGTCTAAATGAAATTGGATGCACAAGTTCATAATAACAACAATCATAACAAACTCGCAAGTTCAAAACAAGTTAAAAGCTCGTAGATCAATAAAACAACAATAATAAAATTAAAAATTTAACACATCCATAGGGTCGAATTCATAATCATCCACTAAATAAACATTCATCAAATAAATACATCCTATATAATATCTAATATTATATGTAAACATGCCCTTCGGGGCATAGTCCAGTGGTGCAAAGGACAAGAGTGAGGTTATCTCACGCCTTGCTGGTAGCCGTAGTGTTATGGTTCGATTTTTGAAATATGAAATTGGACTCCTTGTAGGTGCAATGTATAGGCAGCTCTTGTTCCCTGGCCTGTTGGGGCACATCCCGTGATTTACCTCCCTCACAAAGCTCTAGGGGTGGGACGGTGGAGGCCCTTAAGGTTGGGTTCAACCTTTTTCTTTTTTAATATAATATGTAAACATGTTTCAAAAATCTAGCAATTATAGCCGTCTAAACTCATTTAGATAAATGGATCGAAATCATTAAATAATTAATTAATCATATTAATCAATTAATTTAGTTAGCGAGTTTATTCAATTAAAATCAAATTTTAATTACATACCAAATCAGAGTCCAACTTTAATTCCATAATTACACGACGAAAATATTTAATTACAATCAATTTATAATAAAATACCAAATTAGAGTCCAACTCTAAATCCTTAAAATTTTAGGACAGGACAATTTAATTAAATATCAAGTTAGAATCCAACTATAATTATAATTGAATTAATATTTTAATTTAGGATAAACTCCTAATTAAAATAAAATTCCATTTAGGGTCAAAGTCTAATATTTAAATTAAAATCCAATTTTAACAAAAATATAAAAATATAAAAAATTGTCAATTTTAAATAAAATTTAATTTGGATCAAAATTAAAATATAGGTCAAACCCATTTAAAATGTAATTTTCAAACCCTTTTAATATTCAGATTCAAAACTTTCTTTTGAATATTGCAACTTGACCCAAATTTAAAATTAAAAGTAAATCCTTCAATTTTAAAATTGCATGATAGGTTCTTTATTTAAAATTGCAAAATTGACCCTTTTCTTTTAATTGCATACGGGAGCTTGCAATTTCATAAATTCCACTACCAAACGTTAAAAATTAATCACCGACTCTTATTCGCGTGTTCATTTGAGTGTCACTATACCTTAATATGTGAAATCAGCTACTACATCAAAAATGAGAAATGTCACACGTGATGGTCAATGTTGTAATAATGATATCCGTATCTCATTGATGCTTACAACCACCGATGATTTAAAACTAAGTCATATTATAATTTGTATCTAACAATCACAACTCCTTGTGATCAACAAATCACTAAAACTTAAATTTACGGATTCTATTATTTAATATCATTTATTAGATCATTTATTAGAATAGTGATTCAAATAAGTAATAGAACTTATCAAAATAAAGGCATTAAACATATTAAAAGTTTTTATAACCTAAATCGATCTGACCTAGGGGCACAACACTTAAACCTGATCACTCTTGATTAATCAATGGCCAAGATTGCACTTCAACCGTTTCACACACTTCTCTCTTAATCTGTAAAATGTTGCTTCTCACTAAAGACAAGGTTGGGTCCATTAGTTGGGTTACATGGTCCAATAATATCGATTGCAATGGGTTCGATTTTGTAGCCAACCCTACTCCACTCTGAAATCATGTACCTGAAACTATAATTAATCGAGTGTGTTCGAGGGTGCTGATGGAGAGAGGACATGTAGGATCAAGTTATGCATATATGCATGTTCAAACATACAAAAATTACTTCTTTACAATAAATTCCAGCTTAACTTTACAAATTTAATCTTTAATTCAATCCCTTGAAATTAAGTTATTTTTATAAATACCGAAAAAGCATATCTCATTGTAGACATAGGCTAAAAAGCTACATCTATTTGTGGGTCGAGCTTATGAGCTTAGAGCTTGACAATATACACGATGTACTATAATCTTAATAAATACAAATGCTAAGCACTAAAAACATCATGAGTGACATATTTTCGAAATAGAGAATGCTTGATCAGACATGGCCCAAATCTATTCTAGCACCCACATTTTCCTGACTAGCCCAGGGCTAATGTACAAGTTAGGTCAAGTTGGCTCAATTTATTTGACACCTATTTGTATGTGGCCAATTTGGAGCAGTTGCATCAAACCCCATGAAGAGCTTCTTTTCTCATGTTTGAAAAACCAATGATTTTTTAATAAACAAAAACATCAATGCCTACACAAAGATTTAGGCCTCTACCCATACCCAATAGGGGGATTTGGATTCCCCTACCATGTTTCAATAATAAAAATAAGATTACAAATAGAAGGGCAAATAAACCATAACTCTAGAATTACAATTAAAACGAAGAAGTATCATCACTTTTCAAATCATAAACAAGAGGTACTACCTCTTTTACTTGATATCTAGAGACTTGAAAGACTGTTAAGAAGCAAAATACATTCGAAAAAGATTATAGCACTATTTTTTCCATATAGATCGATCGATTTGACTTCATTAATTATCAAATAATGTTTGGCCTTTCATTTACAAGGACTCCTTCTAATAATTTAGGAAGTTCATTTTTACCAAAATCACTCTCATGCGTCGTGTTCAGCACTTCATAAGTCAACCAATCTACAATTTGATTCCCTTCACGATCGATGCGAGTTATTTGGAGGATCGAAGTAACCTTCTAATTTCTATTGATTCACTCATATATATTAGAAAACTAATAAAAAATCATTGATTCATAATGAATACTTAGAATTTGAACACAACTGACAACACTTAATTTTTAACTACATTAAATCTCACCTTAAAGAAGCCGAAAAGGTCTTATTTATTTAAAGGAAAAATTGCAGCCGAGGTACCAAACCTTTTATTTATTTGCAAACTTTGCCCAAACCTTTAGTTTGTGCCACCGGAGATACCAAACCTTTAAACAATGAGTGGGACCAGTCCAAAATGACAGTTTTTGTCTGTTTGACCGCCAAAACCGTCAGTTGACCCCTCTAATGATTTTTTCAAGAATTTTCTCCAAATAAGTGAAGGGCAACATGGGCATTACACACATTTCCCTCCTTAACATCGAACACATTAGTTGTAACTTCATTCCACTCACCATCTACTATGGACCCTACGAAAACCCACGAAGAAAAAGAAATGTACGTCGAAGAAGATGAATCTCTAGTAGACATTGCAACCCACATTCGAGGCTCTCTTTCCCAACCCGTGTATGGTAAGTGTGTTCTCCTTTTTTTTTGATTTACAGTGTGAAGTTGTATGATTATGAAGTTTTCCTATTCGATTGTCTTCACGTACTGGGAAATTCAAAAAATTTAAGTGATTTGGTGTATTAGAGCGTAATGCTTGTGTACTATCTTTTCTGCACATGTTCGTTGCTCGAACTGAAAAGGGCTAGGGCTTAACTTCATTTTTTTCGTGTTTTTTTGGGGGAAAATTCAAAGTACTTCATCATACGGCTTCATCATGGTGAAATTTTATTTCAGAAGATGAGAAATTTTGTGTATGAGCATGGAAAAATAAGTTATATAGACTATATCGACCCTGCTTTCTTCAATAGATTTCTTTTGGACAATGCTGTGAAGATGTTAGGATATTCTGATAGAGTTAGATATCTGTACAAGATGGAGAAGAAAAGAATGAGTGAAACTTCATTTTGGTTGGTTAAAGACTCAGATTTCATGAATTTAGTGAGTGGCTTGGTGATAATAGGACAACTGAACTGTATTGCTTGCCTGTAGTTGAGCTTTGGAGTTGCCTTGGGATGAAACAGAACAGAAGGATGTTCAAGTGTTTGATTGTGAGACTGGTGAGGAGTTGGTGAAACATTGAATGAGCAGCAACCATGCTATACTATTGAGATTTATAACGAATCAGTAGAAGGTGATGACATGTATGTAGTTGATGAAGTGGATGACATGGAAGCGGATGAAGAGGAAGTTTTCCTTACAGGAGATTACGTCGAAGAGGTTACAGTGCATGGAACAGAGCATGAGTATACAGAGGTTGATTTTATAGGGGCTGAAGTAGACTCACATGAACCAAAAGTGCATGCTGCTGAACCAGAGAAACCACAAGATGTTGAACCACAGTTGAGGTCTGAACATAAGTTGCATGATGCTGAAGCAGTGGTACAAGCTGCTGAAACTGATGTGCATGCTTCTGAACCATAGCAGCAGGCTCAATAGGAGCTGCATGCTACTGAACAAGAGGCGCAAGTTGCGGAACGTGATGCTGAAGCAGAGATGCAGGCTGCTGAAATTGATATGCATGCTTCTGAACCACAGCAGCAGGCTCAGCATGAGGTGCAGGCTGCTGAACATGAGTTGCATGACGTCGAACCAGAGCTGCAGGCTGCTGAAACTGATGTGGAGCTTGATGAACCGCATATTGACGTACCAGTTGCTGAAACTGGTGTGGAACATGATGATCCTGAGCAGGATAATGAATATGAGGAGGGTATTTTGGGAGAGGAATTCAATGACTCGGAGTATGAGCAGGAAGAAAATATTGTTGTGGATGATAATGATGAAAACACATATTTCAGGTTGAGTGAAAGTTTTGGCATTGGTGTAAGTGGTGAGCAGGAAGGTGTAAGGGATGAGCAAGAAGGTGAGGCAACTGCTGGGGAAGAATCTGGAACAGACTACAAAGACTCCAATGAGCTTAGAAGCTTACCCAGTGATACAGAGGCTGAGGGATCATCTACCAGAAGGAAGAATGTGTGCAGGTTTAACCCTGCAACTGATATGGATGATCCATAGTTTAAGCTAGGTAATGCATTTGTTTTGTTTAATTCATTTCTGGTTTAATTCATTTGGATGATAATACATTCTAGTTTAATTCATTTCTACCAGGGATGAAATTCTACAATGTCAAGATTCTAAGGAATGCAGTAGTTCAATACTCAATCAAAAATTCCAGGTAACTGAGATATGTGAAAAATATGAGGACATAGTTGAGAGTTCGGTGTCAAGATAATTGCCCTTGGGTTCTGTATGCGTACCAACAACCCGACAATAGTCTTAGAATTAACACATTGGTAGATGAGCACACATGTACCATGGTGTGGCAAAATAAAAGGATTAATTCAGGTTTTCTGGCAAAGAAATACATGAGAAAATTTAGGTCTGATCCCAACATTCCAATGAGTAGTTTTACGGAGACTGTGAAAGAGGACTGCATGTATGAGATTTCAAGGCATCGGTTCTACAGGACAAGATCAAAATGTGCAGAAGTTATTAATGGGATTGTAGCCGAGCAGTACAAAATTTTATGGGACTATGGTGAGGAATTGAAGAGAACAAATACAGGCAGTATAGTACAAATCGAAGGTTCGAGAAATATTTTTAAGAGATTGTACATCTGCATAGGGGCTTGTAAGGTAGGGTTTAAGGCTGAGAGCAAGCCAGTTGTTAGGTTGGATGGATGCTTCATAAAATATGCAGAAGGTGGATAGTTGTTAGCAGCTATTGGCATCGATGGTGAGAACTGTATGTTCCCGTTAGCATGGGGTAGTTGTGGATGCAGAGAACAAAACAAACTGGCAATGGTTCATAGAATTGTTGGTTCATGACATAGGGATGCACAACCCTCGAGCTTGGATGTTCATTTCCAACAAACAAAATGATTTAGTGGATTCCATAAGTCAATACTGTGAAGGAGCAGAGCATAGGTGTTGTGCTAGACATCTTTATAGCAATTTCACCTTGGCACACAAAGGTCTGGCACTTAAGAACCTATTTTGGACTGCAACAAGGGCAACAACAGTGCCAGAGTGGAAGAGTACAATGAATGAGTTAAAAGATATAAGTGAAGAGGCTTACAACTGGTTCCTTGAAAAACCTCGTTCCCAGTGGACCAGATCCCATTTTAAAGACCGTTCGAGATGTGATATTCTTCTTAATAACTTGTGCGAGATTTTCAATTCTTCCATTATTGTTGCCAGAGACAAGCCCATCATCTCGATGCTAGAGAAAATTCGGCATCAGTAAATGATAAGGATGAATGCAAAAAGGGAAGTAGCACAAAGGTGGGATCATGCATTCGGGCCAAGAATTGTGAAAATCATTGAGAAGTCTAAGTTTGAGTCAAGGTACTTGAAGGCAGACTATGCAGGCAACCATAAATTTGAGATAAGCAATAGAGACGATTTGCGGTGGAGCGTTGACTTGACAAAACATGCATGTGCATGCAGAAAATGGCAGCTCACTGGAATACCATGTCCCCATGCAATATCAGGCTTGCTTTCAAGGGATATTAGCATATATGAGTACATCGACCCATGGTATAGCAAGGAAACATACCTCAAATGTTACTCCCCATTGATCCACCCAATGTTATGGCCTGAACTGTGGCCAGAATTGGGAAAGCATCCTCTCAATCAACCTCAGAAGAGAAAATAGGCTGGCAAACCCCAAAAAAATGAGGAAGAGGTCACAGGCAGAGCCACCTGCAGGCGTTAAGATGGGAAGGACTGGCATGAAGATGACGTGTAAACGCTATGGAGGGCCTGGACATAACAAAAGAAGCTGTAAGGGAGCGTAGCTTGGTGAAGATAGTTCACAACAACAGTCTCAACCAACCACACAAACAGAGTTCTAAGAAGATACACATACCAGATCAGCGAAGGGGAAGAGAAAAGCATATTCAACGGAAACCTCCAAGTCACGGACAAAGAAGTCCAACAATAGAGGATCGAAATCTTGAACATCATGTGATTTCTCTTGTATAGTTACTTTTTTGGGAAAATGCTGTGGTTTTTTGTAAACTGAACTGGAAACATGTGCTTCCAATGCTGTTATTTTATAGATGTAACTGGAATTTTTGATAAAATTGTTGAATGTGATGATAATGTTAATGTCCAATTTCTTGCATTATGTTTCTGTTGTTTGTCGTTGGTTTCTGAAATTGTATTCGTAAGATATGATGTGCAGGCAATTAGGAAATATATGGAAATGTTTGATACTTCCTCTGAAAGTATTATCAAACGTTTGGTCTGAAACCATTAGAAAATATTTGGTACTGATTCTGCGAATCGTTATAAGGTTTAGTACCTATGCTGCACCTTCTTTAGATAAGTTTGAAGTGTAATAAGCTCTTTTAATTTTGCATTTTACATAGAGGCCAGGAAAATATCGTTAAATTTCAAGTCAAAAGGTACAACAAAATTTTTCCTTTTTACATATGTATTTCACAACATCTAGCACATGGCTCCATGTCGAAACTCTAAACTCAAATTTCTGGAACTAAATACTAAATTCCTACAATCTGACCCTACATACCTAGGAGCAAACCCATTTTGCAAACACTCCACACACAAAGCCGAAGAGCCAGATCTTCCACACATTTGGTCTTGTTGCTTGAAGAGTGTTGATTTTAGCTTCCATTTCCCTCCTAACTCGTAATAGATCAGGAATCAGTTCCTTTGATCACACCACATAAAGAAGGTGCATCCACCCACATCTTGGCTTCGAGGACAAGTGAGAAATCTTTTTCCCGGGTTCAAGTTCATCCACAAGGTCTTCATTTGCACCGGGGAACTACATCTGCATACATTTAACTCTATGTGCGTGCCGATTTTTTTTACTACCTGTGAGAGAGAAGGTAGGAGGTAATATAATGATAAAGAAACGGAGGGAAATAAATAGTGAAGTATATAATATGAGAGAAATGTGTGTAATGCCTATGTTGCCCTTCACTTTTCTGCGGAAAATTCTTGAAAAAATCATTAGAGGGGTCAACTAATGGTTTTGATGGTCAAACAGACGGAAACCATCATTTTGGACTGGCCCCACTCATTTTTTAAAGGTTTGATATCTCCAGTGGCACAAACTAAATGTTTGGGCAAAGTCTGCTAATAAACGAAAGATTTGATACCTAGGCTGCAATTTTTCCTTATTTAAATGATATGCTATCCTTATTCTTTAAGGAGATCTTAAACTATTATAATAAAAATCCAAACCCAAGGTCAATTTTGAAACTATCATAAGGAAAACTTAATAAGAGGGAAATTATAATTGTGGCTAGAGCCAACAAAGTTAAAAAATGAAAAAGATCTAAAAACAAAAGCTATAGAAAAGCGCAGAAAAATAAAATGGATCTTGATAAGTGTTCTCTTCCACTTTTTTATTTTATGTCGTTAACTTATTGGCTTGTACTCGTACCATTGAAAGAAAGAAATAGTAAAAGTGAAGATGAAGATGAAGATGAAGAGAAGTGTACACTAGTAAATCTCGTTAAGACAGATTTCGTCATTTGTACTGGTGCTAAGAAGATTATTGGAAGCCCGCCTCCCAAAATACAATGTATTTTTTTTTTCCCCAAATTTAATAGGATTCTATTTATAGATTCAATGTGTCTTTTTTGAATAGGTGCACCTTTTGGTATAAAATCAATCAACATCATTAGATTACACTTTCTTGAGATTGGAACACCATTTGATGGTGTAGATCATACCTTTCATTTGTGTGTGTATAAAAAAGTTCTACAGAATGACACTTCAAAAATATTTTAGATAATTAAACATAGTTTAGATATATGAGTAATGATTGGGAATTACATTTTACAAATTCTACTGTTGCTTAATTTACATGGAAGTAAAAAGAAAGCAACAGCTATATATTATTTGTCACCCCATTGCCATAAATATTCATTTATTTCCATTACATAATTCTCTGGCAATAAATTAGAAAATTTTATAGAAAGCACTTTGTCTATAGGATGTAATCACATTTTGTATTTTACAAATTTATATACTACATTTTGCATAATAACGGTTGTAAAAAATATTGTTCCCTAAAAATTGAAAAATTTAAAAATATATCATTGTATAACGTTTAGCATAATGTTTTCTAATTACCGATTTTCAATTAAATATGTTTTTTCTTTAAAGGATTGCTTTCTCTTTCGACATTGCAAAAATTCTTTCCTCGTTCTCATGGATCAACTTAAGTTTTTGTCAGTTCAACAAGAATTCAAGAGGAGAATGGTGGGGTGATTTCAAGGTAATTCTCGAAAATAAATAAGGTAAAAGTAAAATTCAATTAGAACTTAGATGTGGAAAAATTAGATGTTGGTCCCCAATCGATAATTTGACACAACTTAACGAAGTAAAATTTGCAGAAAATTAATAGAAATGGAACACAAGGAATTTTTCACTCACTAACGGGTCCGGATGTTCAAATACTCTAAACGCTACTCACCCATTGAACATCTGCAAAGTATATTTTGTTCCATATCACTAAAATAAAGCCAAGAATCAATATTGTAAAAAATGTTCGAAGAAATCATCCATAGATTACTTCAAGTTTCTCGCGTCTCACAGATTACGAGTTTACAACAACAAATAACTTAATTAATCTATCAATATACAGTCGGTATATTATAACTTCACTAAGTACAGACAGAATGAGCTAGAATTAGATACCAATTGCAAATAGAAAATCTTAAAAGAAAATTGAAAAATGAAACGGCAGACACACCATCGCTCAGTGAAAAATAGGTTAAGGCCCTATTTATATAAGCCATAGAAAACGCAGATCCAACGTCCACAATCATGCCACGTGTAAGGCCATATATCAATTTTCATTTAACACAGCCAAAAATTGCATTCACAACTGCGTTTTCACCGAGAATAGTCGACCGATCCAATAGTCGACATGAGCGAAGCAGTCAACATTATATTAGAAAGGGGAAAATTGGGGTGACAATTAGAGACGTGTCAGACCAATGGACCATGCCTTAGCATGGTTCGGTCATCCAAACCAGACCTATTCAAGTTAGTTTATGATTATTTTTATTTTGAGTAGGAGAATTAAATGGGCTTAGGGTTAATGATATAGTAGGTTTTGTATGGGATAATTTTTAGGGATGGAAAATAGTAGGGAGTAATTTAAATTGGACAAGATAAGTGAAGAAGGAAATTGTATTTACTAAAATAGGACTTTAGAAGATGACGAAATTTTTACATTGGCAATGCTTTTTTAGACTTATACACCCTACAATTGAAGTGGCGACCCCATTTATAGCATTCAAAAGTTGGTGGATCGCCTCTAAAAAAATTCTTATTTCTATATTATTTTATCTTGCTTGGTCTTAAGAAATTATAGATAATTCTTATAACCACTAAATTTTTCTTACCTCCCAAGTTACTCTAGAGAATTCTAGAAATATGCAACAATAAATTAATACTCCTTGGTGCATATTTCGATAACTCCAATCATGTCTCGTTGTACTTCGAACTTTGCTCGTTGTGACGCCTTCCTAAATATGTATGTTAATTGCTCTTCAGTCTTGCAATATTTGAGCTTTGTCTCTTTATTTGCTTCAACTTCTCTGATGAAGTGGCACTTGATACCAATGTGTTTTTTGGTTTTGTCATGGAATATACGATTCTTAGCCGTTGCCATTGAAGAGTTGCTATAGCAGTAAATCTCTGTAACTTAGTTGCTATAGCAGTAAATCTCTGTAACTTCATCTAATAGCTCTCCTATGTCTTCAAGTATGGGCTTTAGCTAAATAGCATGGCTTGTTGCCATTGCTGCTATAATATACTCTAGTTCTCCTGATGATCATGTGACTGTGCATTGTTTCGGATGTAGTGCCAAAAGAAGTATACTTTATGGCAAAGTGGGACCAGCGCAAGCAGAAATAGGCAACTTCTTGATTTTTGGAGAAATGTTGGGGTTGTCCCCTTTTTGGTGAATTTCTAGTCATATTTAATTGGAAAAGGCCAATGAACAAGACACAGTGGCTTTGCCCCTAATGCAAGGCTAATTTCAGACAAATTCCTTCATTTAGGTATTCATTTATGCGCTTTTTCCTTTATTGGTATTTTTTGTTTTGGTTATATCTCAATCAAATCAATTCAAATTTGAATTTCATTTACTGGAAGATAATCCTGAATATTAGTATTTTCATTTTTAGTCATTATCTTGATTTTTTCCATTTTGGAAAAAAAAAGTATTATTATTTAATATTTTCTGAATTTTCTTAGAGTTTTCGCTATATAAAACATTGTAAACCCTTTGAGGCAGCATTGATTGAAAGAAATAAAAATTTCGTGAGTTTTTTCCATCTTTATTAGATTTGTTCATCTTCCATATAAGCTTCCTCTACATCAGTTGCTATCAAAGCGAGGTTCATTTTTTCACCATACCGCCAAGAAGACGTTCAGAAGCCTGTAAAGCCCCAGTAGAGGAGATAAATAGATGTGTGAGATCACAGAGCCGCGTCAACAAGCAGAGTTGCTAACCCAGCAGATGGCTGCACTCGCACTGCAGTAACATGAGCAGGTGGCCGAGCCGCTAATTCAGGAGATGAAAATTCACTTGTGCTACTTGATCATCTAATGGATCTGCCAGTCCGACAAAAAGGAGAGGGCCAAGAGGATAACAGAAGCTAGGAATTGGGGTTTAAGCTTGATACCCTTGAGTTCTATGGTGAATTAAATCCAGAAGAATTCTTGGATTGGGTGACTGCATTAGAGAAGTTTTTGGAATTTAAGGAGGTTTATCTTGGTAAATATGTACCTCTCGTTGCGACGAGATTTCGTGCATGAGCAATGGCGTGGTGGCAGTAGACAAAGGTGACGAGATCCAGATTAGGGAAGACCAAGATTACGTCTTGAGATAAATTAAAGAAGCATGTAAAGAAGCAATCTCTACCCTATAACTATGTTCGAATAATGTATCAGCGATTGCAGAATTTGTGTCAAGGCTTGAAGATGGTTGATAACTATATGACGGAGTTTTACACATTGATTACTAGGAACGAGGTGATGGAAAAGGATGAGCAGTTGGTGTCGCGATATGTGGGTGGTCTTTGTCCTTAAATACAAGACACACTGAATATGTTTGATCCTGTGATAGTTTTCGAGGCACATTAAAGAACGATACAGATAGTGAAACAGCAATCCAGATGAAATATAGGTCCTTTAACTGTTAAAGATTCTTCTAGTAATCCACAGAAGCAAACAACACGTCCTAGTAATCCTAGCCAGGGTGGTTCTTCTTGAGCAAATCCTGTTCAACAATCAGCACATCCTAGAGGTAATACTCATTATTTTACTTTCGGAGTTATGGGTTATAGACAATTTGAATGACTCAAAAATTCGCTCAGAGGACTCTTTGTTGATAAGGAGCACGAAAATTAGGAGGGGGCACTTGTACTTGCTAATGGAGATGCTAAAGAAGCAACAGAGGGAAAATTTGTTGTTGGTAATGTGGGTTAAGCGTCGGTGGTGAGACGGAGTTTTTTGACTTCCATAGAGAGCAAGAGTGATTGGTTGCATAATAATATCTTCTAGTCTACATGTACTATTGGGAGAAAGATCAACAAGTTTGTTATTGATTCTGGGAGTTGCGAGAATGTAGTGGCGAGGAGTCATTAAGAAATTGGGTTTGCAGACTGGGAAACATCACAAGCTGTATAAGTTAACTTGCCTGAAGAGAGGTAACGATGTTGAAGTATCCCAGCGTGCTCTAATTAGTTTTTCCATTGGGTCTACCTACAAAGATCAGTTTTTGTGTGATGTAGTGGAGATGAATGCATGTTATTTGCTATTAGGTAGACCTTGGTTGTTTGATGTATGATACATATACCAACACGTCCAGTTTTCTGTTCAGAGAAAAGAAAATTGTTTTGCTACCCGACAAGAGCCCAGTAAAGACAGCTGGAGAAAGTATCAATTTATTAACCAGAACAAAGTTTGAGAAATAGATAGCATAATCTGGTGTAATACTGAGCAAGAGGTCCTTCACAGAATTCACCCGTTGCTAGAAGCATTTCAGGTCTTCCCAAAAGAGCTCCAGTTAGGTTGCCACCACTGCGGGATATTCAGCATCAGATTGATTTAGTGGTTGATGCTACTCTTCCTAATCAGGCGCATTATAGGATGAGCCCTACTAAACATGAGTTACCCAGACAAGTGGATGAGCACTGAGTGAAGGGACGATCAGGAAAAGTCTTAGTCCTTATGTTGTTCCCACTTTCCTTATCCGAAAGAAAGATAGCACGTGGCATATGTGTGTGGATAGTAGAGCGATGAATAAGATTACGTTTCATTTTCCTATTCGTCGCTTGGATGATTGGCTGGATCAGCTTACCGGTGATTGCGTGTTCATTAAACTTGATTTGAAGAATGGGCACCATCAGATCCATATTAGGCCTACAGATGAGTAGAAAATTGCCTTTAAGACGACAGAAGGGTTATACGTGTGGCTAATCATGACATTCGACATTTCAAATGAGCCTAGTACTTTTATGTGGGTTATGAATCAAACTCTTCATCCATTTATTGGTAAATTTGTTGTAGTTTACTTCAATTATATTTTAATTTATAGTGCTAACAATGATGATCATGTTCAGTACCATCGGAAGTTCTTTCAATCTTTCATAGGGATAAATCTTATGATATAGTGAAGAAGTGTATCTTTCTAACTGATTGTGTTATATTTTAAGGTTATATAGTGTCGAAAGAGGGGATAGCAATTGATACATCCAAAGTATAAGCAACAAGCCAGTGGCCACAGCCTAAGACCGTTATTCAGCCATTTGAGTTATGATTTGAAGGTGGGTATTGGTGGTGTGCTGATCCAGAACAATTGTCCTATTGCATATTTCAGTATAAACTTTCTGGCCCTATGTCTTGGTATAGTACTTATGATATTGTATTCTATACGATAGTCTAGAAAGTTCGACATTGGCATCATTATTTGTTCCCAAAGAAATTCATTCTGTATACTGACCATGACGCCCTTAAACGCCTTGGTATTCAAGATGAGATATCTACTCTACACGCTTCTTGAATTGCTTATTTACAATAGTTTACTTTTGTAATTAAGTACAAAGCAGGTTTCCTTAAGGTGGCAGATGCATTGAGAAGGCGACAAACTCTTTAATAGAATTACGAGTGGAGGTCCCAAGTTTTGAAACTATTTGCGATTTATATTCTACTAATCCATATTTCTCACAGATTATCCGGAAGTTGCAGGAGGGTGTGCATTCGAAGTTTGTGTGGGTTGATGGTTGTTTCAGAGAAATCAGTTATGTATTCCTGAAGGAAATTTGCAACTTTAGATAATTCAAGATTGTATAATGAGGGCCACTTGGGTTGTGATCAAACATTACAGCTTCTTATTTTTTGCCATCATTACCCAAAAATGTCAGTAAATTAGTGGAGCGCTGTCAAAAATGTTGTTTTGTTAAAGGCAAGGCTAAAAATGCTAGTTTGTAGATGCCCCTACCTATTCCAACCCAACATTGGACAAACATTGGTATGGATTTCGTCTTGGGTCTTCCCAAGACTCAGCATGGATTTGATTTTATTTTTATAGTGGTTGATCATTTTTCCAAGATGGTTCATTTCATTCCCTGTAAGAAGACTACTGATGATTTCAGTGTGGCATTGTTGTCTTTTCATTAGGTCTATCATCTATATGGACTTTCTGTTTCGATTGTGTCTAACTGGGATACTCGTTTTCTTAGTCATTTTTGGCGCAGTTTATAGCGTTTGGTCAATAAATAGTTGGACTTCAACAGTGCATATCATCCTCAAACAGATGTTGTCAACTGTTCCTAGGGTAATTTACCACATTGTTTAGCTGGTGATTACATCAAGTATTGGGATAAAAAAATTGTGTCAAGTGGAATTTGCTCAATCATGCAGTTAATTGAAGTACAGCCTTAGTCCTTTTTGCCTTAGTCCTTTTTTAGGTGGTGTATAGTCTTGTTCCCCGTAGTCCTCTTGATTTGGTTTCATTTTCTACTACTGCTAATTGAATGGTAAAGCAGAGGATTTCATTTAGCAGTTGTAGCAGGTTCATTCACAGACTTATGATAATTCGCAGGATGTTGTTACTAAGTATAAGCATGATGCGGATCTTAAACGTCGCCATATCGAGTTTGAGATGGTGACTTTGTTTGGATAGTGTTAACAAAGATCGTATTCCTGCTCATAAATGCACCAAGCTTGCCATAAGAAAAATTGGTCCATTGGATATCATTGAGAAGATTAATCCTAATGCATATCATTTGAAACTACCCAGTCATATTGGTACATTCCATGTTTTTAATGTCAAACATCTAGTGCCATTTTTTGGTGATAATTCTGATGATGACATTAATTCCTCGCCAAATTCAAGGGTTAATTTTTCTCAACCAAGGGAAATGATGTTGTGCAAAAGGAATTAAACTTTCTGGCAAAGTGGGATTGACGTAAGCACAAATAGACAACTTCTAGGTTTTTGGGGAAATTTTCAGTCAAATTTGATTGGAAACGGACCAATAAACATGACTCGGTGACTTTGCTCCTGATGCAGAGCCAATTTCGAGCAAATTCTTTTGTTTAGAAATTCATTTATGCATATTTTTCCTTTTTTGGAAATTTTAGTTTTGTTTATATCTCAATCAAATAAATTTAAATTTGAATTATGTTTGCTGGAAGATAATCATAACAATTAGGACTTTTAATTTTATTCATTATCTCGATTTTTTTTTCATTTTTGAAAAAAAAATTATTATTATTATTTAATTTTGTTTGAATTTTTCTAGGGTTTTCGTTGTATAAAACATTGTAAGCCCTTTGAAGCCGCATTGATCGAAAGAAATAAATTTTTTGTGAGTTTTTTTATGTTTGTAAGTTTGTTCATCTTTCCTATAAGCTTCAATTACGTCAGTTTCCTTAACACCCGTGAAAATATTCCTGAACCAAGTGCAAATGCATTACCTGATGTGATTTTCATATCATCCATTGATCTTGCCCAATCACTCTCGGTATATCCATGTAGTCAAGAGTAGATTGATACCATATTCCATAGTCTTTTTTTCCTTGGAGGTATATTAGTATGTGCTTCACAGCTCCATGGTGAACTTAACTTGGATTTCGCATGAATCTTGAAAGTAGTCTGGTTGAATACATTATGTTTGGCTTTGTAGCTATGAGATAGAGTCAACTCCCAATTAGGCTTCAAAATGGTAAGTTGTCTGATTTTGGATTACCGTCTTTTTTCTGAGAGATTTGTTTCTATCCAAGTGTGTAGCTACTATTTTGCAATCTTCCAACTTGAACTTCATTAATAGACTAGTAGTATATTTCTTCTAAGTAATAAAGATCCCATCTTCAGATTGAGCTATCTCGATCCCAATAAAATAGTGCATTAATCCTAAATCAATCATCTCGAATGTTTTCATGATATCTTCCTTGAATTTCTCGATCACGTTTCATCGTTTCGTGTATAGATGAGATCATCGACATACAGAGAGATTATGAGTGTACTATTTGTACCTTGATTTTTTATATTTAGAGTCGGTTTACTTTGGCTCTTTCTGAATCTTTGCTTAATAAAGTAGTTGTTTATTCTATTGTACCAAGCTCACGGAGCTTGTTTTAATCTATATAGTGTCTTATTCAATTTGAGAACTTTATCTTCTTTACCTTGTACTACGTACCCTTGAGATTGCTTGACATGAATTTCTTCTTATTTAAAATAGCCATTAAGAAATACTTAATTAACTTCTAGTTGATAAATCCTCCACTACCACTGTGCTGCTAATGCAATCAATAACCTTATAGTAACATGTCAAGCAACTAGAGCAAGTGTCTCACTGTAGTTGATGCCAAACTGTTGTAATTATCCTTTGGCGATTAGTCTTGCTTTAGGTTTTTGGATTGAGCCATCAGCATTAAGTTGTCTTATAGACCCACTTAACTGCTATGATTTCTTTATCTTGGGGAAGATCTACAAGCTCCCAAGTGTTGTTTTTCTCGATTGTTTTTATTTCTTCGTTCATAGCTTTTCTCCAATCTGATTATTTTGAAGTTGCTTCATAGCTTTTAGGTTCAACGATCATCAAGTTGTAGCTTAAGTATATTTCTGATAATCTTCATGTTTTTCTCGGAGACGATTCTTGTGAGTCGACTGGTTCTTCTATTGTTGCTTGCTGTGGAGACTCTAGTAGATTGTTCTCCTAAATGTCACCCTCTTGTTTTTGTGATTGTGTTAGTATGCTGATAGCTTTTCTTTCAACTTGACCAGTTTCCTAGTGGTAGGTGGCATCTTCATTAACCTTAACGTCCCGACTTATAATTAGGTTCTTTGTTCTCATGTTATAGGCTTGAAACCATTTCATTGAGTACTATAACCTAAGAAAATTTCTTTCTTAGTCTTTTCATCTAGCTTACCTCTTTTCTCTTGTGGAATATATGTGTAGCAAATGTAGCCAAAAACTCTGAGATGCTTTGCTAATTATTTTTATCGCTCCATGCTTCGACTGGTGTCTTATCTTGCACAGCTTTGGTCGGACATCGATTTATTAGGTCAATTGTGGTGCTTTTGCTTAGAATGTTTTTATAAGTCATTTCTCCATCATCATAGCTCTATCTATCTCCATTATTGTTCTGTTCTTTCTTTCTAACACACCATTTTGTTCTAGTGCATATCCAATAGAGAGTTAATGCTTCATTCCTTCATCTTCACAAAACTTGTCGAATTCGTTTGATGTGTATTCTTTACATCTATCACTTCTGATAGTCTTGATATTACAACCATTTGCTTTTCGATATAGATTTTGAATCTTTTAGAAATTTCAATTACTTGGGATTTCTCATGTAAGAAATATATCCATGTTATTCTAGTGAAGTTATCAATGAAGTACATGTTTTGCTCTTGTGACGAAGTATGTATCGAACCGCATACATTTGTATGTATCAACTTTAATGGCTTTTTGGCTCTTCAAGATTTTTCAGATGGAATCGGTTGATGGTGTTTTCTAAGCAAATGTCCTTCTCAAACTTCTTTAATCTCCTTTATGACCGGTAAGTCTCTTATCATGGCCTTTTGTTGCAAGACCTTCAACCCATGGACGTGGAAATGTCCAAAATTTTTTGTGCCATAGCCATAACTCTTCTACTTGAGCTGTCATTGCTGCATTGTTTGCGTATCACCATTGAATTGAGAAGCATCCGTTCTCCTGCTTTTTATCTTTTCCAATTACATGGGATTTATCTTTCATATCAAAGGGCATGCAAAAATCTCTTTCAAAATGTAAATTACATCTTTTCTCCATCATCTGACTTACACTTAGTAGATTTTGATCTATTGTAGGGACCAAGAGAACTTCGTTAATGTATCTCTTGTCCTTTTTTGTATCAACGACAATAGAGCCTTTGCATGTTGCCTTTCTGAAATTTCCATTGCAAATTTTTATTTTTTGCTTCAGTTTTATCAATTCCGCAAAAAAATATTTTCATCTTTCGTTATATGGTTACCATAGCTACTGTCAAGATACAACATATCCAGTTTGTCATCAAATGAATCCTTGCTAGAGGCATAAAATTGACTTCCTTTTATATCATTTTCTTTAGATAAATTAGGTTGATGATTTTGTTTAAAACGACAAAATTTTTCTTCTTGACCAATTTTTTTACAATTGCGACACTGCGATTGTCCTTTAAACTAACAATATTTCTCCAAATGACTTTTTCTTTTAGAAATACCACATGGAGGATACTTTCCGCATTTATCAATTTCTTTCTATGAGTTTCTTTGTTTTTAGAATTATCTTTAAGTTTTCTTCCATTTTCTTTAGATTTCTGAAACAGCATATTAACTTTAGATTGAAAAGCGTTTTCCTTGTCAATTTCATGATGCCTCTCTAATATTTTTCCATGTACTTCTAATGAACTCATTAATTTTGTAGCTGTTAATTTATCTACATCTTCAGACTCCTCAATAGCTACAATAATTGGATCATATTTTTTTGTGCAAGTAATTAAAATTTTTCCAAAGACTTTCTTTTAAGAAAGATAATCTCCATAAGACCGTAGTTGATTTACTATTTGATCTATTTTTGAATAATAATCTTTCGCGATTTTAAAATATTTCATTTTTAGATTTTCAAAATTTCTTCTTAAAGTTTGAAAACAGCAAGTACGTACCTCGTCGAGCTATAGAACTTCTCCTTCAGTTTATACCAAGTTGTTTTTCTATTTTAACTCCCATGATTCTCGAAAAATAAGTGTTTGTCAACCTCATTTGTAGAGCAAGTAGTATTAGATAATCATTTTGTTGATTCTCTTTAATTTCTTTCTTCTATACTGTAGTTAGAGCAAAAATGTCATCTAGCTTATTATATCATTGATGACATCCCATAAATTTTGCGCATAAAAGTAGGTCTTCGTTTTGATGGACCAAAAATCACAGTTGTCTCCATTAAATGTTGGAATAGGAATATAGGAATGAAAAGTGTCTGCCATAGTATATTCTTATGCCCAATATCAATCAAGCGTAGCTTTGATACCATTGATGATTTTTATTTTGAATCGAAGAAATAAATGAGTTTGGAGTAAACGATATGGTAGGCATTGTATGGATAATTTTTAGGGATAGAAAATAGTGAGGGGTAATTTAAATTGAATAAGATAAGTAAGGGAGGAAATTTTATTCATTAAAATAGGATTTTATAAGATAGCGGGAGATTTTTCTAATAGCAATGCTTTTTTGGACATGAAATGGTCGAGGAGGATATCGAGGTGCCTATAAAATCACTATACACTGTTTTGACCACAACATGAGTGGACAAAATTCTTAGTCTAACCAACTGTAATTCAATCGGAAGCACCCTCCCTATGGCAGAGGTATAAGCTATTCAAATTTTCCATCGTAACCTCTTTCATGAAATTCAAATCAGCATCAGAGAGATCATGGCCAGCCCTGCACTGTTTGTCAACTATGTGATAAACTGGGACAGTACAAAGGCTTGTTGCTCCACAAGATAGCCATCTTCCTACTTGTTTCGACCTCAAGCAAACTTGACTGAAGGACCATCAAGCCAAACAAATGACAATTGGATATTTGATTTGGATGCTACAATTCATGTCACCTTTGACCTACATAATCTCTCCATACACTCAGATTATGTGGGTAACTAGGATGTTAAAGTCAGTAATGGTAAACGAATCTCGATCTCTCTTGTTAGTTCCTCTTCAACTGATTTCCCCATTATCTCCTATACACTAGATAATATTTTATGTACATCCTTGAAAACAAAGAACCTTATGTCTGTTTTCCAAATCTTGCAAACAAAATAATACTTCTATTGAATTTTTTCCAGACTACTTTCCTGTGAAGGATCTAAATACGGCTGAATCCTTGGTGAAAGACCGGAGTAGGCACAACTTGTATGAGTGGTCATCCTCCACTTCACCTAATAAGCAATCAAACCTTATTCCTTCCGCTTCCATTGCCATTTCTTCTCAACTATAGCACCGAAGTCTTAGTCATCCCTCTTCTCCAATCTAGAAGAGAGTACTTGCTAATAATAAAATTCCTTTTCAAATTTATCAAATAAAGTGTGTGACTCTTGTCTTTTTAACAAAAGTCATAAACTATCATTTAAAAATTCTTCTATTTGCTTTGATAAACCGTTTCAAGTTATCTATTCTAATGTTTAGAGCCCTGCCACTAGTGGTCATCCTCCACTTCACCTAATAAGCAATCAAACCTTATTCCTTCCGCTTCCATTGCCATTTCTTCTCAACTATAGCACCGAAGTCTTAGTCATCCCTCTTCTCCAATCTAGAAGAGAGTACTTGCTAATAATAAAATTCCTTTTCAAATTTATCAAATAAAGTGTGTGACTCTTGTCTTTTTAACAAAAGTCATAAACTATCATTTAAAAATTCTTCTATTTGCTTTGATAAACCGTTTCAAGTTATCTATTCTAATGTTTAGAGCCCTGCCACTATGCCCTCTTTTGGAAATTTTCGATATTATGATGTCTTAAATACACATGGTTGTATCCTCTAAAGCTAAAATCAGATGTACTTACTGTTTTGAAGAAATTCAGAAAGCTAATTGAAAACTTCTTTCATACTAAACTCAAAACAATATACACAGGTGGTGGTAGTGAGTACGAAGCACTTTTTCACCTCTATCCCAACATGGTATTCAGCATCTTACATCACAACATTATATACTCAAACATGTTGGCTTCGCTGAATGCAAACATCGCCATACTGTAGAAATTGGCTTGACACTTCTCCACAATATTGCCATACGTCTACACTTTTGGACCTATGACTTCCAAAGTTCCATTTACCTCATTAATCACATGCCCGCTCCCGTTCTTTGTAATGATCCACTGTTCACAAGTAATTTAGCCACAAACCCAAATACACTTTCCTTCAAATCTTTGGTTGCCTATGCTATCCTTAGTTCGACCATGCAATACCTATAAACTCGAGCCCTACTACCAACCATTCGTGTATCTTGGTTTCTCACTTCTTCATCATCATTTTCTTATTTTGATTCTCATTCTAATCACCTCTTTGTCTCTAGGCATGTTATTTTTTGAGCACTTCTTACCCTACGAAGCTACATCATATCCTGATCTACATCTCTTGCACTAAACTTTCTCTGCCTTTACAGTAAGACATTTGGATAAAGTCGAAGCATCAATCAATGATTCCCTTTATTCCATTGTTTTACCTTCCTCTGCACCGTACTTAATTCCTAACAAGTTACCTCCACTTTCCTCTCTTCCCAAGTTACCTCTCAAAGCTCTCTATCACAGGTAAATAATTCTTTCGAATCCATTTCTATGGTGTCCCTATACCACATCTCAACACCACCAGTCCTACCTCAGCCACACCAGATTTCTCTCACAAAGTACTCTCTACACCAAGTCACGAAATCAGCCAATCGAGCAGTCCACTACCCATGGTCCTTTCCATTTACCTTTATCAATCCAACCATCTTGTGTCATCACCTGTGCCCATAACAACATATACAAACCTAAAATACCCTTTTTACTTCACACCAGTACGTCATCATCTCTCACAAATAGAACCTACATTTTTTACCCTTGCAACAAGCACTCTCATTGGTGTAATGCCATAAATGATGAGTTTCTTGCTCTTCCAAAGAATAGAACCTGATCTTTTGTATCTTTCCCATCCCCTACACAAAACATTATTGATGTAAATGGGTCTATAGGATTAAAATGAACCCGGTTGCCTCTATAGCTCATCATAAGGCTCGTCTTATAGCTAAAGGGTTTCATCAACGACCCGATATTTACTTCACTGAAATAATTAGCCCGGTAGCTAAATCAGCTACCATTCGACTTGTTTTTAAAATTGCTGTGACTAATGGTTGGGTCAGAACCAACTATATGTTAATATTGCCTTTTCTCATGAAACTCTCTCTAATTGTATTTTCGTGTAGCAACCTTAAGGCTTTGTTGAATCTCAATATCCCTATCATGTTTATAAATCGCACGAAGCTCTCTATGGTCTTAGTCAAGCTACTCGATCATGGTGCTGAGTTTCGATTCTGTCTCCTAGCCTATGGCTTTTTGAACTCTCATAGTGATATCTCTCTATTCATCTTTACATAAGGAACATCATGATCTACTTTTGTATTTTGATGATATTATCCTCACTGTAAATGATCATTCCACTCTTTGTACATTCACTACTCAGCTCTCCACTAAGTTTTTTTTCTTATCGGCAAGATTTGCTATTTATTGGGGATTGAAACCACACAGACTTCCAATGGCTTGTTCCTATCTCAAAGAAAGTATATTATTGATCTTCTTCAGCAAACTGATATGCACGAGGAAAAGGAATTTAGTACACCATTGTTTCCTTTCGAGATGCTCAAGCTTGATGATAGTTCCTCTAGTCATGATCCGACTCAATATCATCATGCTTGATTCAATCAGTATCTCTCTTTGACAAAACAAGACATCAGCTATGTCGTTAATAAGCTAGCTCAATTTATTTGGCTTGCTGTTAAATGAGTTCTCAGTTATCTAAAGGGCACATCCCACTATGGTCTCTTCATTTCAGTCCAATCTCCTCTTACTCTCATGCATTTCTAGACGTCGATTGGGCTGGGGAGGTTTATACCCAACACTTTACATCTGCCTATATTGCATTTCTTAGCTCCAATCCTATTAGCTAGAGCTCTAAGAAACAATCTACCATTGCTTATTCATCTACCGAAGCTGAATACCGTGCCATTGCTACTACTACTATTTAAGTGAATTGGATCAACAATCTTTTCCATGAATTAGCAACATCATTTTCCGCTTCTCCAACAATTTACTGTAACAACGTTGGAGCCACTTAATTATGCTCCAATCTTGTCTCCCACTTCTGTATGAATCACTTTGCCATTGACTTTCACTTCTTTCGTGATCAAGTCTCTTGCAAGTTGCATCACGTTTTCCATGTTCACACAGTGAAACAGGTCACGGTTTCCCTTAGTAAACCACTAGCTTGGGGGCATGATAGAGCATAGAATCAGCACTGATTTATGGAAAGATTTACCATTCCTGAATCATAATTTTCTTGTAGTTATCTCTTTATTTAGGTGATTTAGTTTTCCATTGTATAGACTAGAATAATGGGATTTTATGGTCAATTTACTGTATATCTTCATACTCACCAATTGTTAATAGACACTGCATTCTTTCACCAAACTTTTTTAAAACCAACATATTCTATTCAACAGTTTTACGATTTTTTGTTTCAGCCTTATAATTATGTAGGAGTATATTGTCAAATTCCATTATTGACGTGACAAATTACAAACTAATGACACCACCAATTGAACTCAAATAATTAATAGCAATGTAATTTGAATAACTTAGAGAGGTGTATTCATTTAGGATTTTTAAAAACTTTTGAGGATTGAAAAAGTTTGGGTGTATTCAATTGAGATATTTAAAGATTCTCTAAAAGTTTTGGGACATCTATAAATTTTTAAAAAGTCTCTAAAAATCACAGTATATTCGATTGAAACTTTTAAGAAGTCTCTATAAGTCATAAGATATTCAAATAAACAGTAACTTGTGAAAAATTCTTTACTTAATGGACAGTTAGAGGCTTTTTCGTGAAAAATATAAATAGTAAATCTCAAAGAAAATCTCTCATATATTTTGAGATTTGTGAAAATTTCAGAGTAAAAAAAGTCTTTTTCCTTTCAATTTTAGGATTTTTTTCATGTCTCTTCAATTCATTTGTTGTAATAAATTTATAATTATTCTATATGTACATAATTACTTTTAAATTGAAATTATATGCAATTGATTCAAAACGTAGAATTCCATTTATTTGATCTATTTTATTTATTTTATTTTATTTTATTTTGTTTTGTTTTGTTTTTTGTTAAGAACAATTAGTTTCTTAGAATGTATATTAATTTTGTGAAAAAAATTTGGTTATGGTTTTAGAAATTGGTGTAAAAGTTTTTATTATTTTATTTGCGTCCAAATTGAATGACTAGGTTGTGATTACTAAATTTACCCAAGAAAATTTTGTGGTTATTATGGTTTTTAAAAACGTTATTTACGTAGTAAGATTGCAACTTTTTAGGTATATAAGTAATTTTCAAGATGAAAAGTCATTAAAAGTCCTTAAAATTTTCTAATCAAAGTCTATAGAAGTTCGAAGACTTTTATTAATATTTAACAAATCCATATAAATCAGTTAAAAGTTCATAAAATCCACAAAAGTCACCTATTTAAAAAAAATTATAGAAGTTTTTAAAAATCTCAATTGAATACACCATTCCTAATTATCTCTTACTTTTTAAGTAAAATAAGTTACTTACTTTTGAAAGATATTCTTTTCTTACATTATGTTCAAAATGTTAGTGTCCAAAAAAGTAACTTATTTTTAAGTCGATTAACAATAAAATGTACTTTCAAAATTATAAGTATATAAACTTAAACTTATAATTAATTTCACTTATTCACTTGTATGTAAATTTACTTACTTAAATCGAAATCAACTTTTCTCTATTATTTGTTACATCCATTATGAAAAACAATTTGGTCTAAATTCGTCTCATTTGATGGATTATTTAATGAAACCGTAAGCAATCTGGAATAAGTTAATCCAGAAATATTTGCACAAATAACATAAAACTTAAACATAAATGTGTGGTATAAGCTTCCACACGTGCTCTTATAGTGTTAATTCTAATTCTCTGTGGTTGACTCCATTGTACTCCCAATCTGAGGCTAATTGAATTATAAATATAAAATCATAGTTTTAATTCTTCTTTTATGTTCTTTAAGCCATAATTATAATTATATTAAAATAATAATGCCATAATACATCGATGTATTATATCAAGAGAATTAACAGTATCATATAACTGATACATCTTAGACTATTTAATCAAAGTACGATTTAGTGCTCACCCTTTTTGATTTTCAAGAACTTAAAAGAAAAATACAAATAGATGAATAATTGAATAGTCACAACTAATATCAATTTTCTAATCTCTAAACGTCTTTTCAAGCTTTCCAATAAAATGTTAAGACTTGGGGTCCATCTTAATAAGGTCAACCTTATTAAGAGGAGTGTCCCAATCCTTTATATGTTAGTCATTATTTCAGTATTTTACCGATGTGGGATTATATTCCCTTAACATGCCCCCGCAAGATGGTGGCTCGTTTGAATAGACCAATCTTGAAATCCGTGTGCTCATATTTAGAGACTTAATCGGATCAAATCGCTCGTTGGAGTTTACTGGACTCTGATACCATATTAAGACTTGGGGTCCATCTTAATAAGGTCAACCTTATTAAGAGGAGTGTCCCAATCCTTTATATGTTAGTCATTATTTCGGTATTTTACCGATGTGAGATTATATTCCCTTAACATAAAATAGTAGAAAATTGTTTTTCAATATACGACTGCCGCCTCTTTTGTCTCAAAATATTCGATTGAAGTAGAGTTGTTGGCTTTGTCATGTTAGCTTTTCATGCTTGTTTCAACTTTGTTAAAAGAGGAATAATTAAGTATATCTCATTGGTCGTCAAATTCACTATAATGACTATATTCATAATAAAGACAGACACATGTTATCTTTTTTGGAAAAATAACTAAATGACAAAAAAAATAATAATAATAATAAAATCAATTTCTTATCTTGGTATGTTCAATGTTCTAATGTGTGGTGTTTATCCATTGGGTATATTGAATATTTTAATAGATTTTCAAATATATTTGTTAACAGTCACATGATATAAGAAAAATGTATTTTATTTATTTATTTATTATTTTATTTTTTTTTTGCCACAACAAAAATTGCCCTGGCCTAAGTCGAACTCAGATATAGAGAGAGAAAAAATAAAATAAAATAAATCATTACTTTATTCTGATTTCACGTTCAATAAATTCCAAGATTTTATTATTATTATTATTATTTTACATTCATTCCCATCTTATAGTATTATAATCACAAGTGAAGCAGATAAGAATGAACAAAACATATTTATTTTATTACTTTCGCCTTTTCGCCTCTAACTTGATGTAATGGATCCAACTAGTATTGCTTCCCTTGCCAATTTCATCAAAAACATTTATGGGAAGCTCGATATTTTGGTATGAATTTTTCTTCTTTTTTGAATGTTTTTTATTTTCTAAATTTTGTCTTTTTTTTTTTTTTTTTTTGCCCCATTGAAACTTGAGAGTGAAATAAGTCAGTAAATCTGTACGTGTTTATAGATAAAAATTGAGTTATATTATTATTTATAGTTGATTTATATAATGATTTACATACTCTAATATCTCGCGTCCATGTTGTTTTTTAGATAGACAAATAGCGGAACCAAAGTCTTAGTTTTAAGTGGACTATTTTTATTTATTAAGGTCTTTATGTAATTCTAATAATGCCATTTTCTTTTATTTAATTATGCAAATTTTATTTATTAAGGCTTGCTTTTAAAACACTATGTAGTGGTTTTTAGATAAAATAAAGAAACTAGAAAACAGACCCGTCGTTAAGTCCGATTAGCAAAATCGTCTTTCGACTAGGCATTACGTTGAGGATGCAGTTGGCCTTACGCTGCGGGAATCTTAGCTCTTAAGCCAAGTGAAGATGTGGGTACCAAGCTTGATTACTCAACCGAAACATATTTTAGTAAAGATTACATGGGTTTAATACCCTTCTAGCCGTACAGCCTTCCTTATTTTTTTATTTTATTTATTTATTTATTTGGTGTCTTTTGATTAAATTTAATAAAATTGTGGGCTTCTTTGATTTCTCAATTCAAATTAGAGTACTAAATGATTTGTTGATAAAATAATTCTCGACATTCATTTATGAATCAATAAGTTCTAATTGTCAAATCTCAACAATTACAAAGACTGAATAGGTTTTGAATGCTTTCTATAATAGTTGTCAAGCTTGGCGCTGCATTTTCTTCCTAATATTGTGTCAGATCTCTTTCATAAGTTTTAGTCTAAATTATCAATCATTTTCATGGCTAAATGACTAAAGGGAACATGTAAATGTCATTTTTCTGCTGAAGTCCACAATTGAATGTAGCCATTCATAATCACTGTTTATCATATAATCTAGGCTATGTTTGAGCCATATTTTTTCAAAAAAATATATTTTTGAACAGTAATTTGGCATTATTTTAATCACATTCTTCAATAAAATAATGTTATACGCAAATCAAAAACTTTTTCCTATTTTTTAACCACACATTTTCCATCAATACACTATTCAAAAATTCATTTTACTCACAAAAATGAAACTCAAACAAGGGCTTAGTCTTTCCTTGCTTACTCCAATTGATCTTAAGAGAGAGATTAGAGTCCTATCCTATAAATTGTATCACAGCCAGGGTTACAAAGTTTAAATATGGGAATGTTCTGTTGAAGGAGAAATTGCTGGAAGCAGCAATATCTTCAAAAGTAGTGGATTTACGTGTAGAATATTTTATAGTATGAATATGTGGTTAAAAATGAGTATGTAAAATAATGTTTGAAAATAACGATTGTCAAACAGAGGCTAAGTTCTAGAAATTAGTTCATGATTAAAATTAAGGTTGTCAATTGCAATTCGCCTTCCTCTACTGGCGACGAATAATTTTTAGATGAGGTAATTACAGCTCAATTCTAAGAATTTACTTACATGTTTAATTTAACTATAGCACTGTAGATGAACATAACTTGTATAAATCGGAGCAATTTATTTGTAACCAATAAAGCAATTTATCCATTAGAACGAAACCTTAGTTATGCACAAGATGCATTAAGGCACAAACACAAAGATGTTGACTAGGATTTTGACATTTCGAATAGAGATTATAGCAAAGATAGAGGGAGTATGCCAAGACGCATTTGTAATACAAAGAATGATAAAGGTTCGCTCTTTAGCTCACAATATTCTTGGTTAGTTGTGCTGTTTGGAGCTCATTTTCATCTCATTTTTAGACAATTTTTAACCGTTGCATAGTGTAAAACTCTTTCCTTATTCGTAGAATTGACAAAAATTTGCCAAAGTGAACTTGGAAAAATAAAAAATGCATGGCGCTTTCGTTTGGAACAATACATGCTCACATTTCAAAATAGGGGTAAAATTGGAAGTTGACAATATATATGTCCAACACCATTTGGACTAACTTTCACAAGGTGGGCCATGTGATGTGATCTAGAATACATTCCCTCCACAATAATGGCATCCAAACGATCGTATAAGCCGGTTTGGTTTATATTAGAATCGATTAAATTAAAGTCAAACAATCAATATTAACAATATTTTTAATAGATCGAGCAATTTTTCAACCACACATTTCAAAAATTTCTATCACAATATACTAAAAAAATCTAATTTTAATTCATACCAAACACTCTCAATATATTTTGTTGGCCAGAGGTTGGGCCGTAGCCTCCTCCAAAATAGGTATTTTATTGTTATTTACGTATTAATGAATATTCAACAAGTAGGCATTTACATTTTGAAATAAAATGTAAAAAAATGGAATGGTAAAGAAGCAAATTTTGACCAGCTAGCTTTCTTGGGTTGTCATTTCAAAGAGTTGTAACCAGTCATCTAACCTATTAATAAAAGAAGGAAAAAGCTACTAGTCGACGCTAACGTGATCGCAGATGATTTTATTTTTATTTATTTATTTATTTATTTATTTTGTTTTCTTTTTCCATCTTTCAATCAATTTTCGTCATGTGTTGTAAGTCGAAATTCTCTATTCTTGTAGCATGATTGATCAAAAAGAATGCCTACATACAACATTTTCATGACATTATCAAAAAAACTCTGAATCAGGACTAATTGTTTAAACGTAAAAATTTGTTTCAGTTTGAAAATTCATCTATAAATAAAATACCTGCCTTTTATTTCCCTTCTAAAAATTTTATGCAGCAACATAGCATTATATACCAAGAAACTATATTCTCTCTGTATACAATGTTTCAGATGAGGCTGCAGCCAAATACAGTATTATCGAAATACATAATTCTGATTGCATGCCTACTGAATTGGGCATGGGATTACCTTCTTCCCCAGTCATCCTCCTTTCAGCCTCGTGAAATAGTTGAATTACCAGACTACGTTGATGACCTTACCGTAACCCGTTACGAAAATAATAACAATGCAAAGTGTGAAGATTCGTCAACAGAGTGTATTGTTTGCTTATGCAGAATTGGTGAAGGGGATGAAGTTAAAGAGCTGGGATGCAACCATCTTTATCATAGAGTTTGCTTAGATCGGTGGGTACGACATGGACACAGGACATGTCCACTCTGCCGGGAAAACTTAAAGCCACCGGTACCGCAACTGGCATGGATACTTCCACCAGCACGAGAAGATGATACTAATTAACATATGATCAACCAGATAAAGTTCGGAAAAAAGCTGTTTTCAAATGTTTTAACATCCGTGTCTATCGTTCAGTCTAAATTGATATGTATTTTCAATATTATTCAACATTCCATATGCAAAAATGCGTCAAATCAGTGAGTGTAAAGATGTTGGATTAAGCTTGAGAATATGTTGTCATCACAGGAATATATATATATATATTGCTTATGTCACTGGTAAGTATACTTTATACGTTTATAAATATTCATAATTATTGATTATTTGAGTAGTTTTCTACTCATTCATTTATACATTGTGTTTCTAGGTTAAAACCTCAATTTGAAGGGATAAAAAAGCAAAAGGAAGTGATTTGGAGCGTTAAGTGAACAAAAAGATGGTGTTGGATGAATGCTCGAAAGTTTTGGGACTCAATAGGACGCTAGTAAAAGGTAATTGGAAGATTTCATGTATTGTGGGAAAAAATGAATGAAATCTGAAGGATCAGTTGAATATGTTTAAAAGATAGTGGAAAATAATTGAAGAGATTCAAATTGAAGGACTAATTTGGAGGACATTAGAAGTTCAAGGACTAAAATGAAAAAAACTAAAACGTGACATCTCATCCTTTCAGCAATATAATTCAAAGAACTTTCGCGAGGAATGGAAAAAGGCTCAAAGAGTTGTTAATAAAGTACTTGAATCATGGAATCAATAAGGGATTACAAGGAATTATGGAATCAATAAGAGTTTGAAACTCACTATTTCTACTCCATGTTGATTGTCTCATTAGGGAAAATGAGATGGATATTATTGTCGGAAAATTGGTTTAATTAGTTGGTTTGATCAATTACTTAAGTAGGTCCCATTAGTTGGATAAAAGATTTCTTCGATCAAGTGTATTCTACTCCATGAATAGATTAATTTATGCATTTACTTTCTCAAAACCAAATAAGAATGAATGAGAAATTTAAGGCCAAAAGATGACCATTTGAAGTTTAAATAAATTAGAGATAAAAATTGGTGAGTTATTGGAAAATGTCAATCTCACATAAGAAAATTAGAAGAATAGAAACCACTTTATATTGCTTAAATTTGGGACCCAAGGGGTATTAATAATCTTTAATGGGGAGATGACATACATGCTAATAAGTTGAGTCAAAATCCACACGCATGCGGCGTCGCCATCTGTCCAACCGGTCGGTTGGCTCAGCATGAGCACAAGCACAAGTCACGGGTCGTGAGATTGGGCCTTGTTGGTATATACATATTTATGGTAAAATAATATTGGAATTATGATTTTTTATATTAAATCCAAATAATATATTTGAATTATATTATTTATTTCCCTCGATTTTCTGTGTGCAACATGTGGAATCTTCTAGAAATTGGCGTTTGACTAGTAAAATCGCTGTCCAAATGGTTGTGTCAAACACAACTCTTCGAATAAAGACACAACATTTTAACTTCTATAAATAGATTCCATATCCCAGATTTTATTCATTCCAAATTTTTTTTGTGATTTTCTCTCTTGTAAAATTTAATCCTTCCATCTTGCATTATTCCATGTTGTGCATTTTAGTTCCCGAATATTAATTTTATTCATTTTAGTCCTTCAATTTTTTAGAGAGATCAAAACATGAATAATTCTATACGTACATTATGGTGTCCATTATCTACATGCGGAATTCCGTGATTGGAGAATTGAAACTCTCCAATGATATTAGGCCACTTGTCTATTATGACACCCTTATAGACACCATAATGTATATGCAGCATAACCCTCAAAACATTAGCAGGTTCGTCGAGTCTTGTAATTTGAAATGCTACTATTAAAACTTGTGATTGTTGGAAGACCATCAGCACCAAGGCGGGGTATCATCGTTTTAAGTATAAAGAGTCGAACTCTTGTCTCGACCATTATTATTCTATTCATTACGCTCATTCTCTAAATCGGAATTCTGCCCAACTGTTTATATAAATTATTACAAGATAAAATCAATATATATTTTCAACAAATATTATACTTGTCTTTGCAAGTGTCCATAAATTAACTGTAGTCAATCACCAACTCAACAAGTTGTCTAGGCTTAGAGCTTCAAAGAGACGGGTCTAAAGGCTATCTCATTTCTTGTTACTCCCTAGGAGTTCCAGTGTGTTCCTCTTTTCTTTTTCATTTTTTTCCTTAATCGCAGGCTAGAATTATTTTGTTTTGCTTTAGGTTTCTTCTCTCGTCGTGGCTTAAGGCAATAAGTAGATATGATACACATTTTCTGAAATTTTTTAGTTTTCATGTAAGAAAAATAATACTCGAAACCAAATGGCGTACTTCTTGGCTACTTTAAAAGAGTTGAATTCTTCCTATTACTTGGTGACTGGCCTGACAAGAGGTTAAACCTTCACTAGGTAATAGAATCGTTAAATAAATATTCTGTATTTAATAAAAAAAAAAATCCCAGATTTTAGTTACGCTAGAAGATACGTTTTATGTATAAAAATGTATTTTAAACTTTGAATACATAAAAATACTTTAATCACCAGGAAACATAATATTTATATAATGAAAATTTTAAAACAATACAGGGATTAAAATGCAACATTAAAATTGAAAACCCC
>NC_036237.1:16965212-17015776 GCF_002742605.1 Olea europaea var. sylvestris | reverse complement strand
TTTGGGTTTTCCCTTTTTTTTTTTTTTTTTTTTTTTAAAGAACATAATGATCATCACTTGCAAGTCAAATAATATTTTTAGTAATTATATTAATGACAGTTTTGTAAGTGTCTCTAGTCCATGCAAACTCAAACAAACACTTTCAGTTCGAAAATTTTACCTTCTTTTGTTCAGCCTTGTAACCATGTAGGAGTATGTTGCCAAACTACATTATTGACTAGGCAAAATACAAACTAATGATGCCGCCACTTGAGCTCAAACAATTAATAGCAATGTAATTTTGATAACTTTATTGTCTGTTGCTTTTAAGTAAAATAAGTTACTTATTTTTTACAGTAATTCCTTTTTTTACATAACGTTCAATATCATTTAGTGTCAAAAAAAAGTAACTTACTTTTAAGACCATTAAATTTATTTTGCAACTTAATTATTTTTACTTTTAAAATTATAAGTAAATAACATTATAATTAGATTTACTTATTTACTTGTATGTAAATTTAATTGTTTCAATTGAACCCATCTTTTTCTCTATTATCTATTACATCTATTATGAAAATTAAATAATTTAGTTTATACTTATCTCATTAGATGGATTATTTAATGTAACAGATTAAGCTACCGGGAATAAGTAAATCCGAACTCTTATAGTTTTTAATTCTTCTCGTGTGTGCTTGATTTTATTGTTCTACCAATCTTAGGATTATTTAATTAAATATAAAATCATAGTTTTAAATTCCTCTTTTGTGTTCTTGACACTATTGTAATTTATCTTAGAACCGATTTAATTATATTATATCAGTAGTAAGAAATAATAATGTTATAAGACATCCTTAGAATCAAACAAATGCTAAATTTATGAAACTCTGATTGTCAATCTTTGTCAAGAAAATTAGCAGTATCAAATTTGTTACCCACGATCTTGGACTTTATTTTAGCTGATTTAGGAGTGAATTACCCAAATAATCATTGCAAAAGGTTTCCACGAGGTCACAAAACTCTAAAAATCAATCTATTCATCACTGAATGTTGCAAAATGTTTCTAGGGGTAACTAATTATTGACCCCTGGGAAACATTTTACAGAGCTCAGTGATAAATTAGGTGATTTTTAAAGTTCAATAACCTCGTAGAAATCTTTTTTTAACATTCTTATTTTTCAAGAACTTGGAAGAACAATAAATAGTATTAATAATAATTGAATAATCCCAACTAATATAAATTTTCCAAGCTCTTATCCTCTTTTGAAACTTTCCAATAAAATATTATCTTTTATTTCAATGGTGGAAGAAAGTTGTCAACTGCTCTTTTTTTTTTTATGGTGGAAGCAAGTTGTTTATTTAATATACAACAGCCGCCTCTTTTGTCTCAAAATATCCAATTAAAATAGAGTTGTTGGATTATATCATGTTTGTTTTTTTATAATAAATTCAACATTTGATAAAAGTGATATAATTTATATCTTATTGTTCAAGAAATTAGGTACGAGGATAGTGATTATATTCCTATGATTAAGTGGAAAACTTGTTAGCCTTTTGAAAAATAACTAAATGACAAAAATGTCAATTTCTTATTTTACTATTTCAATGTGCAAATCTAAGGTGCATTTATTTTTTAATTGAGAATATCGAATATTGTAATATATTCTAATTTGTTTGTTTAGAGTCGCATGGTCGGGAAAAAAATGTTTTTTTGCCACGACAAATAAATCACTAGGGTAGACATGCACACGTGCATGTTTACTCACTGCAAAAATGAACAGGACACATTATTTTATTTTTCTTCACTTTCCCCTTTTTCTTTCTTTCTTTTTTTTTTTTTTTTATATCCAGGTATCCCAACTTACACCATACTAAATCCTGGACCTTCAAGACCCATGCCCCTAAAACCTTGGAGAGGGTAAATCGCGGGTTGTGCCTCAACTGGATCACAGGTTCCTCCCATTAACTGTACACTTCTGCGCACAAGAGACCCTCATCCACAGTGATTGCTCCATACCAAATTTTTGGCCGCAGGTTCCCACCAGGAATCGAACTCTCCACCTTGTCGCTGGAAGCAAGCTAATGTTGATTGATCCACCAGTTGAGTTGTGCTCCGGGGAGCAAGTTTTTCCCTTTTTCTTTCTAATTTTCGTTAAAACTTGAGAATGAAGAGAAACTTTAGCAGGACGGTCACACCACGTGATGGTGTTATTGCCCTATCAGGGTGTACCACCTCCGTGGGTGGCTCACCACACACCCCGGATGTGTGTGGGCCACCTTGGAGGTGGGGCCTCGTCATTGGGCGATCCCAATATCCATATAGTGCAATCACCCCACTAAAGTTTCTATTCTGAGAATGATACAAGTCTGTTAAATAGCACATGACGTTATGGATAAAAAGTGAGACTGTTTTGAAAAGTTATAAATGAGCCCTTTTTTTCCATTTTCTCTTTCTGTTTAGATAAATTCCTTAAATTTTTATTTCAAATTATTTTGGACTAATAGTAGATTAGTGTCTCTTGGTCTTGTGTAATTTAAGTCTTTCATAATGAATTATTCCGTGTTCTTTTCATATAGACTTATAGCATAATGAATTAAGGTCTTTATGTAATTTTGTTATACTATTTTCTTTTATTAATTATGCAAATTTTATTTATAAAGCTTTGGTTTTAAAGCATTAGGTAAAAAGTATTTCCAAGAGACTTTCTATTTTTGAATAATATTTTCTATTATTTCGAGATCATTTATAAATTTAGAGAGTTAAACTTTTGAAATATCAAACAAGCTCTTTATATTTAAAACTTAATTTTACTACTCTTTTCTATCTTTTATTTTGACTGGTTGTTCTCTATATTATTTTATTATTTTCTTACATTGAAATTTTACTACTCTTTTCTATCTTTCTTGTTGGCGTCTTTTGATTAAATTTAACAAAGTTGTGGTTTTCCTGAATTTCTCAAATCAAATCGGAGTAATAAACAATTTGTTAATAAAAAAATTATCGATATTTTAACGAACCAAAAAGTTCCGATTGTCAATTCTCGAAATTTTTATTGTAGAACATAATGCTTTCTATGATAATTGTCAAGATTGGCGCTGCATTAGTCCTAATATTTTGTCAGTTCTCTTTCATAAAGTTTGGTCTAACTTAAAAAATTCTTTTTTTCATAGCGGAATGGCTAAAGTGCACAGTAAATTGTCATCTTTTGTTGAAGTCCACAGTTGAATGTAGCCGTTAGTAATCGCAGCCCACACTTATTTTGCATTTTAATCAAATTTTGGAATTTTTCGATGAAAAGGTTATAAAGTTTCGAAAATATTCTACGTTCCATAATGATAATTTTGTTGTCATACAATTTAGTGAGTAAAAAATAATTTGAAAATTTTAATTATTTAAGCAATTTATCACATTAATTTCTCGATTATTATAAAACACGATTACATGTCAAATTAGGTGAAAAGTTCAAGATGAAAATGAGAATTTTTATTCATAAAAATTAATATACATAGATGAGAAAATTTACCATCTCTCGTTTCAATTCTACTGGAGCAACATGGGTCTTAGCTCTAATATTTGGATCACTCAAATGATTTAGTTTTCCTTGTTGACGCCAATTGATTTTTAATTGATCTTAAAAGATGTTGACTTCAAAAAATGTACCTTCAGGTGATCAACAGATCTTGAAACCTCTCACATCCAAACAAGTCGTAAACCTGCACACTAGGACAAATTGTTAGACACACATGGGCTTTTCCGATGGGGTGGAGCCGACCGTGTGTAATCCGACGGTTAAGTCAGTAAGGGAAGAGGTGTATTGAATGTGGGAGAGCTCTTAACCTGAGTCCCAATAGAAAATAAAGGGGTCGATTTTCAAGAAGATAGTAAATGTAGAGCAAAGTTATAAGGAATCAGAATATAAACTTGCATTACCTCTCAATGACACTAATCGCGAGCTTTTATAATATGAGATAGTGAGTGAGGACCGTCATATGAAAAGATACGTGGACTCATCCATGTGAGCACAACCTCCTATCATGGGAATCAATAAATCATGAGACTTGAATAGTAATATCAACTTGGCTTTCAGAAGTCATAGCTTGCGGCCATAGATTTAGCCAAGCAGGTTGGCTGTTGCAGCGGTGTCAGGGAGTAGTCAAATTAGTCATGTTACTAGAGTTGATTTAGGAGATCTTCTGTCAATCAATCTCTTATGGCGTAGCCCCTTTGGTTGGGACTCCTGCGTGACGGTTCGTCCCTAAAGGAGCTCGTCCCTAGGGATTCGGATGTTGTGAGGTCGGACCAAACGTGGGTTCTATCACAAGGACCTCGTCCCTAGGGTCGGCCAGAAGAATATTCTACACAGTCGTCTTCGTGGGTCCGCTTGCGACGTGGCATAAGTTCAGTTCTCCTCAGAAAGAGGTATAACAATAATCCTTGAAGTCCAAGTATGGATATTCATATAGTGCGTGGACTTGAAAAGAAAGAGAGGAAAAAGTGTGTTTGTATAAAAATAGTCCCCGAAGTCCAAGTATGGATATTCATATAGTGCGTGTACTTAAAAAGAAAGAGGGGAAAAAGAGTGTCTGTTGACCTAAAAAAATGTAGCTCCAAGTGGCCAACAAATCCTGAAACCTCTCACATCCAAACAAGTCGCAAACTTGCACATTAGGAAAAACCATTAGACACACGTGGCCTTTTTTGGTGGGCGTGGAGCCGACCGTGTGTGCTCCAACGATCAAGTCAGTAAGGGAAGAGGTGTATTTAGTGTAGGAGAGCTCTTAACGTGAGTCCCAATATAAAATAAAAGGTCGGTTTTTGGGAAGATAGTGAATGTAGAGCAAAGTTATAAGGAATCAGAGTTTAAACTTGCATTACCTCTCAATGGCACTAAATGTGAGCTTTTACAGTATGAGATAGTGAGTGAGGACTGTCAAATGAGAAGACACGTGGCCTCATCCATGTGGGCAAAACCTCCCATCATTGGAATCAATCAATCATGAGATTTGAATGGTAATATCAACTTGCCTTTCAGAATTCATAACTTGCAATCGTAGATTCAACCAAACAGGTTGGATGTGGCGGCAGTGTCAGAAGAGTAGTCAAATTAGTCGTGTCACTAGCGTTGATTTAGGAGATCTTCTGTCAATCAATCTCTTCTGGTGTTGCCCCTCTGGTTGGGGCTCCTGCGTGACAGTTCGTTCCTAAAGGAGCTCGTCCATAGGGGTTCGAATGTTGTAAGGTCCGACCGAACGTGGGTTCAGTCACAAGGAGCTCATCCCTAAGGTCGGCCAGAAGAATATTCCACACGGTCGTCTTCATGGGTCCGCCTGCAACGTGGCATGAGTTTGGGTCTCCTCGAAAAGAGGTATAACAAGAGATATTAAAGTCCTATATAAATTGCATCATAGTCAGATATACAAAGTTTAAACACGAGAAAAAGTTCTATTTAAGGGAGAAATTGTTAGGAGCAACAATGTAGTCATTAAATTCTAGAATTATGTCATTGAAATTATGCTTGTCGATTGCAATTAGTCTTCCTTTACTGGCCCACCAAATAATTTTGGCACGAAATAATTAAACCTAAATTCTACAAGTTTACTAACATCTTTAATTTAACTACAGCTCTTTAGATTAACATAACTTCTTGAAATTGGAGCAATTTATTTGAGGTTGTATAGTAACCAATAGAGCAATTTATCCATTTGTGCGAACTTTTGTTATGCATAATATGCGTTAGGACACAAACACGAAGATATTGATAACGGTTTTGACATTTCATTTGTGATTCCCATATTAGCATATTTTGAAGAGGACACCAAAAATAGATGGATTATCCTGCCGAAATTTATGACAAGATATATGGTGATATTGAATATGAAAAAAAATTTATGCTATATGTATAGAGGAGAGGTTCACAGAATCTTTTTCAGATCAGACAAATGGGGTCGACCCCATGTAATTAAAGTATGAATAATGCTATTTGTAGTCACTCACTGTGACAGTCGCCCTAAGTGGCATACACATGGCAGGTGGTTATTTGATGTATTAATGAATAAAAAAACTACCACATTAATATATCAAATAATCACCTGCCATGTGTATGTCACGTAGAGCGACTACCGCAATGAACGACTACGAATAGCATTACTCTTAAAATATTGTAAAAAAAATTTCACCCACCACACCTATTTTGTTTGATCTAGTGGGGTACGTGTAGCCTCTCTCATGAAAAAAGGATTTTGAAATATAAAGTAATATTTCACTGTTTAGCTCATAGTATTTTCCACAGGTTTTGTTTCCTAGATTGTATTTCGTTGACTGGAGATTGGGTCATAGATTCTCCTCCAAAATATACATTTTATTATTATTTCCTATTGAGAATTAACCCAAGAGGCAAGGGCATGGTTGTTTAATTTTAAAATAAAGAATAAAATATTATCGCAGTAGAGAAATGAATACCATCTTGCGTTATTAAATTATCTTATGAGTTGTAACCAGTCATCTAACCTAGTAATCGAAGAAACGGCTGCTACTTAAATATTTTCATGAGCTTATCACAAAAACTATGAATCGGGACAAATTAGGTAACGTAAAATATATTTAGGTTTGACAGAAGAAATTCACCCGTGTATATTATATGGGTTTTGCTATAGTGGCAGGGGCGTGACAGGCCGGCCTGCGCCCTGACACAGACGGCCTCTGTTCATTTATCAAAACCATATATAACCCCACTAACAATGCCCAAGAATTTCACTTTCAAAAAATTTTCCACAGCAACATAGCATTATATTCCAAGAAACTATATTCTCTCGATATACAATGTTTCAGATGAGGCTGCAGCCAAATTCTGTTGTATTAAAATACATAATTCTGATTGCACGCCAACTGATTTTAGCATGTGATTACCTTCTTCTGCAGTCCTCCTTTCAGCCTCGTGAAATAGTCGAATTACCAGACTATGTTGATGATCTTACTGTAACGCGTTACGAAAATAATAACAATGCAAAGTGTGGAGATTCATCCGAAGAGTGTGCTGTTTGCTTATGCAGAATTGGTGAAGGGGATGAAGTTAAAGAGCTGGGATGCAACCATCTTTATCATAGAGTTTGCTTAGATAGGTGGGTACGATATGGACACAGGACATGTCCAATCTGCCGGAAAAACTTAAAGCCACCGGTACCGCAACTGGTGGGCTGACTCCCACCACCAGGCGAAGGCAACTTCTGTGTCACCAGATAGGGGAGGTGGCAGAGCTAAAACTAGATGGATCGGTAAAAATAAGAAGTCTTATAATCTGTTTGTTCATCTATTCTTAATTATGCTGGTGTTACATGACATTTGCTCTCTCTTTGGTTCAATGCCGAAAGATGATGTTGTTTGTAATTTCATATATAACTAAACAACAAAAATATTCAAGGTTCGACTTCAGAATAAAATTACATCTTCATGTCTCAAAACAATATCACTCTTATCATTATGTTGTTGCAAAAACTTCTTAGTTTCAGTTTGGAAGTCTGATGAAGAACAGTTGGAAGAGGAGATCATAAACCAATTTGAAAATAGTAGAAATACGAATGGCCTACAAAAACAGGCGTATCTTTCATATTAGGTGTCTGATTAAGGACGAGTACAATCCGAAAGCATTTTATAATTCTCTACAAATTTGTCGGGGGGTGACGATCATACCTTTGGCCAACATCGTTAAACTTTAGAGGTCTGTTTAGCATTTTTCTATTTTGAATTTGTTTAAGCATATTTTCATCATTTTTGAAATTTTCTAGTTCTAATCAGAATTGTCTGCCGAATTAAAATTTCGTTTCGACGCTTTAAATGTGTTAAGGGTTAGCCCTTTTTGGAATTATAATATTTCTGTTTTATATTCTTTGGTGGATTTCAGTATATCTCACATTCGATCGAGCGAAATTCGAGTAACACCCATTTGTGTATCACGAACAATGTCCATTTTAATACTTTCATGGTTTGGTACGGCACCAAAATAATTAAACATTTATTTCAACAATACATTCAAAATTACAATTTATTACTATTCATTCATTTTGAAAGATCAAATGGAGGCTTAATTAATGCAGGTGCTTTTTTGAAAATTATTGAAGAATCATGTACAAAAAAGTGTCAATGTCGATCTTGGTCTAGAGCATGCATGTTTGACTGAGCTTAAGAATACATAACAACAATAATAATAATAATAACCATACAGGTAAGTTTTGTATGACGTTGGATTAGGAACCATAGATTAATATAAAATAAACAGTCGAGCTACACGATCCGCGTGGATGACCGTAAACACACACAAGGGTCGGGATTATTTTATTCGAACGGGACCCACGCATCCCATGTGAGGGCACGATCATCAGGGATTGTCATCCATGCTGGTCAAGTTCAATTTCCTGAACTAAAATATGTAATGAAGACCAAATATGTATTGAAAAAGTTTAGGATGCTTTTGTTCTCACACGTTAAACAATTACAATCATTCAAGGCCAAAAGCTTTTTTCGACAGTGATTTGAAATCAAATGAATTCATTGTTACGTGTACAGTTGTTATAGTACGTATTGCAATAGGAGCCTCCTCGTGAATCTATTATGCCTCCAACAACTTGCAAAATAGAAACAAGAGAAAAATACATAAATAGATTACTTTTAAGTATACAATTTCACTTCTAACAAACTTCTAAAAATATTTTAAAATCAGGTAATATATCATAGATTATATATTTCTAAGATACTATGAAAAACACTTAGAAAAATTAGTTAATTTAGGATATTTTCATCAACAATATTCAGTGTTTTAAAAAGCGCTCCCAAACAAAATGCCACGCCTTGAAGTAAGTGTGAAATTAAGCAATAATAGTTTATCGCTTAATACGCGCCTAGTCGTGCTTCATAAATTAGGTTTATGAGTTTTTTTTTTTTTCCTTTTCCTAGGCAAGCTTTATTCATTTTTTTTTCCTTTTTAATAAGCCTTCTATTTGACATTGGTTTCAAGTTTTTAAATAAATTTATCTATACAGAGGTCAAAAATGGCTTTATTCGTTAAAAAAATTGGATAAAATTTTAAGCTAATACGTTATCTACATTACGTAATTGTGATTTCTAGACTCATGCTCTTGTTTGGGCTCCACTAAAATCAAATTTTGAGGACAAAATATATTTTGGAATAGTGATTTTTTTAAGAATACGCAGTTAAAAAAGAAAGAAAAAGTTTTTGTATGTGTTATATTATTTTATTTGAGAATGTGTAGTTGAGAACAAAAGAGAGAAAAATATATTTTGAATAAAATGGAGTTCAAACTGAGGCTTATTGTTTTGTTGAAAACTTCCAAAGTATATACGAAGTTCCTATAAATCTATTAATTATGAATTGTTTAGTTAAAAGTTGAAACTATAAAAATAACTTAGCTTTTGCATTTCGAAAATTGTAAGGTTGTTGTAAAATAATGAGATTATTATTGATAATTATATAGTATTATCATGATACATGAATAAATTTTATAGAGTCTAGAAGACCTATTTCATTTCTATTGTAACTCTTATTTTGGATCTTATAAATATGAATCTTGATTCTCAATAAAACGCATACTTGAATTTTGACTCTGATAATCTCCTCTCTTTTTCTTTTTTCTCATAACCCGTTATCATGAAGATAACTTTTTTTTTTTTTTTTTTAATAATTCAAGGTTTAGTATTATCCAGGAAGGAAAAAAAATGGAAGACGGCATCATAAGCATATGAATGCTAATCTATAGCCGTATCTTTTATTTTCTATTTTATAAGCATATGTGATGTGCACCAAAATCAATTCTACAGTCTATAGCTGCACACTGCAAGTTGCAATTTGTAACCGCGCACCTCAAGCCAAGGAGAACGATTATTAATGATTACTTTCCACTATCTTCTATGTGAATGATTTTTTTATTGCTGAATAATGATTACTTTTTACTAATGAATGTGCTCATTCATCTACATGACTACATACATATTTACATGTGTATTAGAAAGAGTTAACAACTTTTATCATTTTTACATGTGATTTTCCTATTCAATGTTTAATTAATTATCTCATTTTTCTTATTTTTAATATGAGTATAATTATGAATTTAATATCCGTATATCTGTCTATTATAAAAATATTATTGCTCTTAAAGTAGTATGTCATTATTAATTTTCTAGTTAAATTTTACTTGCTCATAAAGAGCATGATTAAATAAAATTTAAAGTAAATTATGTTTTTACTCTTGAAAAGTAAATTCTTACATAATTTATTATTCTAAATAATAATATGTTATTGTTCTTGGCAAGCGTAGTATTATTTTAAATATTTTAGAAGAATACTTATTTATTGCTATTGAAGAAGTAATAATAAAATATAACGTGTTCTTGAAGTACTACATATTTCGAATAATATATATCTCATTGTGTTCCTGAAAAAATACAAATTAAGCAACTCAATATTGGGTTGTACTTTTTAAAGGAAACTAATTTCTATATTATTAATATTCAAGAAGAATATTAATTTATCGCTCTTGAAGAGCATGAATTATAATTTTCAATATTTCTATAAGAACATTGACATATTGCTATTGAAAAAGCAATAGTTAAATAAAATGTGCTCTCGAATTAGCACATTTTCGAAGAATATATCATTTTAAATTCATGTTTATCTCTGAAGGAAACACAAATAATTAATGTCATGAGGATATTAATTAGTTTGACTATTTGAAAGATATATGATTACATAAGTTTTAATCATATTTTTTAAAATTAAATCATTGAAATATATCTTACACTGAATCAGAAATTCAATGAAACTTTTATCCTATATGATGTTTGTTCTCTTTCATCAATTTTTTTCATTTACCATTACTAGCTAAAATAGGGACTAAATTCTCTTTATTTCTGAAAATTAATTAGGGTAATAAATCCTCCACGTTGACCATCTATATTTGTATCTAATAGATTTGATACATATACTAGATGATTGTATGGCGTTTACAAATTGCTTAACTTTTAAATTATAAGCATAATTTTCATATTATATAATCAAAGCAATGTCTTGTTAATGCTAGTGGGCATAAATCTCAACATTTTAATAAGTGTTAGTTGGAATGTTGATAAATGGTTCAACCCTATTATTTGTTAAATATCTCAGAATAAATGCGTATTTTGAACTCTTATCTCAAATTGGTGATATTTTATAACGCTAGAAATGATGATTGTAAATTTGATTGGACAATTCTCTTAGCATTGGGGGAGGGAATTAAGAAGTTAAAAATAATGTACAAATGCATCATTATCTAAACCCTCGCAAAAGATCACTTGAACCAAAGGTTCCTGACCAAAGAGATCAATATATCATGCACCAATTTTAAATGTTCCAATACGAATTGATGTTCTAGGAGAGCAATTTGATAGCATTATATTTGATATATTTATGTCGCACCTTAAACATGGTGGTGTTCAATTCTAATACAAAAATCTCCAAACAAAAATGATTCAGTAGCAAATATGGTCTCATCAAAGAGGTATATACTTTTGATGAGTATTTATACATAACAAACTATATAAGTCTCAGAAGAGGTTTTGATACTTAAAATAATGAAACTTATTATATGTCAATAAATTATATTATTATGGACAATAATTTGCACATAATTTATTGCATCATATAGGGAAGAATCAAAATAAATACGTTGAAATATATTGACCAAATAAAAGGGAAACAAACCTAAACTGAATTTACTAGAGAAACTTGGAGTTTTTGGATCTACATTCCGAACATTAAAAGGTGTGTACTTATACGAAATGAGAGTGGAAAAAGTAAAGTTGTAATATAAAATGTTCTACTCTTTACATAATAAATGTCATGAAAACTTGTATAAATAGATAAGTTATCATATGGTGAATGTAATCACAAGTTTCTATTTCATTAGGGTAAAATGTGTGAAATTTGGTGTGCATGTAATAAATGTGATTATCGACAATTTATCTTATATAGTTTTGATACTATCCTGGAAGGATTTAATATACCAAGAGTATAATTCAAGTGATATTGTAAAAGGGAGAGTAAATACGAGTTGTACTCGTTTTTTCTTGACCAAGATTTTATCCCATTTCATTTTCTTGATAATGATTTTAATAAGACAATTTTTATAGCGTATTCAAAAGAATAATATACTATTTTTCTTTTATTAGGATTTTTCCACAGCTTTTTCCTAAAAAGGTTTTGCAGAGAAATCCTGAACATTTTATTTGATTTACTTGTATACCATATTTAGATTGTTATTCCATAGCTAGCTGGATGTAATCATGGTAATTTCCAAGTCTCCTAGTTTAGGAGATTTTCTTCCTCTTCCCACTTGTATTATATATTGAAGGGTTGTAGAAACTTGATGTATATAAAAGAAATAAAAAAGAATTATTCTTGTCGTCAATAGCTTAATGTCGTCCGACTCCTCTTACGGTGAGGCAGAAATCAATTCTGCAATAAACTCAACTAGAAGAGAAAATACTTCTTTTCAACTAACGGTAGAGAAGTTGAATGGAAGAAATTTCAGGGAGTGGGTGCAATCAATTAAATTGGTAATCGGGGCAAAGGAAAGCTCGATTACCTGACTAGAGAAGCTAAAAAGCCAGCTGATTATGTTCTCTTGCAAAAGTAGAAATCTGAAAACTCGATGGTCATGGCGTGGTTGGTGAATTCGATGAATCCATCCATTGGAAAAATATATCTTTTCCTACCAACGGCAAAAGATATATTGGAAGTTGTCAAAGAAATGTATTCAAATTCAGAAAACTCATGCCATATCTTTGAAATCAAAACGAGGCTGTGGCAAACCAAATAAGAGGAGAGGGACATTATGGATTACTACTTGGAAATGAACTCTTTGTGGCAAGAACTCAATCTCAGTGGCGAAGAAGAATGAGAATGTGCTGGAGATAATGTCAAGTATAAGAAAAAGCTCGAAAACGAACGGGTTTATGAATTCCTTTCTGGCCTCAACCGCAAACTTGATGATGAAGAGGAAGAAATTTGGCTCGACGGCAACTGTCCTCAACACACGAAGTCTTCGCTGAAGTACAGAGAGAATAGAACTGTCGAAAAGTGAGATGAAGACTGGGACAGCCTGAGATACAGAGATATCTACGCTTCTGTCGACTGAAATTAGATTTGCTGGGTGTGAAAATGGACCATTATATAGGCGAAAGGTTGTGAATATATCACGTGGGCCAGAAAAGAATTAACTTGGGCCTGAAATGAATAAATTTTGGCCCTCTTTTGGACTTGGAAACTTTGGAGCTATTGGGCCTATCAAATTTGGGCCAGGGATAACAAATTTATCAAAGGGAGCAACAACAAAAGGGACAGCCTTTGTGCGAACACTGTCACAAATCGAGAATAAAGAAGATACCTGTTGGGACATACATGGGAAGTCCACTGATTGGAAACCAAGAAAAAGTATTAAAAATCGTGTCTATCAAGTTTCAGCCGATCAGACAGGGACATCTAAGGAAATGAAAAATGGAGAATTCAACAGTTAGCAATTAGAACAACTCTACCAGATTTTCTTCTAGTCTCCAAACTTCGAGTCATTCTTCTGCACACAATCCTTAAAGCTCATTAGCCCACAAAGGTAGTTTTCTGAAATCCTTAAATATCTCCTCAAAATGTAAAACTCCTTGGATAATCGACTCAGGTACTTCCGATCACATGACGGACTCTTGCCATTTGTTCTCTTATACTCACCCGATGCTAGCAATATCAAAGTTAAGATAACAGATGGATCACTCTCATCTGTTGTAGGAAAAGGGAGTATTCGTATCTCCGAGTCTATAACTTTAAAAACTATTCTTCATGTCCTAAACTTGTCTTGTAATCTATTATCTATCAGTCAATTAACTAAAATTCCAATTGTTCTAGCTAAATTTTCTCAATCTCACTGTGTATTTCAGGACCTATCATCGGGGACTACGATTGGCAGTGCTAAAGAATGTGATGGACTTTACTATTTTGACAAGGCTGATGTGAGTACACAATGTCAACCTGCAATTTATAATTCTATGTTTACCTATAGGGATAGTGATATTCTATTGTGGCATTGTAGAATGAGCCATCCCAATTTTCAATACTTACAACGTATGCTTCCTTCTTTATTTTCGAATAAAACATCTATTTACTTTTAATGTGAAATTGATGAACACCAATGCACAACTTATCCAAAATCCACGTACAAACCATCGAAACCTTTTACTATGAGTCACAGTGATCTATGGGGCCCTTCACGTGTCTCTAATCGAACTCATGCTAAATGGTTTGTTACATTCATAGATGATCATACCCGAGTCTGTTGGATTTATCCGCTAAAAGAAAAGAATGAAGTTCATTCGATATTTATTAAATTTCACATAATGATCCAAACACAATTCTAAACACAAACTCAAATTTTACGCACCGATAATGGTACTGAATACTTCAATACCACTCTACAAGACTATCTCCAAATGCATGGGATAATCTACCAAAGTTCATATGTTGACACCTCACAACAAAATGGAATAGCCATAGACACCTTGATGTTGCTCATACCTTACTATTCATTACAAATATGCCAAAAATGTTCTAATGAATCACCCATTCAAGGATTTCAAAAGTTCATCCCCAATTCTCGATTGAATCCAAATGTCTCTCTTAAAGTGTTTGGCTGTACTGCATTTGTTCACATTCATCCTCATCATCAAAGTAAACTAGATCCTCGCACAATCAAATGTATTCTCATTGGATATGCACCCACCCAAAAGGGTTATAAATGCTTTGATCCAATCTCAAAGAAACATTTGTTAGCCTTGATGTTATATTCTTTGAAAAAACGCCTTATTTCTAGAAAACCTCTCTTCAGGGGGAGAATTTGAGTGAAGATCGATTCCTAAATCAGTTCCTAAACTTTGATATCTCTTTCAAGCCTGCCAAAATCATTGAACCTATCATACCACCCTGTTCTAACATGCCATGCATAGAGGATAACTTGAACTCAAGAGGAGATATAGAAAAACAAAATGACAGGAGGATGTTAGTTTACTCGAAAAAGCTAAAAGCAAAGGAAAATCTCACATCTGAAGCACCAAGAGAATTGGAACCGATGATAGCTCCAGATGTTCATAAGTCTTATGAGCCGAAACATTCAAATATAGATCTACTTATTGTACTCAAAAAACAAACTCGGTCATGTACTCTCTATCCTATCTCAAAATTTATATCTTATAAAGCTCTATCTACTGATTTTCATACTTTACATCTAACCTTGACAGTACAAAGATTCCTAGGAGTATTCAAGAAGCATTGAAAGCTCCAAAATGGAGGAAAGCACCCTATCTCAAAATTTATATCTTATAAAGCTATATCTGCAAATTTTCGTACTTTTTCATCTAACCTTGACGGTACAGAGATTCCTAGGAGTATTCAAGAAACATTGAAAGTTCCAAAATGGATGGAAGGGTGATGGATGAAATGCAGGCCTTAGAAAAAAATAATACATGGGAGGTTATAGATTTTCCCAAAGGAAAGAAGTCTGTAGGATGCAAATGTATTTTTAATATGAAGTACAAAGCCAATGGTTCAATAGAATGACATAAAGCTCGTCTTGTTGCAAAAGGATATACGTAAACATATGGCATCGACTACACAGAAGCGTTGCACCAGTGGCAAAGTTAAATACAATTCGGGTTCTATTATCTTTGACAGTTAATGTGGACTGGACCCTTCAACAACTGGACATAAAAAATGCATTTCTCAATGGGGAACTGGAAGAAGAAGTCTTCATGACCTTACCACAAGGATTTTGTAAAAGTGAAGAGGAAAATCTAGTCTGTAAACTCAATAAATCATTGTATAGTCTCAAACAGTCACCTAGAACATGGTTCGATAGATTTGCAAAGGTGTTGAAAGGCTAAGGTTATCAACAAGGGCAATTAAATCATATTATGTTCTTCCGCCAAGGAAAAAATGGGAAAAAGACCATTCTGATTGTATATGTAGATGATACAATCTTAACTGGAGATAACACAATTGAGATGGAAAGACTCAAGAGAAGTCTAGCAACTTAATTTGAAGTGAAAGTCTTGGGACAAATGAGGTACTTCTTAAGAATGGAAGTAGCAGAAAAGCTATTAGTATGTCGTAACGAAAAACATATCCATGATCTGTTGATTGAAATAGGCATGCTTGGATGCAAGGCATGCGACAAACCTATTGATACGGGAAAAAGAATAGAGAATAGTGGAAACCCAGTTGAAACGGATAGATATCAACGACTAGTTGAAAAATTAATCTACCTATCTCATACCAGACTAGACATTGCTTTCGCAGTGAGCATGGTAAGCCAACATATGCATTCACCAAAAGAAATTCATATGGAAGCAGTATACAGAATCCTCAGATATCTAAAAGGCTCATCTAGGAAGGGGTTATTCTTCAACAAGAGTGAGAATAGGATAGTGGAGGTATTCACCGATGCAGATTGGGCAAGCTCAACAGATGATAGAAGATCAACTACGGGTTACTATACTTTCGCATGGGAAAACTTGGTAACAGATAATAGAATATTAATATTTCTCTTAATCCGATTCAACATGATCGAACCAAACATGTTGAAGTAGACAGATACTTCATTAAAGAAAAGGTTGACAGTGAAGTTATTTGCTTGACCTATGTTCCTACAAAAGAGCAAACTTGGTAACAGATAATAGAATATCAATATTTCTCTTAATCCGATTCAACATGATCGAACCAAACATGTTGAAGTAGACAGATACTTCATCAAAGAAAAGGTTGACGGTGAAGCTATTTGCTTGACTAATGTTCCTACAAAAGATCAAATTGCAGATATGTTTACTAAATGACTACCATGACAAAGTTTTGAAGATCTCATTTGCAAGTTGGATATGGTTAATATTTAATTTGATTTCCAAGTCTCCTAGTTTAGGAGATTTTCTTCCTTCTTCTTTTTTTTTTCCCCTTTTCCCACTTGTATTATAAATTGAAGAGTTGTAGAAGCTTGATGTATACACAAGAAACAAAAAAGAATCATTCTTGTTTTCAGGTTTTAATGGGGTATAGGGCTTGTTCGGTAGTGATTATAAGAATTGACTTTTTGATCGTTAGAAAGAAAAGTGGGTCCCACTTGTGAGAAAAGAAGTCAAAAATGACGACTGACTTAGGGAAGTAATGATCAAAAAATTGATTTTTTGGAGGGTGAAAAATCAGAACCAAACATGCACACATTCTTTGTGTCTTTAACCTATAAGGTATTTACCCTCAAAAAGTATACTCTTATATGTATGAGACTCTCGAAGACATCAACAAGAGTTATTTTTCGAATCATCATGTTACTTACTAATTAAAGGATGATAAATATCTCGTATGAAGACGGTGTTGCCTGAAGACCGTTCAAGACAACATGAGACATACTTCACCAAAAATTGTAACATTGAAGACATTGATATATGAGACATAAATAGTTTGATATAATAATTGAAATAAGGGGGAGTAGCTGTACTCTTTTTCCTTCGATCAAGTTTTGTCTCACTATATTTTCTTGACAAGGCTTTAACGAAGCAACATTTTATTATTCAGAGTTATTTGTATTTTTTTCATTTGTTGGCATTTTTGTCCTATCGAATATTTTTGCCAAACAAGGTTTCAATGAGATAGTTGTAGAAATAATCATCAAAGGGAATATTGTAAAATAATGAGATAATTATTAATGATTATTTAATATTATTATAATATATAGATAAGTCTTATCTAATCTAAAAGATCTATTTCATTCCAATTGTAACTCCTCTTTTGAACCGTATAAATATGGGTCTTGATTTTCAATAAAATACAAACTCGAATTTTGAGTCTTATATTCTCTTCTATTTTTCCCTCTTTTCATAACAATAATCACTAATTGTAAAAACTATTAAGTAGATATAATATTTTATAATTTTGGACATTTGGTATGTATTATTTTATAATTATTAAATGATTTTCAAAATGATTAAAAATTTAAAATAATATTAAAAATAAGAAAATGCTTTTTATGTCTAGGCTTCGCCTAGACCCGTAAATCTTGAAACTTGACCTCCCGTCTAACCACACTTTACATTTTTTTTAATACTAACTATATCATAACTTAATATATATCATTCAAATATTGTTTCTCTAACATCACACTTTTTTTCTCTCGGGCTTCACGATCTCTCTCTTACACCTTTCACTTTTCTTTCTAATATATATCATTTAATAATTTTTCTCTTGCCTTCTACTTTCTCTTGTTTATACATTACACTTTCTCTCTCTATCATTCTAAAGTCATTATTTTTTTTTTTCAAATTAAGTAGTCACATTTTGTGACATCTGATAAATAATCTATAATTTAATTAAACATATTAATTCACAATAACAGATACTTTGTGGTCAAGACTGCATGTCAATAACAAACCACAAAGATATAATTATATGTCACAATTACAATTTAGTCACAAGATACATGTTATTACAATTTATCAAATTAATTTTTCAAAAAATCATATATCGATCACAAATTATCGAATTAATTGGTCGCGGCTTATAACCATAAATCATTCCATTAATTTGTTGCAACTTATTTAATTGTGATATATGTATATGATAAATAAATGTAAGTGATAAATTTTATGCTATTTTTTTAAAGATTTTTATATTTTTAATTTTTATTAATTTCTTGTGTTTGCACATTGATAATTCTATTTTAAAGAATTTCATAAATATAATTTTTATTTTTCTCCAATCAACTAGTTAACCTTACTCAATTTGGGCCCTCATCAAAGCGGGGCCTTAGACTATCACCTATCCTACCAATAGTTAAGGCGCCACTGAGCATGGTGCATATAGAAGCCAAAGGAAAAGGCTTCTGGACATGATGGTGGCTATGTTATACCAAATTCTCTAGGCTTTCCCCAAAATCATGTAACAGTGTGATATTGTATTATATTTGAAAATTCCGATCTATGCATATCCATGTTTTCCAGACAATGTGAGATGCTGTCCATGTCCAGAAGTTGCCTTGTTAAAGGTACAAATTTCAGCACCCAACAACGGATGTGTCTGTGTCTATGATTCCATCTATTCACCTCATGACCCTGGTGGCTTAGGCAAGTCTAGGTCATGGTTCACATATAAAGAACTAGTCGAGCACAGAACTATTAGGCAAAGAAGGATTTGTTTCTGTGTACAAAGCAAGCCTAGCAGATGGTAAAGAGGTAGCAGTGAAGCAGCTAAAGATTGGTGGCCAGCAGGGGGAACGAGAATCCAGATCTGAAGTTGAGATAATTAGTCATATACACTATAGACACTTGGTTTCACTTGCATTTTCGAGAACAGAAGGTTACTTTACTTCCATCTTCACAGTGAAGGTACTATTTACTATTTAACGTAGAGTTTGTAATAAAATTTTAATTAATACTGACTATTTCTCCTTAATGTTTTGGGTGAAAGTTGGCCTGTTTTGACTGTGAATTGTTGCATTTGTTAGCTGGAGAAAAGTGATCTTATGTTGAACTTTTGAACAACTGAAATAAATTAAAGCAAATGTAAATCGTAAGAGCTGTGTTATGTTTAAAAAAAGGGGGAAGGGAATTCATTTCGCATTTAATTGGTCTCAACTCTCCCGAAGAGTTGCTAAAGAAAACTTGAGGAAGTCGTATTGCCGTCTTAGAAGTATGCCAATGTAACAGTAAATGAGAGGGATGAGTGACTTTTAATAAATGCGATGACTCTGGCTGAAAGCATGAAAAGATGAAGAACACAAACCTAACTCGTTGATTTGGGAAGAATACCTAGACGAACTGATAGATTTTGAAAAGTACACTGTTTTGTTATTCATATGCAGTTTACAGGTATTTGGCTTCATCAGGGGACTCGAGAAAATGGGAACGTCAGAGACCAAAATCTGTGGTTACTCGTGGTAGATGTAATTCTTGAGTAATTGGTGATAATTTGGATATAAAATTACAGGCATTTGATGAGTTATTAAATTACTCCTTTTGAATGACTAGTCATGCCCGTATTATCCATAGGGCCAGTAAGTTTTTCAAGTGGATCGGTTCTTTGCTTTTGCTTTTCTTCTTCGTTTTTCTCTAAATGAGAAATTTGAACAACAACTATGGCCTGAGGGAAAAACTGAGGAAAATTTAGGATGGAAACCCATTCGGGCTGATTTGAGGAAGAAATCAATTCGGGTTTTGCTTCTAAGATTGGGGAAATTGACATTTTGATTTGAGATGGGAAATGCGTTTCTTCCAATATGAAGGTAAATGCTATTAATTGGAAAGTGTTTTGTCCAAGTTGACAATTTTAATGGCGTCAGTATTCGCGTAGGACTTTCATCCGCCACGTGGACATTTTAGCATAGTTGAATGGATGGAATTGAAATGGATGACGGATGGTGGCTGAGCAATTTTTTTTTGTAAGTGTATGAGCAGTCGGTAATCATTTATTTTTGAGTGAGCAAGTAATAACCAGAGACAAATGTTGATGATTAGTTATTTAATTAACTCATTTGATTCAGATATTCTCTTTTGGGGTTGTGCTTTTGAAGCTTATTACACAATGCAAGCCTGTGGATACATCTCCACCCCTAGGGGACAAGAGCCTAGTTGAGTGGATAATCTCATACATACGAGTTTTGTTTGTATTTTCACTTAGAAGACTAAGATCTAATTATATAGCTACTTCTATACAATAGCATTTTTCCATTTATCGGAGCTATCTTCTTGGGGATTCATATGAGTTTAGGCATCAAGAAGTAGGAGTTTGTTCGCATCGACAATTGTCACGAAAAATCTAATTATACTTATTTTTAATATAACTAGAATTGTATACGATTTTATTTTTTTCACATATGATAATTTTGAGACTCGAGCCCGGTTTATGCTCCCATATTTTTCAAAATTTAAATCGCGTTTTCAAAACACATTTTTATAAGTTGGCAACTCACGGGATGATGACACTTGGCCTATTATCTACCATTGGATGGAGGGTTTGATCTTTGGTTATATATATACAAAAGACAATTCATTGGCCTTAGAATTTTTCATTTGCTGGCTTTTCGTGTGAGGGTGTTCAAGAGAGTTCCATCTTTTCTCTGAGCTAGGGTTTCTAATTTCCCTCATTTCTGTTGAACATCTCATTCGAAATGGTGGTTTTGATGTTTAACAATAGAATACTTGTTTTTTCTTGAGTGAAAATTCTATAAGAACGAGAGGGTTCTCATGTTTTGAGATCTGAGAAAGTGGTATGTTGATTCTTGAGTGATCTACGACAGATATGTTGATTTCTTGAAGAGATAAGTCTCTTCCTTTGTGTATTCTTGCATTAGATGAACATTGTAACCTTTGTTGCCAGTTTTTAAGGCAATTAGTGCAACCGAGCAATATCCATTCTTGATTGGATGCTCAACAAGGGACTAGGTGTTTGAAAGAACACTGAACCTCTGGGCTCCGGCCAAACAATTCTATTGTGTTCATTTTATTTTTCTGCAAGTTTATTATCTGTTTTATTGTTGATCAACTGTATCTTGCAATTAATCGTGTAGGTTAGGCCCCTTTTCAGTGGTATCAAAGTTTTAAACTGCGATAAGATACCTAGATCTTCGAAGAAAGAGGTCGATTTACTACAGATTTAAATTTTTGGAACTGCTATTGAGTAGTGTTGGAGGACTTTTCACGTATATAATACTTGCTGGGTGAGATCTTTTAATTTTGAAAAGTTTACTTTTCAAAATTTTAGGGTTTCATTATTTTTCCCTTGATTAGCTATACACTATAACCCTCTGGAGATTGGTCTTTGTCCAAAAGCTCCTATGAGGCCTTGGAAATCTGAGATAAGTCCAAAATATGGGTGTATCTGGAGAATCTTGAAGGAGAAGTTTTTGAAACATGGAATTTCTCCTCCATGTTATTTTGCCCTTACTTGATTTGATTTGCATACTTGTGACTAAAACTTGCAAAATTTGTGTCTTTTTGAACATTACTATGAATCTTGATTGGCACTATTGTGTGTCTTTTGCATACTGTGTTGTAATCATCTTGACTCTTATTTGTACATTGTGTGTGGCATAATAAGATGGCTACTGCTAAATTTGAGGTTGCACAATTTGATGGTAAAATTGATTTTAATATGTGGAGTTAAAAAATGAAGTTATCCTAATGCAAATGAGATGTGTTAGGGTTTTATATGATAGCTAGCCTCAAGATATAAATCCTGCTAGGAAAACTGAACTAGAAGAGATGGCCTGGAGTACTATATTTTTGTACTTGTCTGAAAATGTGATAAGGACCATCGGTGAAACTAAAACATCATCTGAATTGTGGACCAAACTTAAGAAAAAAATATGTGTCTAAGACAATCCCAAATATGTGTTATTTGTTAAAACAACTCTTTTATTTCAAAATGGACCCTTCAACAAACCTGGATAACAATCTGAATAGGTTTATTAAGTTGACCCAAGATCTAGCCAACTGTGATGAAAAGTTTTCACAAGATCAGTTGGTTGTGATCCTGTTAAACTCTATTAGTGATAAATACAGAGACATCAAGATTGCATTGGAATATGGTAGGGCGGAGCTTACCATAGAAATAATCAATGCCCTAAAGAACAAGGCATTAGAGATTAAATCTGAATCCAAGGAGAACCACAATGGGGATACCTTACTAGCTGAGGGAAGGGGTTTTAGTAAACCTAACTATCACTCTAAAATTAAACTAAAGATAAATAGAAATGGAGTGATAAGGATAAATCTAAAAACAAGGACAAAGGTAAGAAATGTTTCTATTATGGGAAACAGGTCCATTTTATCAAAGATTTTTATAAAAGAAAAATGAATCAAAAGAAAAGAATCATGATGATAGGAATGCTGCCTTAGTGTACAATAAAGATAGTAAGAATGAAGATGGGTTGGTCCTTGTTAATGCTGAAAATAAATAGAAATGACGAATGGATCCTTGATTCAGGCTGTTCCTTCCACATGTACCCAAATAAAAACTGTTTTCTTGTAATTGAAAGAAAAGCTAGTGCGCAAGTTATAATGGGTAATAACATGACCTATAAAGTAAGTGGAATAGGAACTATTTAACTGTTACTTGAAATGGAAATGTCTTATTTTTAAAGGGAACAAAATATGTTCCAAAATTAGAGAGAAATCTAATGTCTCTAAGTATGTTAGATGATATGGAATTTTACATAAAACTGGGTCAAGGACATATCGAAATTCTTAGGGGCAATGAATTAATGATAAATACCCCTAAGAGACATGGTCTTTACTTTCTTAAAGATAAACCCTATTTGGCTTGACTGCTACTACTTTAACTGAAAATTTTTCCCTTGCAAAATTATGGCATGAAAGATTTGGCCACATTAGCAAGAAAAGTTTAAAGGCTTTACAAAATAAAGGAGTTTTTGGAAATCAAAGTCTTGGTGATATTGGTCACTGTGAACAATGTGTGATTAGAAAACAAGTTAAGCTTCATTTTTTGCATGGAATTCATAAATTATATATATATATATATATACTTGAGTACTTGCATGCTGATTTGTGGGGCCCTGCATTTGTGTGTATTCTATCTGGTTTCAAATATTATCTTTTGATCATTGATGATTTTTCAAGAAAAGTTTAGATTTTCTTATTAAAATCTAAAGATGAAACCTTTTCAGTTTTCAAAGATCGGAAAATACAAACTGAAAACCAAACTATTCATAAGATAAAGATCTTGAGAACTAATAATGGTTTGGAGTTCTGCAATCATGAGTTCAATAGTTTCTTTAAAGAACATGACATATTAAGACATCTCACAATAATCTATACACCTCAACACAATGGCATAGCTGAAACAATAAATAGAACTTTGCTAAACAACGTTAGATATATGCTTTTGAGTTCTGGTTTGCCAAAAATATTTTGGGTGAAGCTATAAACACTGCAGCCTACGTTATTAATAGAACTCCCACTAGTGGTCTAAATTTTGAAGTTCCTAAATCTTTTGGACTAAAAATCCTGTTGATTATTCACACCTAAAAACCTTTGGATGTGCTGCATATGCTCATCAAAACATTGGAAAATTAGAACCTAGATAACTTAAATGTGTTTTCCTTAGGTTATGGTGAAAATGTTAAAGGGTACAAGTTGTGGATTAAAGGTGAAACGGGGTATAGGGTGATTGTTAGGAGGGATGTTGTTTTTAATAAATCTCTTATGCATTGTTTAGAAGGAAAACAACAAAATTTGACCAATGAGGACGTTCAAATTGAGGTCGAGACTCTTCATGTTGGGGAGCAACACCTGAACATGTTATAACAGAAATAGTTACTACAGAAAATGACACTCTAAGTGAAACAAAAAATTATTCAGTCTCTGGTCTTAATAATCTGACTAATAATCCTACTTTTCCCATTGATGAATATCAACTAACTAGAGATAGGAAAAGAAGGCAAATCAGGCCACCAACTCGATGTGACTATGATGATTTTGTTTCTTTATTTATCTATCAAAAACAATCTAAAAATGAGCCTAACTTCTATGACGATGCCATTAACTGTAAAGATGCTAAAAAGTAGATAGCAGTCATGAAAGATGAAATGAATTCACTTCTTAAAAATGAAACATGGAAATTAGTTGAAAAGCCTAAGGGTCAAAAGCTTATAGATTGTAAATGGATTTATAAAATAAAGTAAGGGGAATGAGGAAATAACAATGTAAGATATAAGTCTAGATCAGTAGCCAAGGGATTTACACAAAAGGAAGGCGTAGACTATAACGAAATATTTTCCCTAGTTTCAAAGTATACCACAATCAGATGTTTACTTGCTTTAGTTGTCCAATTTGGTTGGAACTTGAACAGTTAGATATTAAAACTGCTTTTCTTTAAGGAGACTTAGAAGAAAAGATTTATATGAAACAGCATGTTGGATTTATAAAGGGAAATCCTGAAAATGTTGTTTGTCTGTTAAAGAAATCATTATATGACCTAAAGCAGGCTCCTAGGCAATGGTACAAAAGATTTAATTCTTTTGTCTTGAAACTTGGCTTTCAAATGAGCAATTATGATACATGTTTGTACTGTAAAGCTAAAGGAGGTAAATATTCTCTTTATCTTGTACTTTATGTAGATGATATGTTACTTGCAAGTTGTGATAAATCTGAAATTGAGTATGACAAACAGCAATTTAAATCTGAATTTGATATAAAAGATCTTGGAAATGCTAAAAAGATCCTTAGCATGCAGATTTATAGAGATAGAGAGAAAAACATGTTCTTTCTAAACTAGCATGATTATTTGCCTAAGATTTTGAAAAAATTTAACATGTTTAATTGTAAATCTATGACTTTGCCTCTTTCTAATCACTTTAAGCTTACTTCTGAGTTGTGTCCCAAAATTGATTAAGAGTTCGATAAGATGTCAAAAATTTCTTTATGCTAATTTGATTGGATTTGTCATGTACTTGATGGTGTGTACTAGACCTAAAGTTGCCTTTAGTATTAGCATATTGAGTAGGTTTACAAGTAACCCAGTGGAAGAACATTGGAATGCTTTAAAATGGTTGTTAAGATATTTAAAGGGTACTTTAAGTTTGGGTATTGTGTTTAAAATGAATAAAGACAGGGTAACTTTGAAGGAATTTACTGATTCTGACTTTGCTAGAAATAAGGATAATAGAAAAATCAACTTCATCATTTATTTTCAGCCTTATTTTTTAGCCTATGTAGTACTATAATTAGTTGGAAATCCCAATTACAGAAGATCGTGGCTTTATCTTCAACTTAAGCAAAATACATTGCTGCTTCTGATGCTTTTAAAGAATGTATTTGGTTAAGTGGTTTATTAGAGGAACTTGTATTTGTTGATGAAAATGCAATATTGTATTCAAATAACCAAAGTGTCATACATCTGAGCAAGAACCCTATGTATCATGACAGAATTAAACACATAGATGTTAAGTATCACTTCATTGAAGATATAATCTCAAAAAGAATTTTGAATATTGGCAAAATACCAACCCAATATAACCCCTCCAATATGGGAACTAAGATAATATCTTTGAATAAATTTAAGAATTGTTTAAAGATATTATCTATTGATGCTGTATCATGATTTGTAGGTACTTAGAGCAAATGAAATGATAGAATGGCATTGACTCCTGGCTGCATTATGGCCTAAAAACTATGGTAGCAAGGTGGAGATTGTTTAGACTCAAACCAATCGAGTTTTCAAAACACGTTTTTGTAAGTTGATAACTCACTGGATAATGACACTTGGCCTATTATCTACCATTGGATAGAGATTTGATCTTTGGTGATATATATACCAAAGATGGTTCATTGGCCTCATAAATTTTCATTTGGTGGCTCTTCGTGTGAGGATGTTCAAGAGAGTTCCATCTTCTCTCTGCAGCTAGGGTTTCTAATTTTCCTTATTTCTCTCGAAAATCTCATTCGAAAATGGTAGTTTTGATGTTTTAGCTTTAGCCATAGAATACTTGTATTTTCTTGAGTGAAAATTCTATAAGAATGAGGGTTGAGAAAGTGGTATGTTGATTCTTGAGTGATCTGAGGCAGATTTGTTGATTTCTTGAAGAGATTAGTCTCTTCCTTTGTGCATTCTTATACTAGCTGAACATTGTAACCTTTGTTGTCGGTTTTTAAGGCATTTAGTGCAATCGAGCGATATCCATTCTTGATTGTATGCTCAACAGGGTATTAGATTGGGCTTCGGCCGAAAAATTCTGCTGTGTTCATTTTACTTTTCTGTAAGTTTATTTTCCATTTTATTGTTGATTGACTGTATCTCGTAATTAATTGTGTGAGTTTGGCCCCCTTTTCAGGTAATTTGTAATATGAGGTATACTTTGGAACTAAAACCAGATTCCTAATTTGGGAACCTTTGTAATAGTTAAATTTGAAGTCAAGAATAGACTGTCCAGTTATAAATATTTGAAGTGTTCAGTACTAGGAATTTACCCAAGAACAATTATAAAAAATCTGGGGTTCTTCAATTTTTACTTATTTGCTGATCAATAATGGACACCATGAATTAACCTGGAGTGAAAAATCTACAGGGATTCGAAACAGATAAAATGAAGCTTTCTATAAGTCCTTAACCTTTTAACACTTCCCTCTTGAGGTGAGAATTCTTTTATTCTACCTCTTTTGGACTCATTCAAGATCCAATTGTTAATAAAATTCTGAAAGCAATTTGAATTGTCGAAACTGAATGCTCTTATCTAAGAATGAAACCCGACTAAGAGTTTCTGGATACTCATTGTTGACCCCAAAAAATACGCCAACAGATGCCGGTCTCACCCGCGCTTGCGTGGGCGGATGTCCAACACGCAAAGACACGTGGACGGTCTAAAACAAACGGTTCAAAGGGGTGTGGAAGTAGCCCAACGACGCGGGACGGTGACGTTCGGAATCCGGCGGGTTATTCGTAATCCGATTGTATAATAATTACCAACCGGTGCTCGTAGCTGTATATGTAAAAGTGTATAAATTCGATTTGTGTATTGCAAGTAAATGAGAGAGAGTTGAGTAAAATGTAGTCTTTAGTATTGATTCTTGCATTAGCCCTTTGATATTACACAAGGGAAGTATTTATAGTAGTACATATGAAATGGGAGCCCTTGGATGAAGTGGCACGTGGCCTCATCTCTTTAGTTCAAACATCTTTTCCTAGATATGGGGCTTGACTTGCTAGCTTGCGGCGCATTTATTACTTGTGCAGGGCCTCCATGCTAGTGACAAGACTTGACCTTTATGCTTATGACAAACGTTCCATCAGTCATTCGAATAAGATCTGTGCAGGTGATCTCTTGGGAGAAGTGACCATGGAGGATGTTTCCTTGTGGTTCAAAGGCTCGCGCATCAGCTTCGGGGCTTCGGCCATTTGTCATGATACTTCCACTTGAGGGCCTCAGCTGCTCTCAACAGGTTCCAGCAACCTGGCTTCGGTTCGTAGGCCTCGGTCAATGGGCCTCGAACTTAAAGGAGCCTCGGCAGATGGACTTCGGCTCGACCCAGTTCGGATGTAGCCCACCTCGGCATTGTGTGCCACTTCGGCAGGAATGCCACGTGGATCGCCATGAGTGGGCCATTGTCCCAGGTAGGTTGCCTAGGTGTGACAACACGCAACAATAGTCCCCAAGTCCAAGTATATTCATTTATGTAATGCATGAACTTTAATGGAGTAAAAATTGAAAGAATTTTTGAACCCCAAATAATATCCCCCAAGTCCAAGTATAGATATTTATATCATGGTTGGAGTTAGAGAAGTGTTGCTGTGGGTGAGCGATGAAGTAGGCGAGGTGTTGAACTTTTGAAGGTGAAGCCGAAGTGGTTGAGAAACCGAACCTGCGAGGCTTGATGGCTGAATGTAGAGATGAAGCCGAGGTGGTGGAGAAACCGAACCTGCGAGGCTTGATGGCTGAATGTAGAGATGAAGTCGAGGTGGTTGAGGAACCGAACCTGCGAGGCGTGACGGCTGAATGTAGAGATGAAGCAGAGGTCCAATGGTAATGATTGTGCCTTGATAGCTGAGCCAATGATTTGATGTTTTGTGCTTGTTTTCGAGGAAAGGTAGCTGAACCGTTACGACTTCCAAAGCGCTGGCACCGTCGAATTAAAAATGCAATTATGAGGGTAGCTGGCGTTTCTAGAAGCAGACGCGTTGGAGAGGTGCGTGGGAGGCACGCATAGATCGGAGGCGTAGGATTTAAAAACTGTTTGAATTCAATGCCTCGGATTGGATCTGAAACGGAGGGCTCGGATTGACTGAGATTTGATCTGACGGCTGGGGTTCGTCTGGGACCTTTATAAAAGGCGAGAAAATCCCAATTTTTAGGATTTTTGAACACTTTGCACTCTGAAATTCTCTCAAATCTCCAATTTTTCGGCGTCGAGGTTGTCTGTGATTGGATTCCGACCAGTCTCCGTTTGTGTCGAACTTGTTTAGGTATTTTTTGCATAAAAAACCGTTGTTATTGTCTTTGTACTGACGAAATGGAGTCCACTTCGGGTAGGGAGCTTGTTACAGTGGCATCTTTAGACCATGGGGTAGGTCATGGGGGGATGTCTGAGGTGGATAGGTATGCCATGGCCGAGGAGGCTGTGGATTATACCCAGGAGTGGGGGGCTTCTAGAGTGCCCTCGAATATGACGGGGAAGAGGTTGGGGGAACTTAGGGAAATGTACAGTGTGCCTCATAACATAGAGATGTTAGTCCCCGAGCCGAACGAGCGGGCCTGCTATCCGAGGCCCAACTGCGTGGCCGTGAGTGAATACCTGTTCAAGGCAGGTATGCGTCTTCCTCTGCACCCCTTCTTTAGGGCGGTGCTTAGGAAATTCATGCTGTCGTCGACCCAGGTTCTGCCGAATGGGTGGAGCCAGCTGGTCGGCTCGTACTTCCTGTGAAAGGAAGTGTCACTTGGGGAGGACATACCTCTTCATGTCTTCATGACCCTGTTCCAGTCCCGGGTAATTGGGAAGGAGTCAAGGGGGTGGTACTACCTCACGCCTTGGGGCTCAAGCACCCTTTGTGGTGGGACTTCCTTCCTCTATCAAAGGGTGGAAGGAGTCCTGGTTCTGGGTGCTAGGTAAATGGCAGGCAGTGGAGGATGACAAAGCCCTATCATGCACGGTGCCGACCCAGTACTACGAAGCTCGTGAGTCTCCCAACCTCTGCTTATCTTTTGTAGTCAGAATATGAATTCTTCTAACTGATGGAGGTTCCTTTGCAGATAGTAGTATGAGGTTCAAGCTCAGCAGGGAAGAATTCGAGGCGATAGAGGACATATACAAGAGGCCTCTGAAGTTTCGGCATTTCGATCACTTGATTGATAGAAGCAGATACTTCTTGGACTTCGAGCTGATGGCCTCCAGAGGTATGAGGCCCCAACACTTGATGTTTTTATCCTTAATATTTCTTACGCTGATGCTAATCTGACATGTTGTGCAGACAAATTCAAGAAGAGGGAGTACCCAGCTCCGGACATGGCCTCCATCTTGAAGGCCACTTCTATTGCAATGGCGAGGCCCCTGAAGCTCGGGTCCAGTGGAGCAAAAGAAGTCCGAGGCAGGGTTGAGCGCCTGTCGAAGGACTGCACCCCCAGGGCCTCGGAGGAGGCAACTACTCAGAGGCCAGAGAAGCCGAAGGAGCCACGGGGCAAGGAGAAAGTCTCTGAGGAGACCAAGAAGAGGAAGTTGGTGCACATCTCCAGCTCAGCTGGCAAGTTTGGGACCTCAGTGTCCCATAGGGCTGAACAGACTAGAGAGCCGAAGCTTCTTGCTGCAGCCTCTAAGGCCATCAAAATGGAGATGGTAAGAGAGGTAGAGGCTGAAGAGGCCAGAGAAGAAGCTGCAAGGCGAGTTGCAGAAGCCGCCGAAGAGGAGGCGGCAAAGGAGAAGCCTGTTCGGGAGAAGGGTAAGTCTCCAAACTTCCTAGCTGGGAGGGAGGATGAGCTGGCCCCAGCCTTGGTGGAGGCTCTCCCTGAGGAAATCAGAAGTGCCACCAAGAGCTTTTACAAGTTCTGGATGGAGAGGTGGCAGCTTCATGCATCGTCTTGTGATGCCACCGACCTCACAAGGGCATTGGTAAGCCAAAGCGCCCGGACCTTTGGCCTCGCGCTCGAATGCAGGGAGGCGTTAAGCGAATTCCAGACAAGGACCCACGCCTCGGAAGGGAAAGCTACCTCCCTCGCAGAGGAGGTTAAAGCTGCTAGGGCCGAGGTCGAAGAAGCCAAATCCCAGAAAGCTGAAGAGGCGGCGAAGCTGGAGTCTGCGTTGGCCCAAATTGAGGCCCTGAAGAAGGAAGTGTATGAGTCACAGTGCGAGGTGACCTCTTTGACAAAGAAGGTGGAGGTCTCCAATGAGCACCAAAAGGTGACTGCTGAGGCCCTCGAGAAGGCGAACCTCTCCTTGGCCGGTGCTCGAGATGCTTATCAGTTTCTTGAAGGCCAAGCGAAGTGGTACATGAACGACGCCTCGATTGCCAGAGAAGAGGCCCGAACTGCAGCGGAAGATGCGGTGAAGGCATACATTGCCTATTTCCACACTATTGAGGAGTATAAAAGCTTCAGCGCGTACTGGAGGAACTTCGCCTATGCCGAAGTGCTGGAGAGGGCAGAGGAGCTTTATCCCAACTTGGAGCTGGCTCAACTTAGGTCCGAATTTGTGGATGAGGTACCTCAGACCCCAGCTGAAGAGGTCCAGGGTGATGAAGAAGTTGATGCCGAGGCCCCTGGTGCTGAGGCAGAGAAAACAACTACTGATGCCCAAGTTGCTGGAGGCCCCAGTGCCGAGGCTCCTCCGCCATCTAGCCAGGCATAGACTAGGTTTTATTTTTCAGTAATTTGGATGTAATGGCTAAAGGCCCTCCTTTGTAATCATGCTTTGAAATATCAATACAATGCCTTTCTTCTTTCATTGTCGCTTTTTGTCCAAGTTTTTATACCTCGTTTAAACAAACTTACTGGAACTTGATAGAAGCATGAACTAAATAAATGAGCATAACTTGAGTGACTGAACTGTACGAACCTCAAGCTTAAACAAATTAACATGACTTAAGGAGATGAACTGTACGAACCTCGGACTTAAGCAAATTAACATGACTTAAGGAGGTGAACAGTGTGAACCTCGGACTTAAGCAAATTAACATGACTTAAGGAGGTGAACAGTGTGAACCTCGGACTTAGGGTTGTGGCTTCTCCCCTTGGCGTTCAGCGAGGCCAAAGGGAGGCATGTGCTAGCGCCTCGGAGTTCAAGCGAGGTGGCCCAGAGGTGGGTCCCGAGCCTCCCATCCGAGGTGACGACGCATCCCAAACATGGTGGATGGTGCAACCATGTTGAGGCTTCTCCCATTGGCGTTCAGCAAGTTCAAAGGGAGGCATGTGCCAGCGCCTCGTAGTTCAAGCGAGGTGGCCTAGAGGTGGGACCCGAGCCTCTCCTCCGAGGTGACGACGCATCCCAGACATGGTGGATGGTGCAGCCATGTTGAGGCTTCTCCCCTTGGCGTTCAGCAAGGCCAAAGGGAGGCATGTGCTAGCGCCTCGAAGTTCAAGCGAGGTGGCCCAGAAGTGGGACCCGAACCTCTCCTCCGAGGTGACGACGCATCCCAGACATGGTGGATGGTGCAGCCATGTTGAGGCTTTTCCCCTTGGCGTTCAGCAAGGCCAAAGGGAGGCATGTGCTAGCGCCTCGGAGTTCAAACGAGGTGGCCCAGAGGTAGATCCCGAGCCTCTCCTCCGAGGTGACGACGCATCCCAGACATGGTGGACGGCGCAGCCATGTTGAGGCTTCTCCCCTTGGCGTTCAGTAAGGCCAAAGGGAGGCATGTGCTAGCGCCTCGGAGTTCAAACGAGGTGGCCCAGAGGTAGATCCCGAGCCTCTCCTCCGAGGTGATGACGCAGTATGACGATTTAATCAACACATTTTATTGAGCCATAGAAATATTACAAAGGCTGGGAAAGTCATCCAACATGATACAATCCATTGATAAAAGATTCTGAGGTGTTCGATGTTCCATGGACGGGGTTGTGCCTTACCGTCCATGTCTTCAATCCAGTAGGTTTCAAGTCGGATTTCTTCTCTGATCTTGTATGGACCTTCCCAGTTCGGCCCCAGGGAGTCGGAACCGGGTTCTTTTGAAGATGGGAAGACCCTCCTGAGCACAAGATCGTTGATTCGACAAGACTTCTTCTTGACTTTGGAGTTGAAGTACCTTGTCATCTTTCTTTGGTAGGTGTCTAGCCTCAGCTGGGAGTCGTCTCTCCTCTCCTCAATGAAATCGAGGTCTAGCCTCCGGAGCTCATCGTTGGTCGCTTTGCTGAAGTGCAGACGTCGTGGAGATGGGAGTCTGACCTCCACGGGGCTCATCGCCTCAGTCCCAAAAGCCATGAGGAAAGGGGTCTCTTTGGCTGGGGTCCTTGTGGTGGTTCGGATTGCCCAAAGTACTTGGGGTAGCTCATCAACCCAAGCTCCCTTGGACACATCAAGCCTCCTTTTCAGGACGTGCTTGATTGTCTTGTTTACAGCTTCAACTTGGCCATTAGCTTGTGGGTGGTGAGGTGTAGAGAAGTGCTTCTTTATGCCAAGATCTTCACACAGTTCTCTAACCTTCTTGTTATCGAATTGCCTGCCATTGTCTGAGATAATCGAGTAGGGAATTCCGAACCGGCAAATGATATTCTTCCATAGGAACTTGGAGGTGTTTGCTTCTGTGATTTTTGCCAGTAGTTCAGCTTCGACCCACTTTGTGAAGTAATCGATGGCCACTATTGCAAAACTTGCACCTCCTCTATCCTTTGGCAGAGGTCCTATGAGGTCCACACCCCACTTTGAGAAAGGCCAGGGGCTGGAAACTGCAGTCAAATCCTGTGATGGTCGCCTTTGAATGGGAGAGAATCGTTGGCACTTATCACATTTTCGCACAAATTCGAGGGCATCCCGTTTCAGGGTAGGCCAGTAGTACCCTTGCCTTAGTATTTTTTGTGCCAAAGATAGGCCTCTAGAGTGGTTGTCGCACACTCCCTCGTGGACTTCTCTTAGTATGTAGGTAGCCTCTTCTCCTCCGACGTATCGTAAGAGTGGAGAGGAGAAACTTCTCTTGTAGAGAATGTCATCGATGAAGAGGAAATGGGCTGACCTCCTTCTCAGCTTGTAAGCCTCATTCTTGTTGGTGGGTAGCACCGGGTCTTTCAGATATGCTATAATTGGTTGCATCCAGGTGGGACTTCCACCGACCCACATGACATTAGGGGCCTCGGTAGAAGGCAGGAGGAGGTGCTCGATAGGCACTACAGTGAGTAGCTCTGAGTCTTTGCTACTAGCCAGCTTCGAGAGTGCATTCGGATGAGCATTTTCGATGCGGAGAATCTGGGTTAACTCGAACTTTTCAAAGGATAGGATGAGGCTCGTCACCATTTTCAGATAGGAGGCTATTGTTCTGTCTTTGGCTGAGAAATTACCATTGACTTGGCTAACAACCAGCTGGGAGTCACTATTGACGAGTAGCTTCTTTACTTGCATTTCCTTGGCCAGTCTGAGGCCTGCAAGGAGTGCTTCATAGTCTGCAACATTGTTGGTGGCCTTGAATCCGAACCTCACGATCGAGGTGAGTTTGTGACCCTCGGGGCTGATGAGAACAACCCCGACACCTGAGCCGACCTCCCCAGCTGAGCCATCTACGAAGAGGCTCCACGTGGGGGGTTCGACGGATTCCATGATTTCATCCACCTCGGGTAGGTTGGCGAATTTAGCAACAAAGTTTGCTAAAACTTGCCCTTTGATGGCTGCCCTTGCTTTGAACACAAGGTCAAATTCACTTAGTTCCACTGCCCATTTCAACAATCTTCCCGAGGCATCGGGCTTCTGGAGTACTTGCCTCAGGGGAAAATTTGTAAGTACATGGATGGTATGAGCTTGGAAGTAAGGTCTCAATTTCCTAGAGGTCGTGATTAAGGCCAAAGTAAGCTTCTCCATATCGGGGTATCGGGTCTCCTGTGATAGGAACGCTTTACTCGTATAGTAGACAGGAAGTTGGGTGGACCCTTCTTCTCGTATCAGAACCGAACTGATGGCGTCATTGGAGACGGCAAGATATAGTTGCAAGATGTCGCCGGGCTTCGGCTTGGAGAGGAGGGGGGCCTGCCACAAATACCTTTTCAGTCCTTGGAAGGCCTCTTCGCATTCCTCAGTCCATTGGAATTTCTTCCCAGCCTTGAACACTTTGAAAAATGGGAGGCACTTGTCAGTTGCTTTGGAGACGAAGCGACTTAGTGCTGCCACTCGTCCAGTTAAGCTTTGCACCTCCTTTGGCTTTTGAGGGGACCTCATCTGGCACAAAGCCTCAATCTTCTCGGGATTTGCTTCAATTCCTCGCTGGTTGACCATGTATCCCAAGAACTTGCCGGAAGCCACCCCAAAGGCACATTTCAAGGGGTTGAGTCTCATCCTGTATCTTCTCAGGATTTGGAAGGTGTTGTTGAGGTGCGCTACTTGGTTTTCTGCCTCTAAGCTCTTCACCAGCATGTCATCCACGTAGACTTCCATTGTCTTGCCAATGAGGTCGGTAAACATTTTGTTCACGAGTCTTTGGTAGGTTGCTCCAGCGTTTTTCAACCCGAAGGGCATCATTCTATAGCAATAGAGGCCTCGGTCCGTGATAAAAGAGGTGTGCTCTGCATCGGCCGGGTGCATAGGGATCTGGTTGCAGCCGGAGTATGCATCCATGAAGCTCAACAACTCGTGCCCAGCCGTGGAGTCCACCAATTGGTCAATCCTTGGAAGCGGAAAGCTGTATTTCAGGCAAGTTTTATTAAGGTTGGTAAAGTCGATGCATACTCTCCATTTGCCATTGTGTTTCTTAACCAATACCGGGTTGGAGACCCACCTCGGGTAGGTTGCCTCCCTGATGAAGCCATTTTGGATAAGCTTCTGAACCTCTTCCTTTAGGGCCTCATACCTCTCAGGGTTGAGGGCTCTCCTTTTTTGTCTATGCGGGGCAACATTAGGATCAATTTTCAAGTGGTGGCAGCTGATCTTGGGGTCTATGCCCACCATGTCCTCATGCCTCCAAGCAAAGACGTCGAGGTTCTTGCCTAGGAAGTCCTTGATCTTTTCTCTCAAAATGTTGGAGAGGCCCCTGCCTACTTTCAACACCTTGGACGGATCTCGGGAGTCCGCTGAGAAGCTCTCAAGTTCCTCTACAGGGGATGCCTGAGGCTCATGTTCCATTATGCGGGGGTCGATCTCGTCAACGATCAATACCTCCTGAATAAGCGGTGCGTCAATCATATCAACATCTTCCTGGTCAGTGGGAGCGTCTCCTGGGATATCCGCCATGACCACATCAGCCATGATCGCGTGGACGTCCCTGGGCTCTACCTTTTCAATGGAGCTCAGATAGCACTCTCTCGAACCTCTCTGGTCGCCTCTCACCGTTGGCACCTCATTCTCTGTTTGGAATTTCATGCATAGGTGGTGGATGGAGGTGACTGCTCCCAATTCCTTTAGGGCCGGCCTGCCCAGGACTCCGTGGTAAGCCGACCGGCTTTCAACTACGAGGAATTCCATGAAGTTCATCGTAGTTTGAGGAGATTCTCCCATCTCCACTACCAGTGTTATCTTTCCTCTAGGAGTGATGCTATCTCCGGTAGATCCATACAATGGAGTGGTGGTGGGCGTCAACTGATGGTCCAATATCATCTTGTCAAAGGCGGACCCGAATAGGATGTTGACGAAGCTGCCATTGTCGACTAGCATTCGTTTGAGCCCATTTCTGGCTATGACAGCCCTCACCACCAGCGCATCGCAGTGGGGGTAATGCACTCCTTCGGCGTCTTCCTGGGTGAAGACAATGGGTGGTACTTGGTTTCTTCTAGAGCTACTATCCACAATGTAACTCGTTAGAGGGGGGTGCTTTGCCTCCCTAGCATAATTTCTTTTGGCGTTTCGTGTTTCCCCGCCAACATAAGGGCCTCCAAATATGGTATCTATCTCGTGGATAGGGGCCTCATCTTGAGCTTGCCTATTTCTTCGGTGTCTACGCCCTTCCCTGGGCCTCTCTGTGTCTTGCTCTCTTCGCCTTGGAGATACATCCCTTTGACAAGGAGCGACCGCCTCACACCCGTGTCGATTGTCGTGCCTGGAAGGGGGCCTGTTCGCCTGGGACGAGTTGTGTCTTTCTCTGGCGGGTTCCTGCCGGGAGCGGTGTGCATAGTCTCTGCAATCCGCGGTGTCGTGCCCGTAGGACCTGTGGTGCAAATAGTATCCAGGGAGGTTCGGATTGGACCTATTTCTAGGTGCAAAACCTCGGCCTCGGCCTCTACCTCTACGGGGTCCCTGCTGGGCCTCGGTCGGGTGTGCATCAGCAGTTGGGTTGACATCCTCATATGCCAAGGTTGGGACCGCGTTCAAAGTTGTGGTGGCCAGGGCTTGGCCGGAGTTCTCATTTTCGGCTCGGTTCATCTGGTAGTCCATGAGGTGGGAGGTCGGACCCCTACCCCGCTGTCTTTGAGGAGGTGGGAGGCATCTGCTTGCCCTGTTCCTATGCTCAATCAATTCTTCATTGATTATCTCCCTTCTCATCATCTCTAGTAGGGCGTCATAGGTGGTTGGGTCTTGATTCTGTACATCCCTCCAGAATAAGGTGTTCATGTTTAAACCTCCTCTCAATGCAAATAGTGCTTCTCTGTCAGTGATTGTACACAGTAGGTCATCTCGTCGGTGAAGCGGGATAAGAAGCTTTTCAAGGACTTGCCATGCGCCTGTCTCATATCTTGAAGGCGCTGAATGGGGGCCTCTCCTTCCTTGCTTACTGCAAATCTCTTCAAGAAGGTAGTTTTGAACTCGGGCCAGCTTCGAATGCTCCCAGATAGTAGCCTACTATACCAGATTTCAGCCACTCCGCTGAGGGTTAAATGGAATGCTCTACACTTTACGGCTGGGGTGGCGCCCCTCAGGCTCATGTGAGTTTTGTAAGCGTTGAGGTGCTTTTCTGGGTCACCTCTCCCATCATACTTTGATATTTTTGGCATGACATAGTGGCTCGGGACCTGGGCATTTCTTAGTCCTCTTGAGAATGGCAAGTTCTCATCATCATCGTCCAAGTCACAGGACCTCGGCTGCTCATCAGAATCGTAGTCTTCGGCCTCGTACCTCGGTTGTTGGTTAGAGGGTCCGGGCCGGTTCCTAGCCTCTTCTTCCCTCCTTTGCCGCCTACTTCTAGGCAGGACAGCGCGGGGGCATTTTCATGCCTTCTCTCTGGCTGCTGGGGCATCGGAGGTGGAGGTTGTGGCCTCGTCCGAGGCTGCTGAGCCTGCTGTTGACTGGGCCTTGGTTCGGCAGGGCTAATTCTGTCAAAAATACTTCCTGCCCTCCTATGTCTTGGGTCTTGTTCATATGGAGGTGGAAAGTTATCATGGCTCATTTGGACCCCGAAGGGTCGGCCAGATGCATAGTTGGAGGAAATGTTGACTCCCACTTCCCTCTCGAATGGGCTTTCACCTCGGCCATTGTCTGGCGAGGCAACCCTATGACTTTGGACCTTGTCCTTTTGCTGATAGTGGCCGTGGAGGGCATATAGAGGAATGGGGAAGCCTCCCTGGCCTTGCATTTGGGCCATGAGCTCCCTCATGGCCAAGTTGCGGTTGGCTATATCCCTCATGTTGGCTGCCATGGTAGCCATTTCTCTTGATAGTCGTGCTGTCGCACGCATCCCACCTCTCCTTTGGTGGTGGTGGAGCCTCGACCGAGCTGCTGGGGCAGCAGGCTAGGGAGGCACATACGTACTTTCTCTTACCCTCCTCGGGGAAGTATCTTCATTAGAACTCATTTTTCTTTTATCAAACTTAGATTTCTCTAAGTGATAGGGGTTCCTCCTATTCTTTTTCAAGAACAAATCCTTTTTCCAAGGGGGTTGCCCAAATGTATTTCAGTAAACTTTTACCACAAGGTTGCTCGTGGTTATGGTATGGTTTCCCACAGACGGCACCAATCTGTTGACCCCAAAAAGTACGCCAACAGATGCCGGTCCCACCCGCGCTTGCGTGGGCGGATGTCCAACACGCAAAGACACGTGGACAGTCTAAAACAAACGGTTCAAAGGGGCGTGGGAGTAGCCCAACGACGCGGGACGGTGACGTTCGGAATCCGACGGGTTATTCGTAATCCGATTGTACAATAATTACCAACCGGTGCTCGTAGATGTATATGTAAAAGTGTATAAATTTGATTTATGTATTGCAAGCAAATGAGAGAGAGTTGAGTAAAATGTAGTCTTTAGTATTGATTCTTGCATTAGCCCTTTGATATTACACAAGGGAAGTATTTATAGTAGTGCATATGAAATGGGAGCCCTTGGATGAAGTGGCACGTGGCCTCATCTCTTTAGTTCAAACATCTTTTTCCTAGATATGGGGCTTGACTTGCTAATTTGCGGCACATTTATTGCTTGTGCAGGGCCTCCATGCTAGTGACAAGACTTGACCTTTATGCTTATGACAAACGTTCCATCAGTCATTCGAATAAGATCTGTGCAGGTGATCTCTTGGGAGAAGTGACCATGGAGGATGTTTCCTTGTGGTTCAGAGGCTCGCGCATCAGTTTCGGGGCTTCGGCTATTTGTCATGATACTTCCACTTGAGGGCCTCAGCTGCTCTCAACAGGTTCCAGCAGCCTGACTTTGGTTCATAGGCCTCGGTCAATGGGCCTCGGACTTAAAGGAGTCTCGGCAGATGGACTTCAGCTCGACCCAGTTCGGATGTAGCCCACCTCGGCATTGTGTGCCACTTCGGCAGGAATGCCACGTAGATCGTCATGAGTGGGCCATTGTCCCAAGTAGGTTGCCCAGGTGTGACAACACGCAACACTCATTCTATGAAAACAATTTCTCTAAATCCTCATGTGAATATTTTTTGCATGAGGAAGATTCATCTAAGTTAACTAGCAACTCCTTTGTAAGGTTCAGTTGTGTAGCTATCAGCTAGTTAGATAAACTAATGTAAGAAAAAATATTGGATTCTTGGAGCTATTTAAGAATCCACTTCATGACTCTTGCTCCTATTATGGGTCATATGAACAAATAAAGCTAAAATTATAGACCCTCCACACACTCATACATGACTATGTAATGAATATTCACTAAAATGATGAATCTGTTGTGGTTAAGTTCCTCATTAGCATAGCTCATTTCCTTGCCTCCTGGCTCCTCGCATTTGTAAATTGTAGAATCTAAATAAGCTTTATAGCTCTAATACTGTATGCTTCTTTTTAGGAATTTTAGATATCTCCAAGACATGACACAATTTTACATAGCTTTCAGCAACTTCTATCCAAGATTTGCGATAGAATACTATGTTCTTTGGGAGCCTGTTTAATAACTTCGCAACCAACTAATCGAAATATATCTTTAAATAGTATTGGATAGTACTAGACACTTGAATATATAAATTTTAACTTCTCTTTTTTCTTCTTTGTCTTAAATTATTGGGTAATGTTTAATCCTACTTACCAAGAATAATATTAAGCCCTTTTTCAATGTGGATTAAAATTAGATTTTGGCAGAAGTTGATGATGAAATGTGCAGTTTAACAGTTGGTGATCCCATGAAATATGTTGTTAAAATTAATTTGTTGATTTTGATTTAAATTAAAATTTAAAATTTAATCCATACTAAATAGAGGCTAAAGTTTATTTCAAGAGATATGTAGCCATTCTTGAATGAAAAGATTGTTTTACTTTCCTATATTATGTGTTGGCATAACCCACTTATCAATCGCAATTAGGGATGTAAACGACCTGAACTGAATCGACTCGTAAGTTGAAACTCAAGGCTCGGGCTTGGCTCGAGTAAAATCAAACAAGCTTTTTTCAAGCCCAAGCTAAGCCCAACAAAAGCTCGGCTAAAAAAAAAGGCTCAGCCTGAGTTTTTTACTCGGACATTATCGAGCCGAGCCGAGACGGGTAGACTTGGGTTTTTTTTTTTTTTTTAATTTAGCAACAAGATTACAAATCTAACACTTTTTTAAAAGATTTAAAAATTGCATAATTTATACAAGTTACAAATTAAATAAAAATTACAATTTATAAAATTACATAATTTATACGAATTACAAATTAAATAAAAGTTACAATTTACAACCCTCGTCATTTTTCCCGGCTTGGGACCGGTTACATGACGTAAGCGGAGTTAAAATTGTACACGAATAAAATATTTCGTGTATAATTTTTCCTGAAACAAATAAATTTAAAATTTAAATATATTTTTTTTGAAATAAATTATTTTAAAAACTTAAAATATTCTATGTCTGGATCTTCTGCAACTCTTCGGCCATTATACAGTCAACATATTCTTGAACACGTAATTTCGCACATTCCCAATTCTTCAAGCATACTAAAGCCTCCAATATATCTTCTTTTAGTCTTGAACATTCGTCTGATGAAATTTGACCACCTAAACTGAATGCAACCTCTGATACTACCATAGACACTGAATGTGTTAGTGGATTACGTGCAATTTTTGATACAATTGGATATTGCCGTTCATTACACCTAAACCAATTTAGAAGACTAAATTCCTGTAATTCTTTTGGAGGTAACACATTACGAACGTCCACGCACATATACCAAGCTAACTCAGAGGGAATTTCAAGATTTGTACCACCGACATATATCGCTCTAGACATTGATGAACTAGAACTAAATGAGGGAACATTTGTATTGATTTCCAAATAATTTCATAAATCATCTGAATTTGTTGAAATATTTCTTGAAAAAGAACTTTGAGAAGTAGAACTACACTGACCTTCTTTTTCAGCATAATAATTATATATTTTACATAATATAGATTTTATATGCACATGTGATAATTTCACATTTATGAAATTTGAAATCCCCTTCACAATAGCTTTCGTGCCAGTCAAATTAAGTTAAAGGTTCATTACTGAAACTAAAATAAATAAAGAGGGCAACTATTTCCAATATTTACGAGATTTTAACTCCATAGAGCAGACTAAGTCGGAAAAAATGGCAAATTCCTGTATTTATGAAATGTAGAACAAATGTTGTAAAATAAGTGAAAATGTAGGGTAATAAACTTCGTTACATTCCTTTGTAGCGTCTAAAAAAATTTTAAGAATTTTTTTACATGAAATGCAATAGATCATTCCCAATCTTATAAATTATGTTCGGGTTCGTATGTATGCCTACTATTATAATATAATAAAATCACTTTATCGTAATTTTCATGCGAATATAACATAAGATATGTATAGTTCCATCTATGTATTATATCAGTGGCGAATGATTTCTCCTATAAGCTATGCACACAAACTGTTAAATACTTACTTTCTTACTGGTGACACAGTATTAAAATTTATTCATTGTCTAGTTTTATTTAAAGGAGAACTTATATGTGTTAATCCAGATTTTACAATCAAATTGATAATATGACATATACAACGTTGATGAAAAAATAAAGTTCCAAATGTAAGGTTAAGATCATTAATAAATTTTTCGATAACACTTTTGTTCACACTACCATTATCAAAAGTAAGATTTCGAACCATATCTTACATACCATATTCCTATATAATATCTTTTAAAATCATGTATATATTAGTAGCATTATGAATATATTCTATACATCTGAATGCAATAATCATTTTATGTAAAAGTCACAAGTGATCAATATAATGAGGCATAGTAACAATATAACATTTTCTATTATCACCGGTCCATAAATCAAAGGTAAATGATAAAACACTATTAAAAGCTTTTAGACCTTCAATAGCAACTTGTTTTCTATTGTTATATAATTTTATAGTATTCGAACGCGGAGTATTTCTACAATTAGAAAAATACCTGGGTTGGAGATAATTCTGCAAGAGTCGAGTAAAGTGTACTGAGTCTATCATCGTGAGCAGCATCTCTACTGCACCCACGTATGCAGTCATTCTATCACGAAATCTTTCCTGTGAATATACAAAGATGGAAAGAGTAGAACGAGAACCACCAAACACTAGTTCAGTCTGTTTCGGGTCGAGATCGATTGGTTTCGCTTTGCAACTCTTTAATATGTGCCTATTCAAATGCATTGCGCTCGAACCGGGTTTCCAACTTAGTTCTTTGCCACAATAATTACATCATGTTTTCCAAATATATACTCCATTATGAACACAAATTCTTTTACGTGTCATATGTTGCCAACAATTCGAGGGCTCTTTTTCCTATCTTTTAATTTTGAGTACTTCTTCCTCTTCAATATTCTCGAAATCAATTAGAACATTTTGAGATGCATCGTAACCGAATGGAGTACTCGAGCTTCTTTTAAACTGATTAAGCTTATCACTAGTAAAATCCATTTATAACAAGTATAGTATAAAATACTAAATATTAGAGTGAAAGAAATTGAATATGAGAGCAAAGAAATTGAGGTTGAAACTTGAATCTATAATACTGTAAGTTAAAAATGATTGAAACAAATTGATCTGAAACTTAAAAATTTACCCCATATTTATAGCCAAAAAAACCTGTTTTTCCTCATTCAAAATTCAAATTTGGATTTGAAATTTTCAATAATTGTATTATGAAAAAAAATGGCAACTATAAAAATGGCAGCTAACGCCATAGCTGTCAGTTGCCTTTAAGCAGCCATAAATCTAATGTTGACAGCTATAGCTGCCTTAAAGCAAAAGCTAGCTAGCTAGCAGCTTTATTTTTTACCTTTTTTTACCAATTTTTTTTTTTTTTTGATAATTTTGGCTCGGCTCAGCTCGTCACAAGCCAAGCCGTTTGGCTCATCGAGCCACAATGAGCCAGCTCAAGCTTGGGCCGATGCCCCAAAATGGGGCTCGATCAGAGCCTAGGCTTGCTTCATCCAAGCTACGGGCCAAGCCATGAACCACCCGAGTCACATCCCTAATCGCACTACTGAAAAATTGGTATATCAAATGCTAGTGGGGATGCAGTATAGAGCATGCTCGCTATGCTTAAAAGTTATTTTTAAGTAATTTTTCGCCAAACATGTTTGAGCTTTTCTATAAGTTACTTTTTTGGGGATTATTAATTCAAAATCTTGAGAATTACTTTTAAAATAGTAGTATTTAAAAAAAATAAAAGAACAACTTGAGTAAACATGCTCTTAAATGTATCTAACACATTTCTATTTTAGGCTCGACCTCTTCAGTCAAGCACTTGTTACAGAGAAATTTGAGGAGTTAATAGATCCAAGACTTGAATGAAATTATATGGATAGTGAAATGTTTCAACTTATTGAGGTCGTTGTTGCTTGTATTCGTCATTTATCTACAAAGAGACAAAAAATGGGACAGGTAATGACTCTTAGTAGTCGGAGTTAGCTTAGAAGTGTCTACACCCTATTTAGCTACATGCAAAACATGTTATTATTCACATGTTGCTCATGCTTTTCAAGAGTTTAACTACCTAGGATTTGATTAATGGAATGAGAGTCCGGGAAAGTGAAATTTTTATCTTTGTTAAACAATCGGAAGAAATAAGTTTGTTTCAGAGAATGGCATTTGGCAGTTGTTAAGAAATGGGAAAGTTATATCACACAATATAAAGTATATGATCACACATAGAAAACGTGATTAAAAGAAAGAAATAGATTACCAGAGGTACCGAGTATTTTATTCAACAACCAATGAAGAAAATAATATTGTTTCAACAACCTCACTACTTCTACTAAACTAAATGAAGAGTCTACTATTTATAGGGGATATGTTAAAACCCTATAAGTAACCTAAAAGATGGAAATTAGGTCAAAATTAGCGTGAAACCGACAAAAAAAGAAAATCTCAGACGGCATTATCGCTCGAGCGGCATCTAGCACCAGGCGAGTGATCGCCCTACCGTTCGAGCGACAACTCAGAAACAGGCAAGCAACAACTCTCTACTTCAAAAGCTCACCTACTATTCAAGCGTGAAAATGCTACGACTTTTCTTTTCAGTTCATAACTTTGGTCTCTTCAATACCATTTTAACTAAAACTCTAATACCCACTAGAATTTGGGTCAAACTATAACAAATCTCCACCTTGAATCAAATTTCGGTGCAACGAATAAAGCTCCAGAATTTCTCACCTAAAATCAACTGCAATGAAATAACTGAACTCTTCTACCCGAATCAAACTTCTCCAATCACACAAAAAATACTTTTCCCTTTCTACAATATCCAATACGGAAATACGAGCCTAAACACCGAGTTCCCAAAACTTCACAAAAAGTTTAGAAATTACCAAACAAGATCGAAGCACACACTATAGTAGAATCAACTCTTAATACTTTCAGTGAAGGCCCCTTGCTAGTCCCAACACTTTCAAAAACCTCAAAAGCGTGCACAACCAAATCAAGATCCTCATACATATCTCCAATACGTCTATAGCTAGCAGGTGAATACGATGGAACCGCGGTCATTGGTGGCAAAGTGGAATTACCCATATCCTTTAAACTCGACTAAGTAGTAATCTTCAATATGGACTAAAAGCCAAATCCCAAAGGTACTGTACGAAATTGAATAATTACCATGATACTAAACATGTGTTGACTTTTCTTAACCGATTCTGTCCAAGCTTGCAAGATGTATAACCGGGACCTCTTTTGCCCCTTCAATACAGTACGAACGCCATTCTTGACCTTCAAGACTTCATCTACTCTAGAGAACGTGTATCCTTTCAAATCAAGAGTACTCAACGAAATGAGCTTCTTCTTCAAAACTGGAATATATCGAACGTGTTTAAGTGTTCAAGTGCTCTACATGTTTCCATCTACTTGCTTCAATCTGACTCTCCTAATACCAGCTACCCGACAAGATTCGTTGTAACCCATGACAATGAAACATTGCGTTATAGTTTCATATGTTTCAAACAAATCTTGATTGGGACACATGTGGAATGCACAAGCTATATCCAAAATCCACTCATCGTCGAGTTTTGATTTCACATCAGAAATCACCAAGAGATCTCCATTAGTCAAATAGTCCTCAGCTATGTTGGCTTCGTCTGAAGTGTTTGATTGCTTCCTATAATTTGTAGTTGAATTACCTTTGATCTGCAACTTCTCGCAATCTTTCTTAATGTATCTTTTCTTTTTGCAATAAAAACAAATCTGATTGTCGAAACTCGACCTCCACTTACCTCTTCGCTGATTATCATGAACCACAAGACCTTCTCCATCTCTGGACTTGGATCTATCCAAATGCTTCATCTTCTTATTTGAGAACAATGCATCATACACGTCTTCAATGGTAAGAGTATCACGACTATAAAAATCGTGTCCCTAAACGAAGTGGGCAGCAAACATAATAGGATTAGGGCCAAATCTTCTTCATCATACTTTACATTCAATGTTTCCAAATCAGCAACAATCTCCCTGAACACAATCAGATGATCTTCCAAAGATCCCCTTTCTACCATACAAAATAGAACCTCTGGTTCAGATGCAATTTACTCGTCAAACTCTTAGTCATACACAATTGCTCCAAACTTGAACCATAATGCAGTTGCCATCTTCTCCTTCAAAACACTCCGAAAAATATTGTTAGAGAGTTGAAGATGAATCTATGAAAGAGCCTTCCGATCCTTCTGTTATTTCTCCCTGTTGTCCAAATTGTTGGCATCTTGTTAAATCATAACAACGCATCATTCAAATCTATCTGCATCAATACAATTCGTATCTTCACTTGCCACAATAAAAATCTTGTATTGCGATCCAAAAGTGGAATTTCATACTTCATAGTTGCCATCGATAGTAAAAACCTCAAACAAAATCACAACATTGCCCTGATACTGCTTGTTATAATTCAAATCAAATCTGAAACTACTTTATTGAAAACAGAACAGCTCTGATACTACTTGTTACGAAATGGGAAGGTTATTCACAACCCAGTAAATATTAGTTGAGATTGATGCATTGAAGTTCTTGAAGGTCTCCCCTTGAGCTGAATATGTTGATGTAAATGCAATGGCAACTCGGCTTGAAGGTACAGATGTAACTCACACTGACTTTGCTGCAACCATTGTAGACTCGGGATCTCAAACCTTGGTTAGTTTTGTGTCTGTAGTTTGCTTTTGAGACATATATGTAATGTCTTTGCAGTCCATCACTACAATTTTTTCTTGTAAGTAAATTTCGAGTTTTGATATTTATATAATCAACTTCATCTTCTTCCTTTTTTCCTTTGTCATCAACTGAATGAATGATTATACCTCTAGTAAGTGCGCCTTCAGAGTAACATCAGGGAAATCTCTTGGTTATTTGGTGAAAGCCTATTCTATGCTAAGTAGGTTTTAAATAATACAGAGGCTTGTTTGTCAGGAAAGTTCATACCCTTGAGTCAAGAAGAGAAGTTTGTTATATATGTGAAGCTTAATTACACCGTACGCTTTTCACCTCGACTCCCATTATATGGATACTTTAAAAAACTCACATACGTATTAAGCAAATGCCAGGAAGGGGCCTTGTAACTACTTTTAGATGCAAATATGCATAAAATTGCTTTCAACTGTATGACTTTGTCTTACGAAGATTCCTAGGACCAGAATATGCTATCGATAAAGTATTTTTTAAGTCCATTTTTGTCTTTTTTTTGACTTCTGAGTTGTCAATCCAGAATTTAAATCTTAAAAATTTTAGAATTTCTAATTCATCATTGATTAGTCTGCAGAAATTTTAGAAGTGTGAACTGATTTCTGCTTCATCTCAATTTCGGCCAATTAAATTATAAAAAAGTATAATATTTGAAAATTTAATATAAACTTTATAAGGTGGCATATATGATTCAGATTTGAGGTTCGAATCGGTCGTTAACATTATTAGGAAGAGTAGTGTTATCCAATAATAATTTATTTTCATATTTATAGGTAACATAATTTTACGTCTAACGTGCCTTATAATATGCTGTCTTGTTTTAAAATTTACATTTGAGCGCCACTACCATCAAAACACATCCCAAATTTAAAGGGAGTTCTCCCCTTGTGTCGCCAACCTAAGGGCGAACAGCGAGAGAGAATGGTGCCAAAAGGTAAATGCATGGCATGTCTCTGGTGTCAGAAGGAGCAAAATCAAGGAGAAATTGTCAGTCAAAGGGCGAAATCGAAGAACTAAGGGGGAGAAGCCCCCCTAATTTTGTAGTAACACGAGAATGTTTGTCAAAGGGACCATACTAGATGTACCTAATTTTTTTTTTTTACCTAATACTTTACATACACTCACAATAGGGATGTGGGGACCACATGTTGAGATTATTTTATTCACGTGAATTCCGCGTGCTTGTCAGAGTAGGTGAACCATTTAGTAAACCAAATTATGTAAACTTAGAATTATCCTTGTCAAAGACGATAGTTGTGGACCGCAGTACAGTTGTGGAGGTGGTGACGGTGCGGTGATATTGGGCTGTGTAAAGAAAGTGATTTTTTTTTTTTTTTCGTTAATTACTTTGTTTTGCTAGGTTGTAAAATATCCTCAACAAATGCTAAAAGCAGGGTGCCAGGGCCCCATAGTAAAAGACTAATAGTAACCTTTAACGAGTCAGAAATAAAATAAAAATGTTAATTAGAATAATTTACTTCCAAGATTGTTATCATTTTTGTTTATTAGAAGGGCAGGTGCAAGTCACGTGATTGACTTAACAACGAAGTTGACAAAAACGTTAGAGGACTGACTTTACTATATATCAAAGATTGATGACCAAAATAAGACAAAAATATCAAATGTTGTGCTAAATATGTAATTTATCCTTAAAAGAAATTGAGTTCCGAACACCAAAATAAATGGTCATTTGAACGGAATCCATCCAAAAGAGTCAATTGTGCTAAGAATGCGAAGCTTTGGGACCATCTTTGTCAAGTTTAAAAATTTTGAGACCAAAAAGTAAGATGGAAAACGTTTAAGACCATTTGCATCAATTTTCGAAATTAGTGAATTTGACAAATAGGATGAGAAGTGATTTTCAGTAATAGGAAATTGTAATACAAAAATAGTGAAATTTTTCTCTTGACTATTCAACATACAACATCATTAAGTGAGTTTTCATTGAACAAATTTCTATACGAAAAGGGATAGGTAAAAATTAATGATTTTTTTAATAATAAATATATTTTCTTTTGACACAAAATAAAAAATTAAACTCAAACCAAAAAATCTCAAAGCAACTAAATGAAACTAAATTTAATTTGTAAATAAAATATTTTTCATACAAAACTTGAATGTAAACTATATGTATTAAAGCCCTGTTTGACACCTGTTATTTCAAAAATTAAAGAATTTTGAATAGTATTTTTGAAGAATGTGTAGTTAAAAAATATGAAAATTTTACTGATTTATATGTAGAATATTTTATTATATGAATGTGTTACATAGAATGATACTGTGGCAAACAATTTAAAATTTTGAAAATCGTCCAACAGGGGCTAAATGTTTCAATTACCTCTTTCCAATCTCGTAAAGGAATAATGAGTTGGGAAGGCTCAATTCACCTAGCAATTGAAATATTTTCTATCCTTCCTTCATCACCAAGACCTTTTACATATCTAGATCTGACACGACGCGAAATGTAAGACTTATCAAGGGCAAGTTATAAAGATCGAACAGAGCCAAGCCCGTACAAATGAACCTTGGGTTCGAAGCAAGTCATAGTCATACTTGACCTTATTGCTCGTCATATTTTTCATGTTCTATTGATCCATACAATAATAAAATGTTAACTGAGTTAAATTGGACAGTGAGATATAAAAAATGTTTTTGGTCATCTTTTTTTCTCTAATTATAATCAGTCTTATAGAATTAATAACCGAACATGACTCAATTTTAAAGGTTAAATTTTCAACCTTAAATTTCGGATTAGAAATTTGAAGATCTTGCGATTCCTTGCACATAATTTTCCATAAATCATAACACTTGTGTCGATGATAGTCAAACTAATTTCAGATTGAAATTGGATTCATTGTAGTGAAAATTTTATTTTACAAGTTTATTCTCTTCTCTGGTCCACATTTTTTCACCCATCACTGGAGTAATTTTATCAAATATACATACTATTTCACCAATCGAGTGACAACAAAACTTACAACTTGTCAATGCAGAACCATGCGACATTCAATAGAAAATTCCTTATAGTACATGATTTCTTTCCCTTAGTAGCTTTAGATTAGAAATTGTATTTTTTTTAACCTTACTTACTAATTTTAATTTAAGAAAGAATAAAAAAAGTCATCATTCTAATTTATAAATAGCATGTCGGAAGCGCACCCACAAAGCATACCACTTATAGCTAAAGGAGTGAAAACCCAACTCGATTGATTTCTTTTATCTGGTATTTAGGCATGTTTGATAGGTTAGGTTTTCCATGGAAAATGGAATTGTTCTCCACCAAAATGACATGCTAGATAGCAAATTTTTCCATGAAATTTGTTTTCCTCCAACCCTCTCACTTGAGCAGATTTTCCATGATTTTAAGGAATTGGTTTTCTTTGTATTTTGGTGGGAAAATGGTTTTCCAGCTTTTTCTTTTTTTAAAAAAAAAATTATTTTATTTTCAGCAATGTGAACAAATTCTTTCTACAATTTTAAACAATTATATCCCTTTAATTGACAATTTTAATGAAAAACAAAGCCAAACGAACACCAAAATATCCAAAATTTCAACATGTTTCAAGTGAAAAATTATACCAATAAAACACATTTAATTGACAATTCTCATTAAAATAAGTTCTAGGCAATTCAATCCCTGAAATTCATTTTCTTTCCATCCCTAATTTCATTCTTGCAATCAAACGGACTATTAAGCCATGTTTGATAGCACTATATTTTCTATGGAAAATGGAATTCAAATTCCAACTTTCACTTTTTAACTGTTTGATAGCATATTTTTTTCATGGAATTTGGTTTTCTTTGAAGTTGGAATTTTCTTGGTTTTGCTTGAAAGGATGTTTTCTAGTGTACTGTTACGCTTTTTTTTTTTTTTTTTTTTTTTTTTTCATGGAAAAAAA
>NC_036237.1:16955255-16959278 GCF_002742605.1 Olea europaea var. sylvestris | reverse complement strand
AAAAAAATGTAGAGACAAATTAGAATGAGAAATGTGGTGAAAGAAAAGTAATAGATATGCCCCCATTTGGCCCCCATTTTGTGGTCATAAAAATGAGTATAATATTAATTTTTAAAAAATGAGTAGTTGGAAAAGAAGGAAATATGTTCGATTTATATATAATATTATTTTATGAAAAACTGTATGGTTGAAAATATGAAAGAGAAAAATGTAATGTAATGAAAATTAATGGGGGTCAAACCGGGATATTTTGAATCGTTTGAATTTCAATTATTCAAACTTGCTTAACGAAATTTCGACGCAATACATGCATAATTTTCTTGATTTTATGGGAGTGATCTTTAATTTTGTGTAGAAAATAATAATAAAATAAAATTAAAACAAAAAAAAAAAAAGAAGGATGATGATGATCCTATTAGCTCCCGTTTGGACTCCATTTTATCCAAAATAGATTTTTCTCTCTTCTTTTTTTAACCACACATTCCCCAATAAATATATTACACATAAATTCAAAACTTTTCTTCATTTTTTAGCAACACATTCTACAACACAACTTCATTAAAATGAAACCCAAACAAGGGCTTAATAATGCTGTCAAAACACTCGAAATAAAAAAGTTGAATTGTGAGGTTGTTGACCTTGATTTCTAAACGAGGACATGGTCAAAAGAATCCTCTCTTCATGCACGTCTGCGTATCTTATCTCCTACACACTTGACAAATTGTTAAAAGTACGTTTCTCTAGAGGTGAGGGAAGCGATAGCAAGCACTTTGACAATCAACTTGTATGTTTTGTAATTATATGTAGTTATATGAGAGTAAAATAAGATAGAGCAATATTATTTTAGTGAATAAAATTATATTACCTACCACGTATGAGCTTTTTTATAATAGGAGAAATGAAATGATTTATCATTGGATGAAGAGACACGTGAAAACCTTAATATGAACTTTTAAATTTGTTGTATGCACTAAAGTAGAACTTTTATTTAACTTCTTTGCAAAAATTGGAAATTTAACAAATAGCAACTCTATCATCATGTATCTAAAGAGCAAATTTCATGAATTCCTCTTAATTATCATGATCAACCATATTATTCTCCCTGCATCTCTCTATAGATAAATTTAACACGATTTAGCCCCCGTTTGATTCTCATTTTCGGAAGAATGAGAATAAAAAATATAGCTGTTACGAGCCCAACACAAGAGATAGAAATTCAAAATTAGTGGTTTGATTTGATAGATAACAATCATATTTTTCATTTTAATAAGGAAAGAATGGGAACCATACAGTGATAGAATGATGAATAGACTTTTTACATTCGTCTCTCTTTTTTAATTTTCATCTTTTGTGCCTCATACTTTTAAAATACCTAACACTTAAATTAGTATATGGACATTTTTCACTACTTCATTACCAAATAAAAATTCGTTTTTCAATCATTGGACCGATAAAATGAGAAATTTCTTATAATTTACTTGAATTTTAAGAGAAAAGTAAAATTATAGTAAATGAATTGATATGAAATATAAGTGTAAAGAACAGTAGTTCGATTTCGATCTTGTCTAATTTTATATATTTTACCAATTGTCCATGTCATGAGTCTTTAAAACCCTTTTTGGTGGAGATTAAATCAAACTTTTTAGTAAATTTCAATAAAAATTGATGAAATATGTGGTTAAAAAATTGTCAATTTTATGAATTATATGATTGTTGACTTTGACTCTATATTAAAATCAGATTTTAATCTATATCGAACATAGACTTATATCAGTTGTAGAGAATAGGCACTTTTGATATTCATGCACCCGCGTGTTACATAATTTTGAAATCTTAAATAATTACTCTACCTTACATAACATGTTAGGATTATTTAAAATCAAATCCACAAAGATTTCCTATTTAATTGACAGATTTAAAATCAAATCCACAAAAATATACGTGTTATTGTATAATAAGGCGACTGCTTTTTAGGGTTTTCTTGATTGTGATTACGTGGAATTTACACAGACGAATAACTACATTGATATTATAGCATAGAAACACCTTGAGAGTCGTGTGTTGCGCAGACTTGCCGTACCTAAAACGTCAAACCCGCGTCCCTTGATGATGTCTATAATTTAAATTAAGAAATTATTTTCGTCACGTCAAAAAAGACTGAAGTTGACTTTTTTGCCCAACTTCCATTAAGGTTTTAATTTTCGGTCCCCACTCAACCAGTATTTGAGCCATCTAGATGCACATAATATTAGATTATAAATTTATAATCATTAATATATCTATATCACGACTTAGACTTTTTTCGGTATTAACAACCCCAGAAAATCTAAACTAATGGTAGAAAATTAAAGAATACCAAATATTTTTTGCCCTAAGGTCCAAATGTTTATCCAAATGGACTAATCACCACGTTGAACATTCATAAAGTGAATTTCGCTCTAATCCACGAGAAGCCACAAAGATTATTAATACAAAAATCATAACAAAAAAGATTCAACGGATCTAGCCCTCAGACAAATTTCTTTCTCAAAAGACCCTTAATAGGTTACACCAAGTAACCAAAGTTTACTGTTTGACCAAGAGTAGAATCAACTTCACCTCGCAGTAATCTACACTAGATTTCACCAAGAACATCTAAAAAAGATTACAAACAAAACCAGAGATTTTTCTTAGAGAGAACGCAGAGACGAATGAGAAGGAAAACCCTAGAACTTTCTCACCACATCAAAGAAAATGAGAAGTCATATATATATATATATATGTATATAATACAAAAGTCGAGTTTTAGTAAAACACAAGAATGCACCAAATGAGAGAAGACTGTGTCACATTCCTTTATATGGGCTCAAAGATTGGGCTGCATCACTGGGCCAAAGATGTTAAACACAATGCTTAACAATCTCCACCTTGCTTGACATCTTTGAGTTTCATTGTGGATTAGATGTTAACTCATCTCTAGATATCATTCACTCTATGTACTTGCAAAAAAGTTCAATTAGCAAGAATATTTAGGAGGTTTAAACAGTCCCTAAATTTATATAAAGGAAGTATTTTAGTTCCCATCTCTGCTGAGTTATACTTAGTCGAAACCTTTTGAATTTTCATGATTTCTTTCTTTATTATATCTCGTACAAAATGGAATTTAACTTCTATGTATTTAATTCTATCATGAAAAATAGAATTTCTACTAAGATGTAAAGTAGATTGACTATCAGAATATATAACAACATTATTACCCAAAAAAAAAAAACCAATTTCATTTAATAGGTTTTGCACCCATGTACCTTCCTTAACTACATCCCTATTGCAATGTATTCAGCCTCTACTGATAATAGAGCTACAATCTTTTGCAGCAGAGATTTCCAATTTATGCAAGTATCATTTAAAGTAAAAACATATGCAGATGTAAACTTTTTAGTACCACAAGTTGCCAGTAAAGTCTGAATCAACAAAACCTTTTAGTTTAATTTAGGGATGACAACGGGGCAGGTATGGGACAGATCGGCCATTCCAACCCCCGCCCCGTCGGGTATTTTTGTTATCTTATCACACATTCATTCCCAGTTAAAGCAGGACAAGGTAAGGAAAGTCTCTCGCCCCATTTATCACCCTTTTTATTTTTTATTTTTTATTTTTTTTTTGATTTTATTTTTTGTGTCCTTAATTAGTAAATAATATTACTTTTTTACTAATTTGTTAAAAGCAATTTATGTTCTCTTTAAAAAGGATGATAAATCTATTATTTTTGTTTGATAAAAATTTAAATTTAAAATTAATATTAAACAGGGCGGGTAATGATGCGAGGACTATTTTTCCTGTACCCATCCCGTACCCATTTCGGGGCAGTGACCCTTACCCCATACTCATCCTCTGTACTCGATTAGGCGGATATTACTCGCCCTATTCGAGGGTGGGGCCCCACAGATATCGAGATGAACGAATTTTTTTATCATCCCTAGTTTAATTCCAGTCTTACATTTATGCAACATCAGACCTAAGTTAGATGTTCCTTTTAAGTATCTT
>NC_036237.1:16951322-16953398 GCF_002742605.1 Olea europaea var. sylvestris | reverse complement strand
ATTTTTTTATCATCCCTAGTTTAATTCCAGTCTTACATTTATGCAACATCAGACCTAAGTTAGATGTTCCTTTTAAGTATCTTAATAACCATTTCATGGCCTCTCAATGACATTCACCATGATTACTCATGTATCTACTTAAAACACTTACACCAAAGGTAAGGTCACGCCTTGTACAATCCATTATATACATGACTGAGCCTACAGCACTTTTATGAGGAACTTTATCCATGCTACTCTTCTTTATTTCAGTTTTATGACATTGATCTACAGAAAACTTAAAGAGACTTCCAAGAGATAAAGTAACTTCTTTTGCGTTTATCCACAGAAAATCTACATAGTATTTTTGAAATATATGATTGTTGTGTAAGAAAAAGGCTATTATTAGTTCTATCTCTTCTAATCTTCATTCCTAAAATCTTTTTTGCAGAATCTAAGTCTGTCATTTCAAATTCCAGTTTTAACTTTTGCTTGATATTTTTAATTTCAATTACATTACACCCAGCAAGTAACATATCATCAATATATAGCAAAATATATTAAGAATCAGGACCTGCTTTTCCTTTATAATAGAAACGTGGATCATATTCACTTCTATTGAAATCAAGTTCTTTAATAAAAGTATCAAACCTGATGTACCACTGTCTAGGGGTTCACTTTAAACCATAAAGTGATTTTTGCAAAAAACACACAGTTTTCTTTTCCTTTTTGTTCAAACCTTTTGGTTAAGTCATGTAAATTTTTTCATCCAAATTTCCATGCAAGTAGGTAGTTTTTACATATAATTGTTCTAATTCAAAATCAGATTTTGGAACAAGAGCTATTTGTATTCTTATAAAGGTGTATTTGACTATGGGAGAAAAATTTCATTATAGTCAATTCTCTTTTGTTAAAATCCTTAGCAACTAATCTAGCCTTGAACCTTACATTTTCATCTTTTGAATCACCTTCTTTTATTTTATAAATCCATTTGCAATCAATAACTCTTTCTCCTTTTGGTTTATGGACTAAGACTCAAGTCTTATTCTTAACTAGTAAAAGCATTTCATCTTTCATGACTACAAGCTAAGAACTTGCATTTTTTCCTCCAACGGTCTCTTCATAAGAGTTAGGCTTATCATCTAAAAAATTCTGAACATTGAATGCAGTAACAAAATAAAGTTCATTGTATCTTGATTGTGGTCTTATTTCCCTTCTTACTTTATCTCTAGTTAGGTGGTAATCTTCTAAGGGATTTGCAAGCAAATCAGATTCAGGTTTATTGCCAGGTTCGGTTCAATGAGAGTGTCTTGTTCTTAGGTAGGTTCCAACTCAATCTAGTCATTATTTCTAGAATCTAAATCAGAGATTGTATAAAAGATCTGTTTTGATAAATTTCAGAGGTAGCAACTCCTTTTCCTTTAGCGCAGGGCATGCCCATTTCATTAAAGAAAACATCCCACTTCTTATGACTCTATAGCCTCCTTGATCTTTCAACCAAATTCTATAATCTTTGACACTTTCACCATATTCTAAGAAATACCTTTAACAGACCTAGGCTCTAGTTTTCCTTCATTTTGGTGTGCATATGCAACACATCCAAAGAACTTCAGCTTGGAATAATCAATAGGATAACCACTCCGAAAATGATCAAGTGTATTATAATTCAATGATTTTGTGGGACATTTGTTTATTAGATATGAGGCAATTTTAACAGTTTCTCCCCATAACAGTTTTAGAAGACTTGAACTTATTAACATACTTCTCATTCTTTCTCACAAGGTCTTATTCATCCTTTCTGCTAGGTCATTCTGTTGTGCAGTATAGGTGACTATCTTATGTCTAAGGATTCCATTATCTTCAGTAATTGTCAAACTCTTAATTGCAAAACTCAAGGCTATTATCAGTTCTAAGAGTTTTAACATTCTCGCTTTCTTGGTTTACAACTAGAGTTTTCCATGCTATGAAATTTTCGAAGGTGTCTGATTTGTTTTTCATAAGAGTGACTGAACTTTTCTTTAAAAAAATCATCAATGATAAGAATGTAATATTTAAAATCAAAGTAAGTGCTTACAGTAGCTAATTCCCATAGATCAG
>NC_036237.1:16940197-16942745 GCF_002742605.1 Olea europaea var. sylvestris | reverse complement strand
AAATTTATTTAAATAATATAAATAGTCTTTACATTTTTCGAAAATGTATTTAATTTGAAATTTTTTGTTTGTAAATATATTTTGAAATAATAATTATTTTATTTACTTATTTAATTTTTATAATTTTCTTTTTTTATATAATTTAATAATTAAATACATAATATTGTTCGAAATTAACAATTTATTTTGTTCATTTTATTGTTTTTTTATGAAAATTTTTGATTTTTTTTTCAATTTATTTAAATAATATTTATATTCTTTAATTTTTTTGACAATACATTTAATTTGATTTGTTGTTTTTTGTAAATATATTTTTCAAATGTAATATTTGTGATTGTATGGTAGTTAGAATTTGGTTCCCTTGATTTTGTGAGATTATGCTTTCTTTTGTTATCTCTTGTTCAATGCTATAACATTTGAATTTTTGCAGGATGGAGTATCATTTAGATGTAGAGTTGAGACGGATGCCGGGGAAAGCTACTTGGAACAGTAGCTTTGAGAGTTTTACTGCTGTGTTGGAGTTGCTCGATGATCAGCACGGAGATATGTTACGACAGTCCTTCTTGTGGCCACTATACCAGTTGCGAGAGGTGCAGTACTCAGGATAGATCATTGATGCACTTCTATGTCGGCTTCTAAGGTCAGTCAACGGCGATTCCCTCCAGTTCGACCTCGGGGGCAAGGTTGTCAGTTTCTCGATGTTTGAGTTTACATTGATCACTGGACTGAGGATTACGGGCGACGATGCAGCCATGGAGAGAAGCAATAGGCTGTACGAGACGTATTTTCAGGGACATGGGTCGGTGCTTCTACCCTACTTGATGGTCGCGATCAGGGGGTGCGACCATATGCTAGATAGATTGAAACTTGGGCTGGTTTACATCCTGGAGAGTGTGATGAGGTGTTATCACAAGAAGACTAACATCGACATTTTTTATTTGCAAGTTGTTGACGACATCGATGCGTTCAACAACTATACATGGGGCCGAAGATGCTACGAAGATACCGTACATGTGTTGACCAGATTGCACTCGGGGCCTAGGGGGTCGATGCGTAAATACGATACATATGGATTGCCCTTAACGGTGCAGGTAAATATTTAATATAATCAAAGTTAAAGTTTTAGTATATTACATTGATGTTTAATAAGTGTATGTGTTACAGATTTGGGTATATGAGTACAGTTCCTGTACTGGGGGCCGAATACATCATTGGAGATCATCACGAGCGGAAGGATGTCCCACTGGGAAGCAGTTATCGGCCCTCCTCGACGATCCTCAGGTAAGTATTATGCACTTGTGATTTATATTATATGTAGTTTAAAATTTTGTTTACATGATCGTTAAGTAGTTGAAATGTTAATATGTCAGCTTGAAGTCATACCTGAGTTGACGCCGTCGATGGAAGAAGAGGCTCGGGGTCTTGTGCGGGATTTAGGCGTTCCGCACACCCTAGACGAGGAGATGTCTGATCCTAGCTTGGATCGAGATTGGATATGTGAATGAAATATAATTTATTGAATATCGTCGACGTATAAATTTATTGAATAATTTTTCATTTTATTTATGTAGGAGGGCGATCCAGCTGATCGACGATCACCTCCGCCGAGGGCATCACCGCCACCATTGGCATCACCTCCGCCGAGAGTATCGTCCCCGCCATTGGCATCACCTCCGTCGAGGGCATCACCGTCGCTAGTAGCATCACCTCCGCCGGGGCCATCGCCGCCGCCATTGGCATCACTTCCGTCCAGACACCTCCCCCGTGTGTCTCCAAGGCACAGTGATGATTTGTATGCCCGTTTGACTGGATTTATAGCGAAGGAGGTCGGCACGCTACGACGAGATTTGACGGAGAGGGTCGACGATCTGACAGGGAGGGTTGACTATCTGACAGGGAGGGTCGACGATATGGGACGAGAGTTGACAGGGAGGGTTGACAATCTATCCCATGATGTTGGAATACTACAGTTTTCCGTTGTCGACCTTCAGGATACAGTAGCAGCGCTTAGAGGAGATTTAACCGGCAAACGATGGGGGACAGAGGGGATGGCGGAGATCATGATTGAGAGGGTGGCGGAGATGGTGATGGAGAGGGGGTCACCCACATTTTTGGCGTGATGAGACATTGGAATCATTGTGGTTGTCTATGGAGGGGGTGGCCCCGATGGGGATGGGAGAGGGGACTACGGAGGGCGTGGCCCCGATGGGAGGGGCGGAGGAGGTGGCGACGGAGGAGGGGGCGGAGGAGGTGGCCCTGGAGGTCGGGAGGACCCCGGCGTGATTGAGGGTAAGAGACATGCTGTTGACGAGACGGAGCAGGTGGTCGGCAAGAGGTTGAGAGTGCCGTCACAGTATGTTATTTTCCCCTTCATGGCTGAGGCCAAGAGGAGGACGTTCATCGATGGGACGTACCCGAACTTATCCAGAGAGGTGGATAATACCAAGTGGAAAGCGTTCGACACGGAGTGGAGGAGAATTATCCCCGAGTAAGTATTGTATGATTTTAATAAAGCACTGTACGCTAACTCGTCTACGCTTATTTTAAC
>NC_036237.1:16938529-16940097 GCF_002742605.1 Olea europaea var. sylvestris | reverse complement strand
CCTTTTCTTCTTTATTTTCTTTGGATTGTTTAACATGGTATCAGAGCCAGATTTCATGGGACAAAACTTAATCTCAAACACAGTTTTCACGGATCCAACTGGTATTTCTGCAATCTGTTAAATCTGATATTTCTGCAATCTAGTATTTCTGCAATTTGTTAAATCTAGTATTTCTGCAATCTGTTATTTCTGAAATCTGTTATTTTTTTTTTATTATGGCTACTGAAAGAGACGATTCCTTTTAGTTTGTGAGTGTGAGGTTGGATGGAAAGAATTATTCGTATTGAAGTTACGTGATGAGAAATTTTCTTAAGAGTAAAAAGATGTGGGGATTCATTAGTGGAACTTCTTTGAAACCTGAGAATACCAATGAGGGTTATGCTACTTTGATAGATGCCTGGGAATCAAACAATTCAAAAATTATTACTTGGATTAACAACTCTGTGGAGCATTCCATAGGTAGAGAGTTGGCGAAGTATGAGACAGCAAAGGAGGTTTGGGATCATCTGCAAAGATTATTCAATCAGTCAAATTTTGCAAAGCAGTATCAATTGGAGAATGATATACGAGCTCTTCATCAGAATAATATGAGTATTCAGGAATTTTATTCTGCTATGATAGATCTTTGGGATCAATTGGCCCTTACAGAATCGACAGAATTAAAGGCATGTGCTACCAATATTACTCATAGAGAGCAGCAACGGTTGGTACAATTTTTAACGGCACTTCGCAGTGATTTTGAAGGACTCAGAGGTTCAATTTCGCATTGTTTTCCACTTCCTTCTGTTGACTCAGTTGTCAACGAGTTATTGGCTGAAGAAATACGTCTTAAGTCTTATGCTGAAAATGAAATTCTTTCTGCTTCTAAGCCTTCTGTATTAGTAGTGTCTTCTAAGCCATCCTCTAATAATCAAAATAAGCCTTACACAAGGGTTGCCTTTGACGAGTGCAATTTCTGTAAGCATAAAGGTAATTAGAAGGCTCAGTGTCCTAAGTTTAGACAGTCGAATCAATTACAGCAGCAATCTCAAGCTTGGAAGCCTAGCAACCAATCACGATCTAATGCTCATAGACCACCACAATCTAATACTGCAGCAATAGCTTCATCAGGTCCTATCACTGATCCTATTACTTTGGCTGAGCAATTTCGAAAGTTTCTCTCCTTACAACCTCAAGCTATGTCTGCTTTTTCCATAGGTCAGTTGCCTAATAGTTCTTCAGGTATGTCACATTCTGTATGGGTCTTGGATTTTGGTGCTTCACATCATATGTCTCCAAATTCTTCGTCTTTTGCTTCTGTGTCCCCTCGTCCTCTATTGCTGTCATGACTGCTGATAGCACTCCTATGCCATTAGCAGGTGTTGGTTCTGTTGTCACTACTCACTTGTCCTTCTCTAATGTTTATCATATTCCGAAACTCACATTAAATCTTACTTCTGTTGATCAGTTATGTGATTCTAGTAATTTAGTCACATTTTCCTCTTCTTCTTGTTATGTGCAGGATCTGCAGTCTCAGAAGCTGATTGGGACAGGACGTAGGAAGGGTGGACTATATATTTTGTATGAGC
>NC_036237.1:16877637-16935281 GCF_002742605.1 Olea europaea var. sylvestris | reverse complement strand
GTGGGAGTGCCATTCAAAGGCGCTTTACTATTGCACACACTGTGACAAAAATTGTGTCTACATGATTTAAAGAAATTAAAGGGACCAAATAGTGAATGGTGGTTTCTTGAAATAGAGTTGTGAGAGGGAAATGATGGAATAAGGTGGATGCCGAGAACAACTAGTATGCCTGCGCATACGAGAACCTGAAAAAATGAGCGATTGAGGCTGATAAAATGTGATAGGAAAGTGTTACGTATGTAAATAGGGATTGATAGCTTGATTATAGGATTCTCTAGTTAGAATAGTTTCCTAATTTAGATTTCTCTATCTGTATATATGGGTGTATCTTCCCTGTGATTGAATACAAGGAAAAATAATTTTCTTTCATACTTAACATGTTGGTACAGGAGGCTGCAGCACTGGCAGCAACACAATTTGCAATTGTGATACAATCCGAACAAAGCAGCAGAGGTCATCTAGTCGCATCTGCTGCCCCTGCAGTCGCTTCTTTTGCCACTCCGCATCAGGAACAAGTTTAACGTTCCTTTGCCATTTGCATTCAGCGGTGTGTTACTTTACATGTAGTGAGGCAATTGTGCAGCAGACTCAGAAGCTCTCCCCAGTACTGAAATATGTTTACTTTCTCTCCCCTTATGTTGCAATCTGAAATTCCAATGTTGGAAATGTGTGTGAATGTTGATTATCTGAGTGAGCTTTCTTGGAGAACTCGTCGAGAGCTTAATTAAATCAATCAAAATGTATTTATATTATTTGGACATGAAATTTCAACTGAAGGTTTTTCAATATATATTTCGAATTCAAGTTTTCCACTGAACTTTACTTTGTTACAATCAAATCAGCATGTTGAATAAGCATACACAAATATTTTCTAGATATCAATTGTTTAGTTGGTATTTCATTTGTCAAGCTAAAGGATTTGAATCGACTGACTTGCTTCAAAATTATAAAGTTTGATGTACAAATTCTTTCAAAATGAAGTCAACTTACTCGTAAATCCAACCCTTGCTTGAAAATTGCAACCACAATCAACTAGGAAATTTAATACAATAATTTGTAGCATGTGAAATTAGTTATTATTAGGCACACAAGTATAATCGAATTACGCTATATAAAACTATTCTAAAAATTATTTGAAAATATTGGGATTAGGCTCTTCGACCTTTTGGATAGGGTGTCTTTGGGCCTCTAATATTCAAAAGTAAGTTATACCTTCCAACTTTAAGTCACATTAAAGTAGCGTGCGATTTTAACGTCCAGATTGACGATTTCTATTACGTGGAGACCCGTATTCACATATTTAAATGTATTGGAGATTCTGAACTTCGCTTTTGTAGGCCGAGGACCCAAAATCACACTAATTGAAAAGATATGAAGCCCAACCCTAATTTTTCCTATTTAGAACATATAACTCCTTCGTTATGAACAACTCATATTACTATAAAGAAATGCTAATAATTTGTTTGCCATACTAATCTTTGGGAGATGTATAGACGACACTTGGAAAAGTTACCAGATATACATAACAATGTACTGTCCTTTTTCTTCTATTTTTCATAATTAACAAGGTTGAATGATCTCAAATTAGACCAAGAATCTCCTTGGAATTGTTTTATGGTGACATTAATTTTGCATTGTCCCACTTTATCTTTCAAACTAATATTTTCTCAAACTTTGTTCAATAACGAGATACTACTATAATGAGTAATTATATGGTGACATTCCTTTTGCAGTGTCCCGCTCGCTCTTTTAAACTAATATTTTCGGTACTTTTTGAAAACTCGACTTTGTTGAAAAGTCGACGTACTATTCCACATAGTAAGTTTCTTTTTATTATTTTTTTTCTCGACCATGAATATCCCAGCTTCTTATCCTCTCCCCCAAGATCTTTGTGACATAGGTGGAAGTGCAAAATAAATTAACAAAGATTGAAACTTGTTCATTCTAATTGAATATGAGAAATGATCGTAGAACACAATGAAACCCAGTTTATTCACGTAAAATCCAAGAACTTGATAATCAAGATTCATTGATTAGCGCACGAATGTTCAGAATTTATTATTATCAATAGATTAATTGATTATGTAGAATATATAATAATTGATGAATTGGAGAAAATCTAACAATTTTTTTAAATTTTTAGCAAAACAAGATAACCAAGATTCCAATAAATTGTTTGTCTGCTTATAAAACATCTAATTGTGAATTTAATTGAAATTTCTCACTTAGTACCTCAACTCTTAATAAAATATAAACTAGACCTCATTTACATAAAACATTATTTTGCGCTTCTAAGTCTTATACAGCATCACTTTGTATGGCTTAAAATGGGTGCTTTCACATACAAAGTACACCAATGCTATGTGGGGATCCTAGTCAGCTAATGGATCGAAAAAATAATTTTTATTTTATTTATTTTATATTTATGAACGAATGGAGACCATGGAAAAAGAATGATCCATCGGTTGGAGGATTGCTATCTGATAATGGATCATATTATACCAATATCAATCCATTTTTTTCTTGATATAAATAGAGGAACATTGTCATCCTTTTTATTCTATAAGATCCCAATGTGGATGATATTTTACATCTCATAAATATGAATCAAATAAAACCAATGCTTCGATATATCCAATTGTGGATTACAATTATAGCTTCCACACCTATTTTTTATTCTATTAATTCATCGTGCTATTGCTTTGAGTTTTCATGTAACTACATTGATGTTAATAAAAGATGCTTTAGATGCACGCGTAGGACTGGCCCTGATATTTTGAGGGTCATAAGCCAACTTTAAATAGGGGTCTTATTGAAGAAAAATCATCATATTCTTACTTAGCCTTCCTATAGAGAGTTTTAATATAATCATAAAAAATCTAATACAGACAATTAAATCCGAAAGTTTGAAGAGAAATATAACAAAATATCAAAATTCAACATGCAATACAAATTATAAGTAAAGTTTGACATATAGAATTATAATGCAACGGTAAAGGAGTATTTTCGTTTCTTTGATCATTTTCTCATTGCAACTATTTAAAACAAAATGGAATGTGCATTTGAATAATTTATGTACAAAATCAAAAAATGTTGACTGCGAGATATTGTATAACAAAATAATGAAAATGACGATCAAATACAAATGAGCTCCTAATCTTATATTAATTCATACTAAATTAACTTAAAACCAAGAAGTATGAACATAGACAGAGAATTATTATCATGAGATTAAAGAAACATTTTTGTTTGGTTAAGAAAGGAAAATGGATGTTTGGAAGATATATGGTCAAATTACTTAGAGAGAGATTAGTTTGTAATATATTTATATGATAAATAAATGTAAGTGATAAGCTCTATGTCATTTATATGTTTTTCGAAAGATTTTTGTATTTTCATTTTTTATTAGTTTCTTGCGTTTGTATATTGATAATTCTATTTTAAAGAATTCTATAAATATGATTTTGTTTTTCTTCAACCAATTAACTTTACATAACTTGAAGTCCTCACCAAAGTAGAGTATTAGACGATTGCCTATCCCACCTATATTCAAGGCCGCCACTATGCACGCGGTTCCAATGAAATAAAGGATAGGTTGATTGATAAAAAGAAATAATTTACATGCTATACGTTCGAACAAAAGTTGCCAAAAGGCCTAGACTTTGTTGACATGAAAAATCCACACAACATTCTTTCACTTTCCTTGATAGTTCGATATATAATGCCAAAGGAGCATGGGATAAGACCCTTAAATGTTAGGTAGAACCTATTTGCATGAACTGGAAAGATGATTCACCCTCCTAGACAAATCATTGAGTGTTGTCGAGCTAAACGGCCACATTTAGAGCCTCGAAGGTATTTTCATAAGAGGCTAGAGCTCGACTCCGGTGGTCGATCTCCTTCACCAATGTTCTTTCGCAATCTTCTTGTGTATTTCAAATTCACCAGTCAGCCCGTTTTCAAAAAGAGTATGGTGCACCTCATGCAAAGCTACCCTTGTTTGAGCTCCATTTTAATGAAATTTGGGAGAAAATGAGTTTTGGAATAGTTATTTTTTGGAGATCGTGCAATTAAAAAATAAGAAAAAATTTCGATTTACGTGTAATATTATTTTATTGAAAAATATATGATTGAAATTGAGTTTTTAAAAATCGGGAGCCAAACATAGGCTAAGAGCCTCAAAGCATAGGCTTTGAGTGTCTTTTTCTTCGAATGCTCGACTTGACCTAGTTGAGGCATGCAAAATTCTAAGGTGTGCGCTAAATAGATTTACCCTTGGATAAAAGAGGGAAAATGCCCATTTTAGAATAAGTGGTTCAAATCATTTTATTTAGATGAGTGTTCTATATCGATAAAATATTCATTTGAAAACCATCATTATATTAACCAGAGGTGGAGGGAGAGGGGGTTGGGGTGGGGTTGCAAATGAACTTGTAAAAAATGGAAAATTTTGCCTAAATTATTGATAAAATAAAGAAGAATAAAAATTTAGCCCACCCCCAAATTTAATCTTAGCCCAATTAGCTTCATTCCCAGCCCAAACCCAATGTTCAACCATTCAAATTTAAATAGTTCATTTATAATCAAATTAGTTTATTATATTAGAAGTATTTTTTATTGATTAAAGTAAAGATAAATAATTTATTGTAACATGTCACGTGTTTGACTAAGCTTAAAAGTAATTTATTTTTTCTAACACATTTTTTCATATATTACTTATTTATATTTGTGAGTTAAAAATTTATTTATTTTGACCACGAAATTGATGTTATTATCAAAACAAGTAATCTGCTCTATATTTACTTTCATCAATTAAAAATATATTTGTTAGAACTTTGTCATAAATATTTAAAAATATATCTTGACCCATTTTGTCATTAGCATCTTGAGTTTAACCTTTTAAACTAAATCTCAAGTGGTAAAGAGTATCTATGGAAAAAATTCAATTTTCAGCCCACCCTAATATTTCTTCTTGGCTCCGCCCCTGATATTAACATAGTGCTAGCTAGGAAGAGTACCATGTTGCATCTATACTTCAATGGTTTGCTTTAACCATCTTAAATGTCCCACATTATTGGTTCTTAGAGAATCAAAGTAGATTTGCCAATTAATCACGAAATGCTATGATTCTTACATATAATTTCTTAATTTCTTCAGCAGTAATTTGTGACATTGGATTACTTTTTTTTTTTTTTTTTTTTTTTTAACCATCCTCGAACTTCTTGAGGCGGACTGTTTTTGAAAGATTTTTTTAAGTTTTTCAAACAATATTCGACTCTCATTGACCAAAAAAGTTTCATGGAAGGAGAACAGTAAACTAGTCTTTTGATATTTTGAAGTCTCTTATGCTTCAAAATGCCTTTAAACTTATGCTTTGTATCACGAACACAAAGGCTTTATTGTCAATATGACAAATTTTTACGTTAACATAGCTAGTCAATAGTCATCCACAAAGAAAAGAAAATAAATAAATAAAATAACAACTCATCCAACTAAAAATTGGAATATCAGGAAACAAAGATTCTTTTCAAGTGACACTTTCAGCCTCAGGTTGTGTCGTTTGGACCATTATCACTTTAACCTTCAACTTAAGCCACCATCGAATCTCATCAATTCAATATAAATAAAGCATCAGAACGTCTGCTTTGGAATGTTCCACCTGCATGTGATTCTGTATTAAATAATATTAAAAAGAGTGGATAAGCAGACAAAAAAAAAAAAAAAAGATTGTGTGATTGATTAAGTATCGACAAACTAAGCCTTATATACTTGATAAAAGTTAGAATAAGTTATATGAATCATTTTTCCTCATTCTATTAGTTCGTGATGCAGAACAGCTAGACCGGAAAGAATCACAACAATAGGAGTCGTCCCTACGAAAGATATTTCATAGAATTTGCAAACTCGTACATTGGACACATATTTGGTGAGGTGGATTGAACAATATTAGACAATCGTAAAGAGGAAAAAGAAGTTATAATTTTATCCATTATACCGTCCAGTTCAGTTCAATTCAATTCAATTCTATACAGCAAATCTCCTCCTTTGTTCGGGCTTAGAATTGACCAATGAAAATGTAGGCAGTGTTTGTCTACCTGGTTAAGCAGGAAATTAAAGTTCTTCTATTTTCAAAAGAAAGAGACACTCAAAGTGGGTTCTTTAAATGAGGAACTCAGATCCTGGCAGCCAAAAAAGTAAAAGGAAAAAAAAATAATAAAAAGGAAGAAAACTCAGAAAAGAAAAGCATAAAAGGGACCCATATAGCAAGATACCAGAAGTGGCAATAAGAAAGATTGGAATTCTAAANAGAAATAATCAAAAGGCTTATATCTACAGGAATGGAACATAGGAACATACACTGACACCTAGAAAACATACAGTTAGCAATCTTATTTTTCCCAAGGAAACCATGTTTTCCTGTAGTCCCAGGACATTTATATTATTCATCTGTATAGGACTATTAGCATTTCACGAAGAAAAAGTTTGTTGTCTGAGAAGTACAGACCTGGCTCCACGACAAAGTGGAGAAGATCATCGGGTAACTATAAAGAATCAGCGTATACTCAAGGCCACGGTCGTGAAGGGATTCAATACAGATAAGAAACCAGCACGTGTAAGCAATAAAGTTGATCCAAACCAGTCAAGCAAACGAAAGGTTGGAAGAGGATCAAATCCCATACACAACCGGACATGACAAAAATAACATGTATCAAGAGAGTCGAGCTCTGTAACTAGCTAGAACAAGAATGGAGACTGTCAATACAAATTCTTGTTAGAGCAAGCCTCGGGAGTAGTAGTGGAGCCAGAAGTGCCTCCACCACGTATCAATATCAGGGAACAACCAGTAAAAAATGGTGCTGGCTCGTGAAAACCTTGAGACGCGTGGTTTCCAAGTTTGATCGATTTGATTCCTTGCAATTGTAATGGTGTTTTGTTTTTTCCTTTTGTGCTTTGTCAAGGGTAGTCTCTTCAAGATTAAAAATTTGATGCCATCAGTCTCGTGCTTTCCTTCTGGCTGCATTTGATTCTCAATTCGACTAATTTTAACAGATTGCTGTGCGCACATCAAGCAATGAACCAAATAGCCAACCCCACTTCTGTTCAGAATAAGGTTTAGTTTGTTTGTTGTTTTCACACAAGCACACTTAATTTTTCACTGGTAATTTCTTATGGATTAAATAATAAGTTTAAACTTATCCAGCCAGGGACATCTTATACTCAGGATACCCTGCTTTTCAATCTAAAGTAGAAAGTACAAAGTTTGTGAAGACTGTCGATCCATTAAGTTTTCGTAAGCTAAAACACTGACAGAGATGAAACATTTTACTCCATCGAATAATTTGTAAGCCTGATTCCAAAGCTTTTAGAGAGAGATGCCATGATATTCAACGAAAAGGAAGGATTGTGTAAGCTATTAAAGGAACTTCATGAAGCTCGTTAGCTTAAAGTTCCTCTGCTCGTCTTCTTAATTACACAAAGATCTGCTGATGAATTCCTGAATAGAGGGCTAAGTTTTATAAAGTTGTCTGAACGACGAAATGTACTTCTAGAAAATTTGAAACCGTGAGAAGAAGGTTTTGAAGCAAAACAGAGCAGAGCAGGGGAGTGTTTTCAGAAAAAAATCAAATGTAATTTATAGACCAGAAGAACTGAAGTATAATGTTTGTTATCCAACTTGGAACTTCTCAAGTGTTCATCTTTCCCTTTGAAGTGCCTAATTTACTATCTCTCGTCTCTTAGTCATCAAAGGCCGACTTAGCATGACTGCAAGGGACCCACGGAAATTTACGATAAGCTAAGGCCGCATGGTGCTTGAAATTTACGAGTACGTGACAATTGCTTTGGCAGAACGGGACTTGTTACCCAAGCACTCATGGCACATCCAGTAAGGATTATGACCACCGAAGGGTGTTAGTTCGTTTATGACAAATCAAACCTATTTCATCAAAGTTCTAAATGGAAAACATGATTACTGAGTTCAGTCTCGGTGCATGTAACAAATAAATGCGACCTTAAATGGGATCATCTCACGTACGAGCTACAACTCGCAAAGCTTTCCTCCCCAAGGAGGAAAGCAACATTCATCCTAGGGAATGAGTAGGCATAAGCATGGCAGACATTTGCACAACTGTTGTGTAATTTTGTTTCGCAAGTGTACGATCCGTAACAAGTAATAGTGGACCTAAGAGTCCGGTTATCGATCCCACGAGGACTATTTTGTAGCACTTAATTTAATCTTTCTTTAACTACTATTTGACGAATGTAAATCAAAAACAATGATTAAATGTGATTTTTATTCTAAAGACTTAAAAATGTGATTAGATTCAATGAAAAGTGATTGAGAATTCAAACAATAAATGGACGTTAGGGCGGAACAATTTCACCTATTGGTCACCTTTACTTCATAAATCAAGATTCATAAAACCTAAGGTAGTGTTCGGTCGAATTCTTCTATTGTATTCAGCTTACCCCTCTCGAGTTCTCATTGAGCCTACTTAATTAGTTTAATTACATATCTCTATGCAAATTAAATTTAATTAAATGAAACATTGGTTCTAAGAATTCACACACGACCGCAGCAATCAATATAGGTATCTCTACACATTATATCAATTTACCGGATTTTAACATGTGGTCTAAACAAATAATCCGCATCTCTACGCAATCAATGTTCACAAATCATCTAATTAGTGATCAAGTAATTAAATGTATTAAGAACAATATTAAAATCAACACAGGAAATAAAAAAGTACTAGAATCTCAATTGCATGAAATAAAGGGTTCCAAAAGATTACATTGTTCGCCCTAACATGAAATTGAACTACTCATAATAATGGAAGAAAAATAGGAGATTGTCTTAGAATACATCACCGAGTTTGAAATAAAGATGTGGAAGAAAAAATGGAATTCTTGCACCAAGATCTCATTCCTCTTCCAATGAGTGCTTCCAATCTTCAATTCTTGGTGTTAATCTTCTTAAATTTCTCCCTTGAATCTCCCTTCTTGTTGTTTTTCTCTCCAATATGTCCAGCACCCTTCAAAAGTATGAGGAGGATGTATTTCTAGGTGCCTCCACGTTTTTTTCTTGAAGTAGGGTTTCTATGACTTTAAAAACGGTCCAAAAAAACGCGCCCTAAATCGCCAATCGCAGCGCCTAGGCGCTGGCTGTAGCGCCTGGGCGCTTGTCTTCAGCGCCTAGGCGCTGGTGGTAGCGCCTGGGCGCTATGGTTGTAGTGCCTAGGCGCTGCCTCTCGGGTCCAATTTTCATCTTTTCTTCGTTTCGTAGCGCCTAAGCGCCATCTTTCTGCCCCAATTCCGTGTTTTGGCCTCTTCATCCACTTTAATACTTATTTTCTTGTTGCTTCTCCTTATCTTCAAAACAACACTAACAAACACATCAAACACGTTCTACATTCATAAAATCTAGTATTTAATCAAGCTAAAAATGTGCGAAAACCATGAGTAAAACAAACTCATCAACAACCAACTTATTTAACGAAAAAATTGTAGTAGAAAATATTTCTTTTGAAATTTTCCAATTTATTTTTTCGAGCGAAGATCCCACCAAAGCGCCTTCCACTTCTAATAGGCCTTGAACTAGATCGGAATCATCCTTCCAATCAAATTCATCATAACATTCACTCCATAAGCGGGACCAAGCATGTTAAATAACTTGGTAATATAAATTGAAGATTAAAAAATGATTGATATTTTCTATATCATATTTACAGTCTCTGCTCACTCATTTATATAAGATGAGTGAAACAAAATAAGCTCACTCATTTATATAAGATCAGTGAAACAAAGTAAGCTAAGAATCAGCAGGTGATAAATAAGAATCAGGAAAAGATAAAACTCAAACTTAAAAAAACATCTTTATCCTAAAATTCTGCAACAAACTTCATTTATCGAATTCCAACACTCCCCTATTGGAATAATTAATTATTTCATATGTGGGCTTCACATTGGATTGTAAATTGTAAGGGTTAGATGTATGGCTCATAATGATATTTGTGTTTGGGCCAAATTTATTAAGTGATCAATTGGGTCTTTTACACCTTACGGGTTGTAATTAATTTGATGTGGTAATTTAAAGTATGTGGGCTGGAAATAAACCCTAATTAGAATTCTAGTCATAATGGGACGGCTCAATTATTTCCTATATATAAAGGCTAGGTCCCCTCTCCTCTCCATATGTTTTATTGACTTGTCCCATTGATAGCTATTACTTTGTGAGGAGCAAAGAGGGGAAGATATTGGCTACTATTACAACAATTATTCATATCAACAATGGTTTTCGCAGGTATGAATTCGATTTATCAATTTATTATTATGTGATTCTTGTTCTTAGCATAATTACAATAAAATTCAATAATTGATATGAGAACATTCATGCTGAGATTAGAATCCCTAATAAACCAATATGTTCCCTTGTTTTCTGCAATAATCAAGAAGTTTGACTTTTATATTGTTATTTTCTGACAATTTGAGAAAGCAGAGCTATTATCTTTCTTTTCTGACAATTTGAGAAAGCTTTCATGCATGGATAAAGTAGAAAGCAAGAACAATAAATAATAAATGCTTCCCTCTCTCTCCTCTCTCCTCTCTCCTCTCTACTCCATGCGTTTTTTTTAGTAAATGCTTCCAAAGAAATAACAACCTTGTGTATGAGTTCTTGTGTGTATGTATAATATAATAACAGCAGCAAGCAACCTCTTTCTCCCCAGATTCAGCAGTTGTATTCCTTCCTTGCTGCCCGTTTCTGTGTGTATACATATACTATAGCCGGCAGCCAAATTAAAACAAATATCATGGAGTTTTAAACCAATCCTAGGCCCCGTCCGGTATTGCATATATATATATATATATAATGTGTGAATCTGTGTGAGCTTTTGTCTAAAGTGATAATCAAAAAAAAAAAAATTTTTTTTTTTGGTTGATCGGTGCTGCCGCACGGTTACATCGCCGGCAGGAGTAGCGCTGGATGTCGCCGATGACGCAAGCAAAAAAAAAAATAGGTATAAAACGGGTTAAAGGTAGACGGGGACTTCTGATGTAAATAAGTAATCTTCAAACCCCTATTTGCAATTACGGATTGGGGGGTTAGGTTTTGTAAATAATAAAATAAGGGTCTGTCATGTAATTTATATAGTTGAAGGACCTGCCACCAATTTTAAATATTGAGGGACCCAGTTTTAATTTAAATCTTGGGTTAATATGTAATTTTCAAAAGGTGTTATATTTGAACTTTTAAAAGGTTTAACCCTAAGATTTCAATTTCAACCCAATTAAAATTTTATTTAAACTTGACTCATTTAAAATCATATGTTGAATAAATAATAAAAATAATTGACGACTTTTCTATTATTTTATTAAAATGTTATGTATTGTCATTATTTATGCATTAAATTTCATATATTAAAATTTTGTTGCCAATTTTAGTTTTCAATCACATGTGAATTTTGCCATTCATCGGTTAATGATTATTATTTTGTGATTGAATTTTTCTATGGACTTTGCGACGATTCTTATTTTTCCACTAAGAGAGAAATATTTTGAAATAAAAATGGGTGGTAGCTGCCAAAGTGGCACACTCATTTTTATTTATTCGGTTTTCTCTACAATAAAAAAATACATATATTTTTGCCCAACAACTTTTGATTTATTGCATATAATATCTTGCCCAAAGGTGTTATTATATGTAATATTTTTGAAAAATGGCATGAGACAGTAAACGAGATTATTTTGGTTCAGAAATTCTTTCTGCCCAAAGGTGTTGGAATTTTGAAAACCAATGAGATTTTGCTGACTAGCTGCATGATGTGTTTTAAGAGTACCTTATAGCATGTTGTATTGTCGACCCAAAGGTGACTTTATGATGATGCACCTAGGCTCTTACCGTAATAAAATTCATATGTTTCGATTTAAATTACGGATTATCTAATTAATAGCCCATATTAATTAGTTGGATATTTCATCATCCATTTGATTGCATGCATTACGTTTGGATGATATTGAGTGTGATATTTTATGCTTCCGCAATTTATAATGCCTCATCTCTTTCAAATCAAATGTCTGCTATTGAAACTTTGACTAGGAATAACTATGTGAGATGGAAACAAGACGTAGAAATAGCACTTGGTCTTTTGGGCTTGGATTTTGCAATGAAGAAAAAGTTTGAAAAACCCACAGATAAGAGTACCATTGAATATGTAGCCGAGCATGAAAAGTGGGAAAGGGCTAACAAACTTTGTTTGAAAATCATTAAGCGATTGATATCTGATTCCATTCTAGGTGCCATCCCTGATAATGAAAAAGCTAAAAGTTTTATGGATGCCATAGGAGAAAAATTTATTGAGTCTGATAAAGTCGAAACTGGGGATCTAATGGATAAATTTATGAGCATGAAATATGATGGCACAAATGGTGTTAGGGAGCATGTCATGAAAATGATAAATATATCATCTAAGATAAAGGCTCTTGACATTCCCATTGCGGAGCCTTTCCTGGTCTATCATGTTTTGAATAGCTTTCCTATCAAGTTTAATCAGCTTAAGGTTGCTTACAATGCTCAGTGGGATAAGTGGAATTTGAATGACCTCATAGCAGTGTGTGCCCAAGAAGAGTATAGGATGCGCCGTGAAACTGTTGAAACTGTGCAATTAGCTTTTCAGCCATCACAAAATAAGGGGCCTTCTCATAATCATAAATCTAAGTTTCGTAAGGGTAATAAGTCCCATCGAAGTCAGCAGAATAATAATTTTAGTGGTCCCAAAGCAGTTATAAAGAAAAATGATCAATGTAAGTTCTGTAAAAGGAAGGGTCACTGGCAGAAAGACTGTTTTAAGTTCAAGACTTGATTGGAAAAGAATAAGAGTTCTTCAGGTATTCCCTTAGCCTTAGTTTGTTTTGAGTCTTCTTTAGTAGATGTAACTTTGAATTCTTGGTGGTTAGACTTGGGAGCTAGTATTCATATTGCGAATTCATTGCAGGGGTTCATAAGCAAACGGAGGCCAAGTGAGAATGAAGTAAGCTTGAGCGTTGCAAATGAATTTCAAGTGAAGGTTGAATTCATAGGAGTAGTGAAGTTAACTTTAGAGTCTGGTTTTTATCTTGTTTTGGAAAATACAGTTTATGTACCGCAGATGAGACGGAATTTAATTTTTATACCAAAACTTGATGCTTGTGGTTTTACATTTAATTTTGGTAATGGAATGGTTAAGTTATTTAATGATTTTCGCTTGATTGGAAATGACATTTTATGTGATAGTTTATATAAATTATCTTTGGCTTTTTTTGGTGATGTCTCGTGTGTTACAAATGTATCAAAGAAAAGGGCTTTAATTCATGAATCATTCTCTATGTTGTGGCATAAGCGATTGGGTCATATTTCTAAGGATAGAATACAAAGATTAGTAAAAGATGAGATACTTCCTTCCTTAGACTTCTCCGATTTTGAGACATGTATAGATTGTATAAGAGAAAAGTTAACTAAGTCTACGAGGAAGGGTTCGACTAGGAGTAATGGAATTTTGGACTTAATTCACACTGATATCAGTGGACCTTTGCTTTCCACTATATGTGGGAATAAATATTTCATAACTTTCATTGATGATTTCTCACGATATGGATATGTTTATTTGATTAACGACAAATCACATGCACTTGAGAAATTCAAAGTTTTCAAATTGGAAGTAGAGAAACAATGTGGGAAAAGTATCAAAGTTGTAAGATCTGACCGAGGTGGTGAGTACTATGGGAAATATGACGAGTCTAGTCAAAATATGGGTGATTTTGCAAAATTTTTACAAGAATGTGGAATAGTTCCCCAATACACCATGCCAGGGACACCTGAGCAGAATGGTGTTTCTGAAAGACGTAATCGAACTCTAAAAGATATGGTTAGAAGTATGATGAGTAAAACAAATTTGCCTGAATATTTGTGGAGTGAAGCCTTGAAAACAGCTATGTATATTTTGAACAGAGTTCCAAGTAAAGCTGTTGCAAAGACACCGTTTGAATTATGGACAGGACGTAAGCCAAGTATGGCTCACTTTAAAGTTTGGGGATATCCAGCTGAGGTTAGGATTTATAATCCATTTGAAAAGAAATTAGATCCTAAATCAACTCCTGGCTATTTTATTGGGTATCCAGATAGATCAAAGGGATATAAGTTTTACTGTCCAAATCGCGACACTAGAATTGTGAAGTCCATTACTGCTAAGTTTCTGGAGAACGATTTTGGAGATAGTGGGAGTTCCACGTTAAGAGAAATTCTTGTTGAACATATTCAAGTTGTAGTTCCAGTTCCTGTCATATAGGAAAGAGTTGTTTCCCAACCAATTGAAGTTGTTAATAAAAGAACCGAGGAACCAGGAGGAATCTCCAATTCCTCAAACAACGATTGAATCGATTTCTGAGCCACAAGTTAGGAGATCACAAAGGGAAAGAAGATTTGCATTGCCCAGTGATTATGTTACATATTTATTGGAGAGCGATTTCAATATTGGGCATATTGTTGATCCTGTAACTTATAATCAAGCATTGACAAGTCCTGAGGCAGATAAATGGATAGCTGCCATGAAAGATGAAATGAATTCCATGGAAAGGAATAAAGTTTGGGATCTTGTTGAACTTCCTCCAGATGCTAAGGCTGTAGATAACAAGTGGATTTTCAAAAATAAATTAGATTCAAAAGGAAATGTTGAACGAAAGAAAGCAAGATTGGTTGCAAAAGGTTTCACTCAACGAGAAGGCATTGATTATGTTAAAACCTTCTCCCCTGTTTCGTCGAAAGATTCTTTTCAAATTATCATGGCTCTTGTGGCACACTATAATTTGGAGTTTCATCAAATGGATGTTAAGACAGCATTTTTGAATGGAGATCTTTCTGAAATAGTTTATATGAAACAACCTGAAGGTTTTGTTGTAAAAGAAAAAGAAAACTTAGTATGTAAGTTAAACAAATCCTTATATGGTCTCAAACAAGCATCTCGACAGTGGTAGTTGAAATTTGATGAGGTTGTGACATCTCTTGGTTTTGTCGAAAATACTATTGATCAATGCATTTATCTTAAAATCAGTGGGAGAAATTTTATTTTCCTTGTACTGTATGTTGATGACATTCTGCTTGCTAGCAATAACTTAGGGCTGCTTCATGAGACAAAGAAAATGTTGTCTGCTAATTTTGAGATGAAAGATCTTGGAGAAGCTTCCTATGTACTTGGCATTGAAATATATCGTGATAGAAATCGTGGTTTATTGGGACTTTCTCAGAAGGCTTATAAACGACGTGTTCTAGAAAGGTTTAATATGCAGAATTGTGCACCTGGTGATGTACCTATCATAAAAGGAGATAAGCTTAACAAAACTCAATGTCCAAGGAATGAGCTGGAAAGGGAGTCTATGAAGATGATCCCATATCCTAGTGCTGTGGAAGTTTGATGTATGTTCAAGTTTGCACTAGACCGAATATAGTCTATGCAGTAAGTGTCCTTAGTAGATTTCAGTCTAATCCAGGACAAGAGCATTGGAAAGCAGCTAAGAAAGATATGAGATATTTGAAGAAAACTGAAAGTTATATGCTTACATTCCAGTGTACAAATCATCTGGAGGTGGTAGGATATTCAGATTCTGATTTTGCGGGATGTCAAGATGATTTGAAATCAACCTCAGGTTACATTTTTACATTAGCTGGTGGTGTCATTTCTTGGAAAAGTGTTAAACAGACTTTAGTGGCATCTTCTACTATGCAAGTTGAATTTGTGGCATGTTATGGGGCTACAGTCCAAGCCGTTTGGATAAGAAATTTCATCTCTGGTTTGAAAGTTGTTGATTCTATCTCAAGACCGATCACCATCTACTGTGATAATAGTGCAGTAATATTCTTTTCAAAGAATAATAAAAGTTCTGGTGGATCAAAACATATTGACATCAAATATTTGGTTGTTAGAGACAGAGTCAAAAAAGCGCAGACGAAAATAGAGCATATCAATACAGAGGCGATGGTTGCTGATCCCTTGACTAAGGGACTCGCTCCAAAAGTTTTTAAGACACATGTTACTAATATGGGTATTGTGGAAACATTTGATATTTTTAGTTAGTGGGAGTTATTTATGTAAAGAACTACGTTTTGGGCTTGATCCCTTTACGGGGTACGTAGGCAACCCATATGTTTTCGAGTACAGCCCCTTCTGATAATAAAAATAAATTTTCACCTATCCATGAACTATTTTTAAGCATGCATTTGACTTATGTCTTTTTATATTATTGGCATCTTGAAATATGACGTATAAAGATATAAGATGAATCTCTTTTAGAGACATGTGGCTTCATTTTGATTCGAAGCATTATGAGGACCGATATGAGTTAGCACAGTTTTTGATCACATTTGGTGCTAAGTTCATACCACATACTACCACATTGGTTGGAGGATGGGGATCCATATCGATAAGGATGTTGACATTTGTAGCTGTGGAATGGTCTTACATCTCTTAAATTGGTGTAATGACTTCCATGTTCGGTGTTAATATTCTTGTTGGACCGGATCATGTTACGTAAGGTGTCATCATTGGAGCTATACTTTTGTGCCCACCTATGTAGTCTAACCCAAGTGTTAAAACCTTGTTATGGCAATCAAATGTTTGCCCAAGTGGGAGAATATTGGAATAATTAATTATTTCATATGTGGGCTTCACATTGTAAATTTTACGGGTTAGATATATGGCTCATAATGATATTTTGTTTGGGCCAAATTTATTAAGTGATCAATTAGGCCTTTTACACCTTACGGGTTGTAATTAAGTTGATGTGGTAATTTAAAGTATGTGGGCCGAAAATAAACCCTAATTAGAATTCTAGTCGTAATGGGACGGCTCAATTATTTCTTATATATAAAGGCTAGGTCCCCTCTCCTCTCCATATGTTTTATTGGCTTGCCCCATTGATAGCTATTACTTTGTGAGGAGCAAGAAGGGGAAGATCTTGGCTGCTATTACAACAATTATTCATATCAACAATGGCTTTCGCAGGTATGAATTCGATTTATCAATTTATTATTATGTGATTTTTGTTCTTAGCATGATTACAATAAAATTCAACATCCCCCTCAAGTTGGAGTATGAATATCATGAATGCCCCAACTTGCTGAGATGAAAACGATAGGAGTTCTTGCCCAGTGGTTTAGTAAACAAGTCAGCAACTTGAGTTTGTGAAGTGGTAAATGCCATTGTTAATTGCTTCAGCTTGATCTTGTCTCTCACAACATGACAATCCATCTCTGTGTTTGGTCCTTTCGTGGAAGACAGGATTTGCTGCTATGTGTAGAGCAGCTTTGTTATCGCAGTAAAGTTTGGCAGGTAGACTGATTTTAATTCCCAAGTCCTTGAACACATACCTCAGCCATGTATGTTTACAGGTCAATGCTTCCATTGCCCTATAATCTACTTCTGCCGAAGAACGTGATACGGTAGTGAGAAAGGAAGAAAGCAATTATAAGTGAATATAAGTTGTGGGTTGGAATTTTGGTTGATGTTGATTGGTGAGTAAAAATTGAGCCTGAAATTCATCAATTGAAAATAAATTCCGCTAAATAATATGTAATAAAAATCCTACGGGCTAAATAATAAGTAATAATAATCCTACGAGATAAATTTGAGCTTAACCAATTTCTTTTAATTAGTTTTTCGCATCATCGAACTTTAAACAGTGTGGCTTATTAGAAAATGAATTCAAAGCTTTTCCGGTTGAATCCGTAGTAAGGTATTAAAAGAATGTAATAAACTTAAACATGTAATATAAAAATGCAGAGAGAAAAATAATCGAACTTCAATTTTGGCTCCATAGTTGTTAAGGGTAAAAATATTACAGAAAAGATAACTGAACTTAGATAAATTTAAGAGAGTGAAATTGAGAATAAAAGAGAGATTTCAAGGGAGATCAGAGAATGAAGTAAGATTATGAGAATTTTGATAAGTTAGACTAGTCTGTGCCATTGTTTGATGAAAATTAAAATCAAAATTTTAATTGATTTTAATAAAAGTTGAAGAAATGTGAAATTGAAAAATTGTGGACCGTATGAAATATGGGATTAGAATTTATTATTCATTTTAACTTGAATTAAAATCTTTTAATCCATACCAAACAGGACCAATATTTTATCCATGGTTATCTAATTTGAAAATTTGGATAATATATAATAATGAAAACCATATATAATCATGCTAATGCCAATGATCACAACACAAGTCTTTATTTTGTCCGAAAAGATCTGGATTTTGCCAAACAACCCATCTGGTCGACACAACGGATGACCGCACCCTTGCATGTCGAGGTGGGTCCCACCTGAATTTAAAATCAGACCCACCTGTGTTGTGTGCGCACGGTCATCCCCATGGGCACTGTAGCTCGATCCGATCTGGATCTTAGAAACAAAACAAAAATATCTGAATTTGGAGATTGTCCCATGCAGAGCCAAATAAATTTATCACCACAACACAGACTGCTGCAAATATTGAACTGCAAAATCTTGTAAATGTCTCTGGTGGACCATAAATATGTGGTCGACAATGACATTATCACCACGTTGTCAATAATTTTAGCGAAACACGACAATTTATATAATTTGGTTCAGATCATCTTCTTGATAAGGTTACACAATCTCTCTTGGATTATATATATCGCTTAATCTGCTTATATATACACATGCATGTTCGCATACTCTAACTCAAGACATTTAAAATCAATATTCTTGCTCGATCTAAGTTTAAATTACGCGCACACAATGAGATTCAGATCTTTAATCTATTCGGAGATTCTTCTGTTACGGTTTGTGCAGTTTTTATGCCTTTCACAGGGTTATGATTTCTTTTACTTTGTTCAAATGGTGAGTTTTTCTTCACCAAAAAATAAAAAATAAAAAATCCATTTAATTTTTTCTCTTAGCAATATATATAACATTTTTTCATTCTTCCAACCAATGAATATTCAGTGGGCAGGTTCGTATTGTGACACGAAAAAAGGCTGCTGCTACCCGACTACTGGAAAGCCAACAACTAATTTTACCATTCACGGACTTTGGCCTCATTACAGCAATGACAAATCCCCATCAAATTGCAATGGTAATAGCCCTTTCGACCAAACCAAGGTAATTTCATTTCGACATATCTTTTTGCGCGTAAAACTTCTTTTTTTTTTTTATATATATTTTGGTTAAAGTCTAAATTTTGTTGTGAATTGAGACGAGTTCTTGTTCCCAGAAAAGTCGTAGAGAAAAAAAATAATACCCAAAGTTTTATCGCACCCACCAATTTCTACTATTAGAACAATCCACGAAGAGAACAACAAAAATCAGAATGCTTTACTAACAATTTTTCTCACATTGATTTATAGACGAAAAAATAAAAGATAAAAACATTGATTTATAGAAGAAAATAGGGTTCTGCCAATTGCTTCCTTTCTCAAATTACAAATGGAAACAATAGAAAACAATAATCATATCCAAAATATTATCTCCTATTTGCCAAAGAAGTCCTCATAAGTTGGGAGTTTTAACTTTTAAGGCAGTAATCCCAACAATTTTTTTCATAAATAGATCAAAGCAATACTTGAATCATAATTATCTCCTTACAGATCTCAGACTTGATGAGCAGAATGCAAAATAGTTGGCCGACAGTAGCTTGTCCCAAGAACAGTGGAACGAAGTTTTGGTCGCATGAATGGAAAAAACATGGGACTTGTTCCGAGTCAGTACTTGACCAACATGCATACTTTGAAGCCGGTCTCAACATTAAGGATAAGGTTAACCTCCTTCAAATACTTGAAAATGCCGGTAATTCTCCATATTTTGCATCTCAATTTCTAAGCATTCTTCACTTGATAACTTAAAATTTTTTATCGTACACATCTTTTCTCAAGTCACGTCTAGTCTAGTCTAGTCTAGTCCGGTTCAAATATCAAACATGATATAACATGTGTCATATATTGAACATTGCAAAATTAAAAGAAGATAAGCGAGTGACATTTTTCTTGTTCCCAATTATCACTTAATGGTGTCGAATATATCTTTTCTATCATATAGATTGAGATACGCCCATTGACCCTTAGCTCTATTAAGTTGTGGAGCCTAATTAATTTTCAAGCCCTAATTATATTGCCACTTCGTGGAAGAGGAGATACAATAGACATTTTCTCTTATAAACCGTTTTCATCATAGTGAATTACTGCAGTGACGGAAAATGACGTAATCTCACATTGAAGCGAATCTCTATAAATCTTACATGTCTTAACTATTTATTTTCTTTCTTTAAATTGATTGCTCTTTGGTGGAATAGAATTATAGTTTATAATTCTCAACAACCTCGTCTCTTAATGTAAAAGTTTAAATATATCAAACTGCCATTAATGACCACATATTCTTGTGAAAAGTCAATTCAACAACGCAATCACATTCATTGTTGGGTTATCGAGGAACTTCAGCTCTATATTTTTCTCAATACGAAATTTTTGTTTTAGTAATGAATTATGCAGGAATAAAACCAGATGACAAGTTTTACAAGGTAGATGACATTAAGGAGGCTATAAAAGCAGGCACTGGACACACTCCAGCGGTAGAGTGCAACAATGATCCATCACGAAGCTCTCAACTCTACCAGGTTTATCTTTGTGTTGATACTTCTGGTTCAGACATAATTGAGTGTCCAGTGATTCCAATTAGAAAATGCAATGCCTCAATACAGTTCCCCATCTTCTAGCCATTGGAGTACTGAATTTGAAGATGAATAAAATTAGTGAGATTCTCGACTTTTATTAATGTGTTGCTTTGTTTCTGTATGTCCTGAATTTTGGCATGCATTATGCTGCCAAGGAGTAATGAATAAAGTAATTATTTTTTATTTCTAAACGTGTTTAAATATTTTATTTTTTCCTTGATTTATGACCAAGTCACTGCTAATTTGGTCATATACAGTCACAATCAATCATAATTAAATAGATGCCACAACATATACAGTCACAACCAATCACAATTAAAATGGACTTGGTCACCACCACCGCCAATAATCATCAAATACCGATGACCATACCAGCAATCTGTTGAGAAATTGAAGAATTATAGAGAGAGAAATAATGGAGCGTTTTCCTTTATAAATGTTGAGAGAGAGCATTTTATTTGTAAATGTTGAAGAACATTTGTATTGTGTGTATAAATTTAAACAAATCTCGTTAGATAAACATAAAACGATTTCCATATTAATCATATATTGTTTAATTCAATAAATCTTCATTATCACGTGATTTATAAAATTAAAACTAATACTCTTTATATTTGAATAGTATATTTTTTATATATGGTTTTGGATAATTTTCCCTTCTAATTATAAAAGCTTTAAAAAATCGGGATTTGGAAAACATTATTAAAAAACAGTATTATTGAAAAGAAAATTTTTAAAAAACCATCCAATCATGGTAGGAGGAGACTGATTTTTCTGTGGTTTGTCGTAGGTGTGGATGGTAGTTGTGTATAGGTTCATAAGTTACAACACAAAAAAAGTTACTCTGTAACAATAGTTTATGTAATTTGCTTATATTGATGGGAGTAACTATTGATGGTGATTGGATGGCGATCATAATAGCGATGGTGAGATTGTGGTGTAACAATTTAAAGTTATAATTTTAAAAATATTACATAGACGGTAATAGCAATAACACATATTATAACAACAATTTATGTAATTTTTCTATGTTGATGGAGTGATTGTTGATGGTGATGATGAGACGGTGGTTTAACAATTTTAAGTGACAATTTTTAAAAAAATTCGTATACTATAATAGTGATAACACTTAGCATAAGTAACAATTTTTAAATTACAATGCACTCAATCGGTAATAACACAACCTTGTAAGTTACAATTCTAAAGAAATTACATAAGGTGTTGTTTGGAATTTGTATGAAAATAAAATAAATTCTAGGCAATTCAATTGTTTAGAATATATTTGTATCAAAATTATTAATTAAATGTATTTCATTGATTTAATTTTCAAACTCAAAAGTATTATACTTGTCTATTTTTTATTCGTGGGTAGATGAAAGTGAATGGAGAGATAAAAAAGAGAGAGTGTATTCTCTGGGAAATAAAATCATACTTTCCGTAAACAAAATATTTTCTTTGATTTTGAGAAAAATATGGTTACGTGATCAAAAATGGGAAAATGTTTTTCATGAAAAAAATGTCAATCAAACAGTACAAAAGTAGAAATTTTGATGAAAAAAATATATTTTTCATGAAAAATATTGATAATCAAAATTTGTTGTAATAAAATTACATACATTATAAGAAAATTGACAGATTTGAAGTGATACTTGATTTCTTGAAATTGGACCCGAATGTTCCATCGTTATGTAACCCTATCCAAATTCGCCCATTTAATTAGTTCGGCCACTAACCAAATTGTCAAACAGGACTCCATCTCAAAACAAACCCAACCCATTGACCCACTTATGACTTATGTGAGTGATTTTGATGGTTTTGCGGATTACTTCTTATAAGAAGATGTGGGAAGGAAGAAGACAATTTTCTTGATTGTGATAATTCAAAATATATATTGGGGCATGAATTTTTGTATCATCCTAACATGGATTTTTCCTTTTTTCATCGCTCATTGGGAGAAGATTTTATTTTTGACTCCATCTATCTTCAAGCCATCAACATGATTTTAAACTCAACGCAAAGCGAAAACTCAAACATCAAATGGTGACTGGTGACTATAAGTAAATTAAGAGGGCTTTAATTGGGTACACGTATTATTTTATTTTGCCCCTAATTGATTTGGATAAAAATTAATTTTTTATTAAATTTTGAAAATAAAAAATGATGAAATGTGTAGTTAAAAAATCGATAAACGTTGTAAGTGCTATAAAATATAATGCGAAAATGTTATGAAATTCTTATAATAAGAATTATGTAATAAATAATAGTATTGGAGACAAATTAGAGAAACGGGCTATATAAGGGTTGGTTTTTGATATATTTGTTCGACCAATTTTAACTTGTAGGAGCGTGATCAAAACACAATTTATATGAAAATCTGGACAGAGTTTCGATATATATATAATGTGGTAAATGATTACGCAAAATAAGAATTAAAAATGAGTAGAAAATAGAGAATAATCCAAGGTAAAACGTTATCTCTTTCCTTAAAACAAATTACCCTGCTACGGTGCTCACGGTGAATGGCACTTGTCTCCAAAAATATAATGGATTCACAACTTGTGATAGCAGTACTTCAAACCACAAGAAACCGGTGAACTTTTGATAGAATTTTCCCTCTACAAAGGAAATGTATGAAAATGCTATAAAAATAGAAAGAAGATAATTGCAAGATGAGAATGAGTGCTCAATGCAATTGGTGTACCCAAAATCATGTCTATAGAGTCCTATTTATAGATGTAGAAAGGGTGCAAATAAAGTGGTGTGAGCAAAAACATGTATTCTTTCGAAAAGTTGCAACACTTGGCCAAAATATGCTTTCTTTCGAAATGTTGCAAGACTTCATTTCTTCTAGCTTTGGACCACAATATGTCATTTATCCGAAATTGGTTTCGAGATACCAAATATACCACAACGATCTACTCAACGAGTAGAATAAATTAGTTTATTTGTTTTTGTAATTTGACCATCGGATCAAGTCTGAATATTTTGTTGAAGTTGACACGAAGTTACACCTTTTTATTTACCACTTTTACACACCTTTTCATTTTCCAATTTATTTGAAACAATTCCAACAATCCCCCCACATGAATGGAAATTTGGGTACGCATATGTAAATACGATAATATGATACAATGTAGCGAAAAAATACTGCATCAGGGATAGTGGCTTCTAGTCTTGAACGTCCCTTAGTGAAAAACTATCGGACTTACTCGACTAATTAGTGAACCATAGGTTTTGAACCACTTAGTTCTATAAAATATAATGCAGAAATGTTATGAAATTATGTAATAAATAATAGTAGTGGAAATGACTTAGAGAAACAAGCTATATGAGGGTTGGTTTTTGATATATATGTTCGATCAGTTTTAACCCGTAGGAGCGTGATCAAAACACAATTTATATGAAAATTTGGGAAGAGTTTTGGTATATATATAATGTGGTAAACGATTATGCAAAATAAGAATTAAGAATGAGTAGAAAATAGAGAATAATTCAAGGCGAGACGTTATCTCTTTCCTTAAGACAAATTACCCTGCTACGGTGCTCACGGTGAATGGCACTTATCTCTCAAGATATAATGGATTCACAACTTGTGGTAGCAGCACTTCAAATCACAAGAAATCGGCGAACTTTTGACAGAATTTTCTCTCTACAAGGGAAATACATGAAAATGCTATAGAAATAGAAAGGAGATAATTGTAAGAGGAGAATGAGTGCTCAATGCAATTGGTGTATCCAAAATTATGTCCATAGGGTCCTATTTATAGATGTAGAAAGGGTGCAAATGAAGTGGTGTAAACCAAAACATGCATTCTTTCGAAAAGTTGCAATGCTTGGCCAAAATCTGCATCCTTTCGAAATGTTGCAAGATTTCATTTCTTCTAACTTTGGTCCTCAATTTCTCATTCATCCGGAATTGGTTTCGAGATACCAAATATACCACAACGATCTACTCACAAGTAAAATAAGTTGGTTTATTTACTTTTGTAATTTGTCCATCGGATCAGGTTCGAATATTTTGTTGAAGTTAACACAAAGTCACACCTTTTCATTTTCCAATTTATTTGAACCAATTCCAACATTCCCCCCCACATGAATGGAAATTTGGGTACGCATATGTAAATACGATGATATGATACAATGTAAAGAAGGAGCAAAAAAATACTGCATCAAGGATGGTGGCTTCTAGCCTTGAACCTCCCTTAGTATACTATTGGACTTACTCGGCTAATTGGTAAATCATAGGTTTTGAACCACTCAGCCTTTGGTGTAAGCTAAGACAACAGTACTCACACAGATATCTTCCTTATTCTGTATTTAGTTCTCATGACTTGGTTCATTTTGGCCCTGAACCCTTCTTGGTTTCATAAGTTTTAGAGAATTCAAGTCTTAAACAATTTTCATCAAAGCGGCCTCACTTCACACTTACATAGATGACTTCTTATTAAGAGTATTCTACCGTACTCCACTTGACTTAATCAAGATATAGGAATCATTAAAAGATAATCTTAACCTCTATCCATTCTGCAGAAAACACTTTAGTATTATAAGAATGAGTTAGGAATTTTAATTTTCTAAGTGTTTCATGGAATTTTCACAACTTAGTTGTCCTTTTAAACCAAGATCTTGGGATCTCCAGACAACAAGGTAGGGTTACCATTGCAAAAACTCTTAGTAGTAGGCTGTAATCTCATTCGTCTCAATAGGCAATGTACTTGATCTTTATGCAAACATTTTGTAAGTGGATCCGCAATATTCTCCTTTGATTTCACATAATCTATGGAGATAACGTCATTTGAGATCAGTTGCTTAATAGTGTTGTATCGACAACGAATATGTTTAGACTTACCACTATACATGCTACTTCGAGCCCTTCTAATTGTCGATTGACTATCACAATGTATACTTATCGGGCTTGGGCCAACATGGAACATCTTCTAAGAAATTTCGAAGTCATTTTGCTTCTTCTTCAACTTTGTCCAAAGTAATAAACTCATATTTCATCGTTGATAGAGCTATGCACGTTTGCTTTGTTGATTTTCATGATACAACAACTCCACCAATGATGAATACATAATCACTAGTGGACTTGGAATCCTTCATATCGGATATCCAATTTGCATCATAATATCCTTCTAGTACCGCAGGATATTTTGTAAAGTGTAATCCATGGGTTAAAGTATACTTCAAGTACATTAGAACCCTATTTACCGTAAAAGCAATATCCGGTCGAGTGCAGTTTGTAATAAAAATAAGACTGTCAATTACTTGTGAATACCTTAGTTGTGATATGATTTCTTCTATATTCTTGACTAAGTGCATACTCGGATCAAGAGGAGCTCTCTCAGGACTTTCCTCAAACACGTCAAACTTCTTCAATAATTTTTCTATATAGTGAGATTGTGCAAATACAATTTCATCCTGCATTCTAGAGATTTTAATCCTCAGGATTACATTCGCCTTACCCATATTTTTCGTATCGAAATGCTTTGCTAGCATCATTTTGGTGTTAAGCAACATTTCGTGACTATTGCCTATTATTAACATGTCGTCCACATATAGACATACAATTACATAGGTATTCGGTGTATGTTTAATATATACACATTTGTCATATTTGTTGATCTTGAATCCATTTGACAACATTGTTTTGTCAAACTTTGGTGCCATTATTTAGAAGCCTATTTTAATCCATACAAGGATTTAATAAGTTTACACACTTGTGTCTTTGGTTAGAATAAACGAACTCTTCAGGTTGCTGCATGTAAATCTCCTCTTCTAACTTACCATTTACGAATGCCGTTTTTACATCCATTTGATGAATCTCAAGATTATGTATTACCGCAATTGCAATTAACAACCTTATCGACATGATTATAGTTACGGGTGAGTAGGCATCAAAGAAGTCAAGTCCTTCTTTTTGCCTATATCCTTTAGCGACCAATCTGGCCTTATATTTATCAATGGATCCATCAGGTTTCAATTTCTTTTTGAATATCCATTTGCATTTTAAAGGCTTGTTACTGGGAGGTAAATCAACTAACTCCTACGTATAGTTTTGCATTATAGAATCTATTTCGCTATTAATGGCTTTTTTCCAATGCGGTACTTCCGGTGTAAACATTGCTTCATCGAATGTCTTTGGATTATCATTTACCATATATGTTAGAAAATCTGGGCCAAACGTCTTGAAAGTCCTAGCCCTTTTACTACACTTTGGTTCTTTCTCATTTCAAGTTCCATTAGTAGTTTCATAAGTTCTCTTGTTAGAACTTGTATTTTCGTTATTTTTGCAAAGAAAAATATTTTCAAAGAATGTCGCATTCCTTGATTCGATTATGGTCCCTTTGTGTACGTCTTATATTTTGGATTTGTGTACAAGAAATCGATATGCACTACTATTATTAGCGTATCCAATAAATATGCAATCTATCGTTTTAATACCGATTTTCACTTTTTTAGGCTTCGGTGCCTCAACCTTAACCAGACACCCCCATACTTTCAAGTATTGGTAGGATGGAGAATGACTTTTCCATAGTTCATATGGTGTCTCTTCTATTTTCTTAAGAGATATTTTATTAAGAAGACTATTTGCCATTAAAATAGCTTTCCTCCATATGTTCTGAGGTAAACCCGAACTTCTTAACATGACATACATCATTTCTTTAAGTGTTCAATTTTTACATTCTGTAACACCATTTGATTGAAGAAAGTAGGGCACCATTGTTTGATGAACAATTCCATATTGAGAGCAAAAGTCTTCAAATGGTGCCCCATATTCACGTCCTGTATCACTATGAATATTTTTTATTCATTTTTCAAGTTGTGTTTCAACTTCAGCCTTATAAGTTTTGAATTCATCTAAGACTTCGTCTTTACTTTTCAAAAGAAAGACATAGCAAAACTTTGTACAATCATCAATAAATGTCACAAAATATTTCTTATCACTTCGAGTTTGTACAAATTTTAGATCGCATACATCGCTATGGATCAATTTAAGAGGGTTTGTGTTCTTTTATATTGAATGGAACAGTGTTTTAGCCAATTTTGTTTCAACACATATTTCACATTTATGATTAGGATTGATTTTATGGGCTGAAATTAAACTTTGATTCATTAGTTTGCGCAACAATTTGTAATTCATATGTCCTAATCGATTATGCTACAAACATGAAGGCTTAAGAAAGTAAATAGGATTTATAGTTTTATTCATAACAACTTGCTTCTGTACAATTGTAAGAACATTCAATTTGAACATTCCATCACACATGTATCATTTCCCTACATGCATATAATTCTTAGACAACACAAATTTATCGGATACAAATACAAGTTTAAAACCATTCTTGCTAAGTAGAAACTCAGACTCTAAATTCTTTCATATTTCCGACACATGTAGGATATTGTTGAGGACGAGTTCTTTCCCGGATGTTGTCTTCAAAGTGACTCTACCTTGTCATTCGACTTTAGAATTTGCAGACTTTTCCATGTACAGTTGTTCCCCATTCAATTCTTGATAGTTAGAGAACATCGCCTTGTCCGCACATACATGGCAAGGAGCGCCAATGTCAATCCACCATTCTCGAGTATTTCCGATCATGTTGCATTCGGACACTACTGTAGATAAACTCATTTCGTGCAGTCCGTCGGATAGAGTGTCATTTGCAATCATGTGGGCTTGAGCATTCTTCTTTGACTTTCAACATTCACTTGAACAATGACCAGCTTTGTCACAGTTGTAACAATTTCCTTTGAACTTCTTAGCATTCTTGAAATTGTCTTTTCGCGGTGCATAATTAGGAGCCTTTCGTTTCTTATTTGTTGTCTTTGGTTTCATTTCAACAAAGTTTGCACCATCTTGATCAACCGACTTTCGTTCGTTTTTTAGGTTGTCCTCTTCAATTCTCAAGCGCACAATCAATTCTTTCAAATTCATTTCCTTGTGTTTGTATTTGAGGTAATTTTTGAAATCTCTTCATATAGGAGAGAGTTTCTCAATAATAACAGCCACTTGGAATAATTCACTCAATTCCATTTTCTCGGCATGGATGTCGTACAACAAGACTTGAATCTCTTGCACTTGGCTAATCACGGTTTAGAATCCACCATCTTGTAGTCCAAAAATTTGCCAACAATGAACTTTTTTGTTCCGGTATCCTCGATCTTGTATTTTGTCTTCAAAGAATCCCATAATTCATTGACTGATTCTTTTAAACTAAACACCCCATATAATGTATTATCCAACTCGTTTAGAATATAGTTCTTGCATAGGAAGTCCGAGTATTTTCATGCATTCAAAGCAATAATCGATTTACAATTATTTTCCCCTTCTTGTACAAGCGGAGCAGTTTCCTTTAGAAACTTAGCCAAATTAAGAGTGATGAGATAAAAAAAAACGTCTTTTGTTGCCACATCTTGAAGTCCACTCCTGTAAATTTTTTTTGCTTTTTCCCATGTAGGATAGTAGTATTATGTAACGGTACGGCCACGAGGGGTACCACATTATTGGAATCATTTTGACTTGACGAAGTCCCAATAAAATGATAATAATATCGGTGGAGGAATAGTACACAGATCACTATTCAAGCAAAGTAATGGTTTGTCCACAACCAACCAAAAAGACACAAGAAATATTTGTCTTAAGTTTGTTGGAGATGACTTAAAGAAACGGGCTATGTAAGGGTTGGTTTTTGATATATTTGTTCGACCAGTTTTAACCTGCAAGAGCATGATCAAAACACAATTTATATGAAAATTTGGACAAAGTTTCAGTATATATATATAATGTGGTAAACGATTACGCAAAACAAGAATTAAGAAGGAGCATAAAATAGAAAATAATCCAAGGCGAGATGTTATCTTTTTCCTTAAGACAAGTTGCCCCGCTACGGTGCTCACGATAAATGATACTTGTCTCCCAAAATACAACGAATTCACAACTTGTGGTAGCAACACTTCAAGCCACAAGAAACCGGCGAACTTTTTGACATAATTTTCCCTCTACAAATGAAATGAATGAAAATGCTATAAAAATATAAAGAAGATAATTGTAAGAGGAGAATGAGTGCTCAATGCAATTAGTGTACTCAAAATCATATTCATAGGGTCCTATTTATAGATGTAGAAAGGATGTAAATGAAGTAATGTGAGCCAAAACATGCATCCTTTCGAAAAGTTGCAACACTTGGCCAAAATCTACATTCTTTCGAAAGGGTGCAAACTTCATTTCTCACAACTTTGGACAACAATTTCTCATTTATTCAGAATTGGTTTCAAGATTCCAAATATACCACAACAATATACTTAATGAGTAGAATAAGTTCGTCTATTTATTTTTGTAATTTGACCATCAGATCAAGTCCGAATATTTGGTTAAAGTTGACATGAAGTCACACATTTTCATTTACCACTTTTACACACCTTTTCATTTTCCAATTTATTTGAACCAATTCCAACAAATAGTAATTCCAACAAAAAAAAGGAAAAAAAAAAAAGAAATTTGAGAATCGAGGATCATACATGATCTTAATTTGCTCTTCTTTCTTTCGAGGCTTCAAGTCATTTGACTCGTTTCTTGTGTGCTTGCACTTTTATCGATTTAATTAGGCTCTTGCTCCATAATTGATTTAATTAAGTGTGGTTGCATCTTTTGGTTGTTGGTTCCTTTTGAGAAATCTTAGTCTAGTTTCCTTCGTAAATTGTTCGTGATATTCAATAAAAAGTTTCTACTCATATATTAGTGGTTGAATAAAAATAAAATAAAATAATAATAATAATAATAATAATAATAATAATAATAATAATAATAATAATAATAATAATAATAACAACTGTGTTAACGTGCAGCGTGCCCAAAAAAAGAAGAATATTTGATTGAACATCGTGTGCAACGTGTGATTCTAATGAATTCAAAGTACAAAGCAAAAACATATTTGTTGGAGCTTTAAAATGGTTATACATACATTATTAAATTTGTGTATGCAAAATATATAAAGAACTTGTACAAGTAGCACTCGAGCATTGAGATTTGCTTGAGATGAACGTCACTTTAAGTACTATAATTATTAGAATAGACCCGAAAATAGTAAAAAGAAAGAAAAAGATTAGACGACGGGATCAATTACAAGAGAAGGGATAATAAATGAAAAGAGGATCATTCCTTTTTTCTTTTCTTTTTCTTTTTTGAGGATAGGGTCGGCCTTGAAAATTTTGAAGTTCTAAGCGACTAATTATTATGAAACCTTTAAAGATACTCTTTTTTTTCTTTTTATTTTTGCATTTGTAGAGATGCTTGAACAAAATAACTTTTTCAATTTTTATTTATTTTCTATCGGTAATTACATTAATAGGAGACTAAGAATTGAATCAAATATGGAAGTTAATTTATAGCTTGTGATAAATATTTTTTCAGTCTGTGTTCATAAATAATAGTAATGACATGCCAAACAATAAGTATAATAAAAAATTCTAACTACTTAATGAACTCGGAACAATAAGTCTAATAAAAAAATAACACTACTACAATCTTTCTTTACACATATGCATAAATGAGATATCTAAGTCGAAATCCTTTAAGTTTTGAGTTGTCAGCAAAATACATTGGTCTAATCAATAATAGTAATTATTAGGCCCCGTTTGGTACCCATTTTCGTAAAAATGAGAATGAAAAATATAATCGTTACAGGACCCATACAAGAGATAGAAAGTTAAATATGGTGGTTTGATATGATGGATAACGGTCATATTTTTTATTTTTGTGGCAAAGAAATGGAAATCAAATAGGGGCTAAGTTAAAATTTGCGCCATTCAAAGAGAAATGCTAAGATGAAATTTTTTTGGAGGCCTCCTCTAAAATGTTGAAGTCCAAGGCCTTTGCCTAGTAGGCCTTATGCTATGGCCGGCCTTGTTTGAGGAATTACTTATGTAGAAATTACACCCAATCCCAATTCTAAACTATGAAATTCAAAAACAAGAATTGAGAGTTAAAAATAATAATAATAAAAATAAAAATCAGATGATAATTTAAAGTTTAAACATTAATGATGTTATTAAAAAAATTAAATTATTCTACATATTCACCCCACCATCATCTAACCTAGGCAATTTAACTCTCAAACCCTAATTACTTCTTCTTCTCTCATCTTTTTCTCTTTCCACCATCTCTCTATCCTCTATACCGAAGCTAGAGCCTCTGCACGAAGCGGCACCCACGGTGGTACTCTGAAGCAATGAGTGGCATGATGCCAATTCAGAGAGACATTGCTTTTGCCAATTGTCCTTCATTATGGCACACAACAGTTTCAGAATGACGCTGCATGAGGCAAACGTAAATTAGCAGATTTGACGGTGGTGGCAAGTAGCATCGCGGCTCCAGAGGTTTGCATTGCAATTACCGGAAGATGGTGTGGTGATGATTTGTATATTTGTTTGTGTTGAGATGTGACTGCACAACTAGGTGTTGAGGTGCAGCTGCACGGCAAAGTGCTCTATCTCATCTATTTTTTTATGTTGATTGCTGTGGAAGTGGTGGTGGTGGTGTTTATAGTGCCAACAAATTTGGGATTTTTGGTGGGTTTGTGTCTGTGGTATGGTAGAGATGGGAGACTGTTGATGGTGTGGTGGTGGAGGCAGGGCCGGACTTGTGTTTTGCAGGGCCTGAGGCGAAATTCAAATTTTGGGCCCATAAATCATAGCAAGCAATTAATTTTTTTCATTTATAAGAGATTTAAGGAACTAAATTTGTTAACATAAAATCAAAAAAATGAAATATTTAAAATATGTATATTATAATCAAATAACAACATGAAAATGTTCTAAAAGATCACTTAAATACAACTCGTCTTGCAGTTTCGAGGCAAAAATATCGATCAATTTTGTATAGTCGAGTTGTTCAACCATTTCCTTTTCAATTGATAACATGGCTAAATCATTCAATCTTTACTGTGACATAGTTGATCGGATATAAGTTTTGATCAATTTCAACTTGGAAAAACTTCTTTCTGCTAATGCAACTATAACCGGGATGGTGAGCAAAATCTTGTAAGCAATGCAAGCATTCGGAAAACAACCATTCATTTTCTACAAGTAATGTAGCACATCAATTGCTCTTTTTGTTTTACTAGTTAAACAGCACCTCAAGACGATCAACTCCGAACATAAATCATCACCTATAATGTCTGAATGTCCATTATGTTCTAAATAACGCTCAAGATTCATACAAGATTTCAGCAAACTGTCAACTGGCATACTCTTTAATCTATCCTTGTTAAACAAAAATCAAAATATCTCTTCATAATGTGTAAATTGTTCAAAAGGAGTTTGAAGTGATGATCAAGCTTGATCAATTATAAAGAGAAAATACTCAACTCTAAAAGAATCTTCAGCCGAGTATGTTACCTCTTTAGTGCCACTTTCATCTAATTGCCTCTTTCTTCGAATGTTACGTCTCTTTTGAAATACAGCTTCAATTCTCATTTTACTTACCATTTGTTTAGCTTCATCCATGGCACTGGCAAACCCAGATTCTCTATAATCTTCAAGAAATGAAATGAGTGCTTGTAAAAGTTTGATGGCTTCATTAATATTCATGTTTTTTGCTTGAAAAAATTTACTCACAGTATTGATTGCATGCAACAACTTATACCAAATTACTATGCCAAGCAAAAGTTCAAAATTTTCAAGTTCATATATTGCTAAGGACTCATCTTCACTTGTTGTTTTAGGATCTTCAACAATGTTTGCCAAGTCAAGTAAAACGTCTCTTATTTGTATAGATTGTTCTTTTATAGGCTTGACGCTTTCCAAATGACTTTCCCAACGTGTCTGTGACAATGGCTTAAGTGTTAGATCGTGAACCTTATCTTTAAAAAATTTCCATCGTTTGGGAGAAGAAGAGAACAATGTGCAGATTCGTTGTATCACCCCAAATAAGGACATAGCTTTCGAACAACAATTTGCCATATCACATAATGCTAGATTAAGGCTATGGCAACCACATAGAGTATAGAAAGCTCTAGGATTAATTTCAAGTAACCTTTTTTGTACACCTCTATATCTCCCGCTCATGTTAACTCCATTGTCATACCCTTGTCCCTTATATTATCAATATCAAGCTCAAGATTCTTTAACACATTTTTAAGCTCGATGAAAAGTCCAAATCCTAATGCATCATCCACCTTGAAAAATTCAATCCAATATTCTTGTACCATCGTCGAGTTTATCGAATCATCCACGCATCGTATTACTAGAGACATTTGTTCTCCGTTACTCGCATCTGGAGTACAATCAAGTATGATGGAAAAATATTTTGCATATTTCACTTTTGTGACAGTTGCACTTCTCACCTCGCCTGCCAATTTTTGTATCAATTCATTTTGAATCTTAGGGCCTAGATATGTATACTGAATCTTGCGTGTTTGGGCACATTGAATGTGTTCTTCCATTATTGGATCGAACTCGGCAACCATTTCTATCATTTGCAAAAAAAGTTCGTTGTTCTCAACATAAAGTTGCTCACAATCTCCACGAAATGTCAAAGTATTTTTAGGGAGTCTTTTCACAATAGCAATTATTCTCGTTAACACTTGTCTCCAATGCTCTCTTTCTTTGTTGATAGACAATTGTATGCTTTTATCAATTGTATGTTTTGTTTGAAGCCTATTTTCCAATTCTATCCAACTAATCATGCAACCTATATGCTCTTTAGACACTTCGTGATGTGTAAGACGCCGATGCATATTATGCCAATCATTGTATCCGTCATTACCCAAGTGGCCAATATTTTTATCCATTTTTTCTGTCTTAAATGACTTGCAACAAAAACAGAAGATCTTATCCAAAGAAATTGAATACACGAACCATCTTCTATCAGTTGTCTGCCCATTTGCCATTAACCGCTTATTTGTGATGATTCAAAATGTCTACCTTTATTATCTCTGGGAAAGAAGATGTCATCAACTCTTTTTGGACCCACTTCAACTAAAAAGTCTCTTATCTTTTGATCAATGTGAATGTTCTTCCAATTTCCAGGATTATTAAAATTCAAAGAGAAGCAATTCTCTTGATTTAAATCTTTATGTTGAACATGATTTTCATCATTGTGTTTTGACTCATCCATATTTGCAGGTTCAATAATTTCCTTGTTCTCTTTCTGTTCATCGACATGATCATTATCAATATTATTCTGATTTTGTTGCTCTTCAATCGTTAAATCATCTGATGTTTCTTCCTTCTCTTTTCTTTTCTTGCCATTAAAGTACTTATCCATATCTCCAACTTGGCTTCGAATTAATGCCTCTACTCTTTCCTTCTTCCTTTTTTGAGCTCCCGACTCATATTTAGGAGCCATGGTATTTTATTAAAGCCACTCAACAACAAACACTTACTAAAATTTGAGAGTAAAAGAGGCTCAAGTTAGATTAATTTAAGATTGAAAATTGAAATAGAATTGGAATAAGCCATCATTCACCAAGATGCAACAAATAGACAAATAAATCAATTTGAAATTTTGAATCTCACTCACCCATAACTTTTTATTTGCCAAATATTTTAATGATAACCTTTGATTTTCGACTCAATAAATTCAACTTAATTATTGCTATAAGAATGAAGTTACTTTTAAATTCTACCTCCTCTTTTTTTGTACATATAATCATCATTCATCCACAGTTAACTAATTCAAATGAAGTACATTAATTACGTTTTTTTTCCTTTTTACAACATTCCAACAGTATAACACAGTAAATGGAATAAGGTATTTCTTGCAACCTTCTTTACTTCAATGAGTGAATTAATGCTCTTTAAGACATGTAGAATAGTGTACAAATTCATCACATTAAACTATTTGACCTAAAGTTCTTTGAGACGAATATTTGATAAACAAGTACTCCTCGATGAAACTCTCACTACGACATTTTGCAAGAAAACAAATTGATACATATTAAGTAGTAACAGAAGTAGAATGCCAAGCTTGCCAGAAAGGCCAGTATTTCTGATGGCAAAATAAAGTTGCAAACCAAAACCTCGAAAAGGTAAGAACTACCAAGTGATTCAAAACCAACCACGTAAAAATGCGAAGAGTGATTCAAAACCAACCATGTAAAATGCGAATCCCAACAAAGTGGACTTAAATTTCTTAGGACACTGGTCCTAATTCTATATATTCACAACTAAATTTCACTTCTTTTGAGCTCAGAGCATTAATAAGCCACTTCACACCTTTTAGTTTTCAATAGGCTCATTTACACTCTTTTGAACCAGCAATCCTTCGAAATAGCTAAATTCACATAATACAACAATATCCTAATTTAACATACAGCAAGCACCTAAAGCCAAATTCAGAAATGCATCACTTATATGAATCATCTTTATGACCATTTAAGTGAGACATTGTTTAATAGCTCAATTAATCAAATAAAATTTAATAATGCCAAGTATGCTCCTCATAGCTAAATTGCAAAGCAGATCACATCATTGCACTGGTGACTGGTAAACTAAATTTCTACATTTTGAATATAAAACGTACTAAGAAGTAAGAAATCCTCAACAGCCTCCAACTCTACCCGCAGCAGAAAAGCTGCTTGCACCTTCTCCATTGTTTTCGGCCTCCCCGTTAGACATTTGGCCACTATTGCATCACATACTTCTTTGGCATATCTGAACCCATAAAGGAACGAAACAAAATTCAGCTTTATCGTGTAAAAGGTATATTAAATAGATGAAACTTAAACGAGTACTTTGGGAAAAAAATACCTCCCGGCATCAGCAATTCAGCATCGACAGCTTTTAAGTATGCAATGAGACAATGAGTGCATCCAGAGCCTTCTCTTGAACTGGCACATTCGAATCCACCACTATTTTCTTAAAAAATGACCTAAAAGTTTTTCAAATTTAGAAAAAGCAGATAAAGATCCGGGATCTAAAAATACTGGAGGAGCAATTGGTGACTGCCACAGGAGGATGCTGTCACTCGACTCACTCTATCGTCGCCGATAGGTTTTAGTCTTTTAGAAGTGGTTGAGTCTTGAGTACTTGAGTTGCAAACGTAGTCACGTAAGGAGGACTGGAGGAGCAATTGGTGACTGCAAAACAGCAGAAGACGTAATACTGCACTGTTGAAATTCAATTGTTGAAGTTGGGTTTCTTAAAATAAAAAAAAAAAAGGGCTCCAAGTTTTCATTATGCTCCCTAATATGCTGGGCCTGAGGCAGAGGCCTCTTGGGCCTCTCCTCAGGTCCAGCTCTAGGTAGAAGTGGTGGCAGTCGTGGGGGCTGAATCTGTGATAGTCCAAGTGGCAGGGGTAGCGGCGGTGTAATATTGTTCTCAGCGATCGATGGGAAATTAATATTATTTGCTAGAGTGTAAATATGATTATGAAAGCGAAGGTCGCTATCAGGCTGTAAACAAGATGCTTATGGTAACTATCCACCAATGGTAACGGTGATGGCAGTGGAACTTTTGGTGGTGTGGAGTGTTTGGAAAGACACAAAAAAGAAGCATAAAGGTGGTCACAAATTATTTGGTATTGTTATGGTGGCACGACGGTGGCTATGGCAGCATGGTAGTGGGGATGATAGTAGTGGCAGTGGATGGGATGCAGAGTGGTAGGGTAGTGGTCAAAAATTATTTAGTTGATTATGACCAATGAAATATACAATTGTGATTAATAAATAATGTGTGACCTATGAATTGTTACATTGTGACCAACAATTTGATAATTTGACCTAAAAATAATCTATGACCATTTAATTTGATATTTTGTGATCATGAAATAAGTTTTAACGTATGAAATTTGTGATTTGTGCCCAATTAATAATATGTGACCTATTATTTTAATTTATGATCGAAAAATAAGTTGTAATCTATAAAATTTGTAATTTATGATTGTAACGTTATAATTGTAACTAATATATAAAATGTGACTATATATTATATAACGCTGTGAACTTAATACATTTAATTAATAAATATATTTTTGATTTCATAGGTAAAATTTTATTAATATTCGATTTTTGAAATTTGAAACCTTATTTTTTATTTTGAAATGAGTCATAATTAATCTCTTAATTATGAAATTTTCTCATTACTTATTTTTGCACCTCTAAAATGTAATGTTAATAGCAAGCAATTTATTTTATTTTATTTTTTACAATTTTAAGAATGAAATTAAGAGAGGAGATTAAAGTGACCAAAATATAGAAGGTGATTCAAGATTCCAAATGGGATTTACACATGTAAACATGTTTATTTATTTTTCGATTTTTTCTCATTTTTGTTAAATCTATTTACTTTCTAATTGTATTGGGTCTAAAGTACTTAATGTATAATATATTAAATATCACATCAAGCTAGAAATATTTTTTTGATGTTTCCATCTTTACTATAATTCAATTATTTCAATAATACCCTATTTTCATTTTTCAATATATATTTAATTGTTTCAATAATACCATACTTTTCGTTTTTCAATATGTATTTAATTTATTAATCATTTAAACCACTTTGATAATATTATAATTAAATATTTTGTTAACTAACTAATTAAGACGAGTGGACACTTGATGCTTCGTTACTTTACTTTTCATTTTTTAATATGTATTTAATTTATTTAACCATATTTGACGGATTCATTACCTTTACATTTTCAATATGTATTTAATTTATTTAATCATTTGAACAATATTATCATAAATTATTTTATCAATTATTTAGTAATGATCAATGTATATTTGATAGATTTATTTCATTTGAACAGATAGTAAATGTAAATTTATTTTTAAAAAAAAATGGAACAAAAGATGAATATTTTTAGAATTTTCTTTCAGTTGATTTATTTAATGAAGTTAAGATACAGAAAAGGTAAATGAGAGAATATAATGTGTATCTGTAATAAATAATTTCAAATAATATATTAAATATATTAAGTGAATATGAAGAAATGATGGTAATCGTTGGATGTTAATTCTAATCGAAAGGGCAAACAAAATGGATTATTTTAATTGACTTTATCAACTTTTTAAATTGTTTTCACAAACTAATTTTTATTTCCTCTTTTCCAAAAACTATTTGTCTACTTTGTTGACCTACACTCACATGGGCATGGAACCTCATGTGGGACCCTCGTAAATAAAAAAATTTCAAAAAATGCTCCTCCAATTGTGAGTGTACTATTAAGGTGAGTGTTAATCCTTTTTTGACAACATAGCATGATTCTAAGCAATGGTACTTGCCTCATTTGGTGCATGATCCCCATTTTAGAAGAAAAATTAGCGTGGAGATGGAAACATGATCCCCACCTGCTTGCTTCAATTCTTATTTTAATTATATTTTTAAAATTTTAAATTATTTTCAAAATAATGTCTATATCCTTCCTTATCTCAAAAGAGAGAATGTGAGGTTTACTATTTATTTTTGTCATATAGATTTTCACATTAAACTGGTTTGAAACTGATTTGGCAACAGTAAATTATTCTATTCAATCACAATGTAGCATTTTTTCACACGTCGTTTTCAATGCAATGTCACTTCCACTACAATATTTCTCTATTTTCACATACTACTTCACTTTATGAAAGTCAATAAAATATTAACTTAAAATTTTTGAAGTATAAATATTTAGATATAGTTAGTTTTTTAAATTAAATATTAACAAAAAGATTATACTATCTAGAATGTAAAAAGTTACTTATAAGTAAAAAATCACTTCAACTTATTTAAAAGTAATGAAAAAACTGATAATTGTAAAAGCTACTTATATGTAAAAAAAATAGTAATTCCTCATTCTCTTATAATTACAAAAGTTACTTATAAGTAAAAAATATTAACTTAAAATATTTTAAGTATAAATATTTAAATGTATTTAGTTTTTTAAATTAAATATTAATAAAAAGATTACACTATCTAGAATATAAAAAGTTAATTATAAGTAAAAAAATCAATTCAAGTTATTTAAAAGTAATGAAAAAACTTATAATTGTAAAAGCTACTTATAGGTAAAAAAAAATTAACTTCAACATTTTTAATTAAATGTTTAGATATATGTACTTTTTAAATTAAATATTAATAAAAAAATTTACTACAAATAAAAGTTAAAAAAAAAAGAAAAGAAAAGAAAAAAATATATGTTTGCTCTGGTGAACGGAGCTTGTTTGCTCCGTGCAAGGAGCATTGCTCAAAGTTTTTTTTTTTTTTTTTTAACTTATGTTTTTGTTTTCATTTTCAGGCTTTTTACCGGATATCAAATGAAGTCGAAATATTACATTCTTAATATCATTTTGAAATACTCATGACATAGTATTACAGGTCGTTAATAGTGCGTGAAACGGTCAATCGTAGCAAATGTTACAGGGCGTCAAAATAGACATTTCCAAACTATTATTTCAAAAATTTCGATAACAAGCTAATTTTAAAAAATTCATAGACAATTGTACGGTAGTCGAATCAATAAATCTTCTATATTCTCTCGAAACTCATTTCTAGAACTATATCATAAACACATCGAATGATCTAAATGAATGAATATCGAAAATAGTTAAACGTACATCAAACGTGTGTGTTAAAAAATGCGTATAACTCGTCTTTTTTCTTAAAAAAATCAATTATTTTATTAATGTTTATTATTATTTTTGGACAATTTTCTCAAAAAATTACTTCAAGTTATTTAAAAGTAAAAAAACTTATAATTATAAAAAATACTTATAAGTAAAAATTATTAAATTAAAATTTTAAGTAGATATGTAGATATATTTAATTTTTAAAATATATTTTACACTAACACATTTATCTAAATGAAATTTGCTATTAAAAAAAATAAAATAAAAATCTATCTTTCCAAAACATTGTTCTGTGCATGGAGTCAAACCTGCTTCGTCCACGGAACCGTGCACGGAGTAGGTTTGGCTACGTGCACAAAGCAAATGCTCTAAAACAATTTTTTTTTTTACTTATGTTTTTGTTTTCATTTTTGGGCTCATTACGGATATCAAACGAAGTCAAAATATTATATTCCTAATATCGTTTTGAAATACTCATGACATAGTATTGTATATCTTCAATGGTGCGTGAAACGGCCAATCGTAGAAAATGTTATGGGGCGTCACAATAAGCATTTCCAAACTATTATTCTTTATTTCTAAAATGTAAAAAGTTACTTATAACAAAAAAGATCACTTCAAATTACTTAAAAGTAAAACAAATTTATAATTGTAAAAGCTACTTATAAGTAAAAAAATATTAACTTCAATTTTTTTAAGTATAAATATTTAGATATATTTAGTTTTATAAATTAAATATTAATAAAAATATTATACTATCTAGAATATAAAAAGTTACTTATAAATAAAAAAAGCATTTCAAGTTATTTAAAAGTAATAAAGAACTTATAATTTTAAAAACTATTTATAGATAAAAAAAAATATTAATACCATCTTCTCTTATAATTGCAAAAGCTATTTATAATTAAAACGATATTAACTTATAATTTTTTAAATATAAATATTTAAATATATTTAGTTTTTTAAATTAAATAATAATAAAATAAAAAATTACTTATAAGTAAAAAAACACTTTGGCCCCGTTTGATTGTACGAAATTTTCCATGGAACTTGGAATTCGAATTCCAACTTCCACTTTTGGCCTGTTTGATTGACAAAATTTTCCAGGGAATTGATTTTCCATGAATTTCTAGGTACAACACCTTAAAGCGTGATTTTCCACCTTTTTTTTTCCTAGGGGATAGGTGGTTTTTGGTTTTCCACCTTTTTTTTTATTTTATTTTTTTGCTTTTTTTATTTTTTTTTTTAATTGTTGGCAATGGGAACAAATTTTAGGAATAATTGTAAAAGAGGATATCCCTGAAATTGACAATTTCCACGTAAAACAAAGTCAAACGAACATCAAAAAATACTTTTACTTCAACATTTTCCACGTGAAAAATTTATACAATCAAACACAATAATTTACAATTTCCATCAAAACAATTTCTAGGTAATTCAATTCCTTGGAATTCATTTTCTTTCCATGTAATTTTCCTACTTGTAATCAAACGCACCCTTTAAGTTATTTAAAAGTAATAAAAAACATATAATTATAAAAGCTACTTATAGATAAAAAAAATATTAAGTTCAACATTTTTAAGTAAATATTTAGACATATTTAATTTTTTAAAATTAAATATTAAAAAAATTACTGTAATTAGAAAAAAAACATACACTAACACTCCGTGCACAGAGTGGACTGTCTAGACACTCCATGCAAGTTCTTTTATTTTATTTTTTATTTTTTTTAATTATAGTAAATTTTTTATTAATATTTAATTTTAAAAAACTAAATATATCAAAATAATTATTTAAAAATGTTGACATTTATATTTATTATTTATAAGTAGCTTTTACAATTATAAATTTTTTATTACTTTTAAATAACTTGAAGTGATTTTTTACTTCTAAGTATTTTTTTACATTCTAGATTGTGTAATCTTTTTATTAATATTTAATTTTAAAAAATTAAATATATCTAAATATTTATTTAAAAATCTATGCACAGAGTGAATATTTACTCCGTGCACGGAGCAAAAAAAAAAAATTTGCATTTGGAAATTTTTTCTTATCTATTCATTTTGTAATTTGTTATTTTGATATTATAGGTAATTTTTTGGGGCATTTTTAAGAATGTCCAATTTTAAGTGCACGAGTTAAAAATGTCAACTCATTTGAATTTAGTGACAACTTGTCTATTAAGCCCTTAATGAAAAGTTACATTTTGAAATGGTATTCTCAACATTTTAAATATCGTTCTCGACATTTGATTTTTTTTTATCAATTTGTCACGAATTTTAAGAAGCGACTTCCATGAGAAGCTACATTAAAATAATGTTTTTCGACTTTAATATGTCATTCTCGACATTTGAAGACCGTTTCATTTGTCTAGAATGACATTTCATTTTGAACATGACATTTCTCTACATTTAAAAATATCGTTCTTGACATTTCTGAATCAATGAAAAACATAACATTTATTGTGATTTAACATGTATACCTTTTGAAATAAATATGACAGGTTATGTGTCAAAATTTTATTGGCCAATAACAATATTACAAAAATGTCCATTTTTTTATGAATTTTTTTCTCTTTATTTATGATTGAACTTAATTTTTTCAATTATTTTTTTCTTAGTAAAAGGAGAGTTTTTTTTCTATTTAAAATTTTTTCAATATTAATTTATTCTATTTAAATTTTTTTCAATTTTTTTCTATTGGTGGAGGTGGGAATTCTAGCTTTTTTTATACAAAGCGGACGGTTCATTTTTGTCACATGCGTTTTCACATTCAACTGGTTTGAAATGGGTTTGGTCAAAGTGATTTTCTTATTATATTATTCTTCCTTATCTTACTATTCATTTTTGTCAAATTGATTTTCACATTGAACTGATTTGGCCATTTGAATCTGACACACAATGCTCTTTTCTCCATTTTCTCACGCTATCAACTGTCAACCATATACTATAATTTTATTACGAGTAATATTATTTTAAATAATATTTTATCACACTGTAACTTTTTTTTTATAATTGGTAGAGCAGAAACGACGTCGTTTTCTATTTTACCTGCAACTTACATATTGTGAATCTGACACACAACACTCTTTCTTCATCTTCTCACGCCATCAACTATTGACCATATCCTATAATTTTATTAGTAATAATATTTTTTAAAATAATTTTATACGTAAAAGTTATTCTTTATTTCTAAAATGTAAAAAGTTACTTATAACTAAAAAGACCACTTCAAGTTATTTAAATGTAAAACGAATTTGTAATTGTAAAAGCTACTTATAGGTAAAAAAAATATTAACTTAAAATTTTTTTAAGTATAAATATTTAGATATATTTAGTTTTATAAATTAAATATTAATAAAAATATTACACTATCTAGAATATAAAAAGCTACTTATAAGTAAAAAAGCACTTCAAGTTATTTAAAAGTAATAAAAAAACTTATAATTGTAAAAGTTACTTATAGGGAAAAAAATATTATTTTCTTATAATTGCAAAAACTATTTATAAGTTAAAAAATATTAACTTATAATTTTTTAAGTATAAATATTTAGATAAATTTAGTTTTTTAAATTAAATATTATAAAAAGATTATACTATCTAGAATGTAAAAAGTTACTTATAAGTAAAATAATCACTTCAAGTTACATAAAAGTAATAAAAAAATTATAATTGTAAAAGCTACTCATAGATAAAAAAATATTAACTTAACATTTTTAAGTAAATATTTATCCATGCAAGTTGTTCGTGCACGGAGTGTTATATAAGTTTTTTTTTTTTAAATTATAGTAATTTTTTATTAATATTTAATTTAAAAAAATTAAATATATCTAAATATTTACTTAAAATGTTGAAATTAATATTTTATTATATATAAGTAGCTTTAACAATTATAGATTTTTTTATTTCTTTTAAATAACTTAAAGTATATTTTTTTACTTATAAGTAAATTTTTACATTCTAGATAGTGTAATTTTTTTATTAATATTTAATTTGAAAAAGTTAAATAGATCTAAATATTTATTTAAAAATCTATGCACAAAGTGAGTATTCACTCCGTGCACGGAGCAAAAAAATTTTATGTTTTCAAAATTTTTCTTATTTATTCATTTTGTAATTTGTTATTTTGATATTATAGATAATTTTTCTATTTAAAATTTTTATAAATTCTTTTCTCTTTATTTATGATTGAACTTAATTTTTTCAATTATTTTTTTTCTCTCCGTGAAAGGAGAATTTATTTCTATTTAAAAAAATTTCAATATTAATTTTTTTATATTTAATTTTTTTTATTGGTGAATATGGATATTACTAATTTTTTTTTTTTTTTGCACAAAGCTGGATTGTTCATTTTTGTCACATTCGTTTTCACATTCAACTGATTTGAAATGGATTTGGTCAAAGTGGTTTGATTTTTTTATTATATTATAAAAAAATATAAAGTTATTTACTATCTATCACTCTTTCAAGTTACTCATTTTTCTTCCTTCAATTCAATCAAGTAGCTTTTATGTACGAAAAAAACTCTCCAAATTATTATTTCTTTCTGTGAGGGAAAAACATCGCTTAGTCCTCATCTCAATCGTAGGGAAGAAATTCGTAGAATTTGTAACGACTACCTTTGGGTATATTCTTGTAATTTTTTTTTTGTTTGTATTTTCGTTTTTTCAGTTTTTTAAAATTTATTTAAGATATGTAGTTTTTATTTCTATGTTTAGATGAAAATCTAACTCGACTTATCTTCCTCTACCCAGATGTGAGGTATGTTCTTGTCTCTGTATATACATGAAAATTTAATTGGAGTTTTATTTTATTTTTTCTTGGATATTGCTATATATATATATATATATATATATTTTTTTTTTTTTAATTTTTTTTTTGAGTGTGTAAAAGTTAGTTAGGTCTTTCTTTCTTTACTCTTATCTACTTGAGAAGTTTAAATTTTTTATCATTGTTTGTTATATTTAATGAGGCTTACAAGAGTTTGATTTGGATATGTTTGGAGTTTTTTTGGTCTAGTTAGTAGTGTTTACAATTATGTTGTTGTTTGTATTTGTAAAGAGAATTGTTAATTTATTTAGTAGTTCAAAAATGCATGTATCACCCATTCGTAGTTCCTTTAAGGAGAGAAAATGTGCCAAACCTTTAAAGAGAAAAACATTGAAAAGAATTTTTTTTTTTATAATATGATCAAAATAAACTTAAAAAAATTATGTAATTAAACAAAAAAAATTAAATAAATTAGAGTTACAAAAATGAAACAAATAATATATTAATATTATTTAATTAAAGTTGAAAAAAATAAATTTTATCATAAAGAGAAAAATTAAAAAGAATTTTAAATCCAAAATAAAAAAATTTATAATATGAACAAAATAAATTTAAATAAAAAAATAAGGAAAAAATTACTCTCCGTGGACGGAGAACATATCTCCATCCATGCAGAGATTGTCTCTCATTTCAATGAATGAAAATTTATTTTGTTTATTTATTTAATTTTTAAATATTTTTATTTATATTATAGATAAAAAAAATTCTATTTAAAATTTTTTAAATTTTTTTCTCATTAAACTTAATTTTTTAATTACTGCTTTTCTCTCTTTCAAAAGATAATTTTTTTCAATATAAATTTGTTCAATGTAAAATTATTTCAATTTTTGTAATGGTGAAAATTACTACTTAATTTATTTTTAAAATTTTTTTGTTCGTATTATAGATACATTTTTTCTATTTAAATTTGTTTTAAATTCTTTTCTCTTTATGATTGAACTTAATTTTTTCAATTACTGCTTTTCGGAGAAATTTTTTTCTATTCAAAATTTTTTCAATATAAATTTGTTTGATTTAAAATTATTTCAGTTTTTTTCTACTGGTGAAAATTACTGCTTTTCTTTGCACAAAATTAAACTGTTCATTATTGTTATTACTATATTGAATCATTCAATTTCAAAATTAATAGCACAAATAACATACCTCAAATAATTTTTTTTATAACTAATTGAATCGTTTCTTCTTTAAACACTAAACTCATATCAACATTAAAAACACTAATATGACTTTCAAAATAATCATGCCCGTGCATTGCACGGGCGATAGACTAGTGTGTGTGTGTGTGTTGGAAAAAAAAAAGAAAGAATTTTTTTTATTTACGTGTAAAGGGATATTAACGAAATATTTCATCGATTTTCATGAAAATTTAATTTAAAAAATTTATTTTTTAGCTAACCATGGCTATTAATTTTGGAACTAGTAATTTGGTACCTTAATAAATTGGGAGGTGGCCTGTAGTTTGATAAAAATTAAAATGAAAAATACGACCGTTATCCATTATATCAAACCACTATATTTGAATTTTTATCTCTTGTGTGGAGCTCATAATGACTATATTTTTCATTTTCATTTCTACATAAATGGGAAACAAATTGATTGTTAATAAAATATCAAGGCTTCATGTGAAACTTTCGTCATGGTATACGCCTTCCCAGCTATATTAAAGTTATTTTGCACAATTAGTGTTACAACACCAGTATATATGACACTAATTTACTTTAAATTAAAGTCCCAATAAATACATTACATAATTCACCTTTAATTGAATCTATAAAATAAAAAAGGTTGAACCCCTTGAGAGCCCTCATCGTCCAGCCCCTGGAGTATCGTGAGCGAGGTAAATTGCTGGATGTACCCCAATAGGCTTGGGAACAAGAGCTTGTCCGTACACTGATGCCCACAAAGAGTCCAATTCCATATTTCAGGAATCGAACCCTCACATTGCTGCTACCAACAAGGTTGAGACTCCTCACTCATATCTTTTGAATCACTGGATTATGTTTCGGGGGGCGAATCTATAAAATAATGTCATATAGACTTGTGTTATAGAACTGTTGGTACTAAATAATATTATTCAAAACAATATTAATATTTAAATGACAGCACCGTGCACCGTACTAGCCCAACTACCCTAACTTCCACGTCCCCTAAGCAATCATGCGCTTCAAATACCAATTTTTAATTTTATATTTTTTTTTAAGGATTTGATCAAATTTTGATTATAATTAGAAAATTATAATTGTTGTGTAGGTGTATAATTTTTATATTTCTTTTGGTAGTTAAACCAAAAAATTATTGACAAAATACTGAAGAACCCGATCCTGTAACTTCGGAGGAAAGGATGTTCTCCTATCTTTAGATTTTAGAACATTTAAGATAATTATATTTATATCGACATATTACCTGAATTCATTTTATTTAATGAGATTTGAGGGAGTAGTATGATTAATTTATTTAGTACAATTAAATAACTACAATCATAAATAACTAATGTGCATATTAATAGACAATGATTTTTCTTGGGTCAAAAAGCTATTTTTGTAGGTACAAGCAATATTATTAAACTCTTGTTTGCTTCCATTAAAATGTGTTTCGAGAAGAAATATATTTTTTAATATACACTTTTTGAAAAAATAATACTATTTATAGTCATTCACTATCGTCATTGCTTTACGTGACACGCATGTTATTGTTAGTGATTTGATATATGTGATAAGAAAAAACTATCAAATTAATATATCAAATCACAAACTATCGTGTAAGATGTCACGTAGGGCAACTACCACAGTGAACGGCTAAATGTATAGTTAAAAAGATGGGAAAAAATTTGTTTTCGTGTACTATTATTTTAAGAAAAAATATGTAATTCGAAATAGAAGAAAGCTACAAGGGGACAAAATAGAGCCCAAATGGAAAAATTCCGGTAGACTCCTCCTCTTACTCGTCAAACGTCAAAATCAAATAGCAAGCTCAAAATGTTTCAATTTCCAGTGTAAGAAAGTAATAAAACAATTTAAAAAATTAATCAAAATAAAAGATGAAGAAAAACAACAAATATTTTTAAAGTAATAAAATTAAATGTTCAATAATGCTATGGTGACCGAATTTTGTTGACAAAATGGGTATACTCACAATGGAAGGAGGACTCACTTCTTTTTTGGACTTTTTTATGTTGAAATTACACAAAAGCGGGGATTTAAATAATACAATGGAAAATTCAAGTGCAAACTTTCATTATTCATAAATCAGGTATCAATAAATATAAATCTTAAATCAATTTTCCTTTCACCCAAACCTTAACTCTCCATTATTTTCTCTTTCTAAAACCCGTCCTTCCTCTCTCGCCTCTCATTGTAAAATCTGAGGCAAAATTCGACGATGAAGAAATTGCTTCGGCCGACACTGTTGGAATTGAAGGCTGTTGAGAGTTCATTGCAGCGTCGTTGATGTTGGAGGAATTGGAGGCTGATGGTGGTGGTACTATCAGATGAGAGTTCTTTGCTGCAATCGAAGGCTGATGGCGGTGGTAGCATGGTGTGCGTGGTTGCGTCGCAGATCGCGACGACAATGGCGTGGTTGCGATTGTGCGTGTGCGTGGTGTGGTGTGTGTGTGTGTGCACGCGTGGGTGTTCGCGACGATGATGGCGTGGTGTTGGCAGTGTGCGTTGACAGTGTTTCTCCATGGGCACTGCAGATCTGGTTGGGTGCGGTGGGTGGTTGTTGTTGGTGGTGGAGATAATGGTGACGTGGGTGGTTGTTGGAACAGGATGCTGGCGATAATGTTGGTGACGGTTGACGACGGTGATGGTGGTGGTGTTGGGGACGATCACAGGGCGAGCGGCGGTGGATCTATGGGTGGTGGTGCGTGGTGTCACAACGGGGCAGGGTGGGATAAATTGTGACCATAAAATTTGTGACTATTTAACTGTGATCTTAAAATTCGATAATATGTGGATTAAAAAAATTTGTAATCAATAAATTTGTAAACATGTAATCGATAGATAAATTGTGACCTATAATTTTTTTCTCGTGACCAACGAAACAATCTGTAACCTGTAGAATTTTTTATTGTGACTTCGACATAATATGTGATCAATTAATTTGATAATATGTGATCAGTAAAATCATCTGTGACCCATCATTGTGTATCTGTGATCATTAATTGTATAACCGTGATCTTATTATATTTAAATAATAAATATATTTAATTAATTAGTCAATACCTGAGTTCTGCATTTTTAAACTTGACATTTGAGAATTGAATTGTGTGACACTTGATTTTTGAACCTTTCCCACTTTTTTATCCACACGGAACCCATGCACTCTGAAATGATGTTAATTATTATGTCAAAAAAATTCTGGTACAGTAATTGTTAAATGTTAAGCCCTTGTTTGATCTCCATTAAATTAAATTAAATTAGATTCTATTTTTCTCTCTCTTATTTTCAACCACGCAATCTTCCATAAAATAATATTACACGTAAATCGAAAATTTTTCCAATCGAAAATTTTTCTTTCTTTTTCAACCACTCATTTTTACAAAAAATATTATTCCCCTATTTTTTATTTTCAGGTAATGGACATCAAACAGGACTAAATATAAAGCATTTCCAAATTTTAACTCACCCTCTCAAAATTAACAGAGTATGCTCTTTGGAGTCGGAGTTGCACGTAGACTTCCAGGGACACAACTTCAAATTTCTCTTTTTCTTTTTTCGCACTCGAATCCCGACATTCGCGCTATTTTACAGCAAGGTACGCTCCATTTAGTTACTTCTAACCATTTCTTTTGAATTTTAATGATAATTGTTGAATTTATGGTTTGTACTTTAATTTTTTAGAAAATTTGATTCGGGTTTGTGTATTGCCATTTCTCTTCAATATGTTTAGTAAATACACAAACTCGTATATTTGCGTCTATGAATGTGTCTGGTATGTTTTTTTGGGTCTATATATGACTGCACGGTGGTTCGATACTCCAATTGATGCGCTCAGATGATGCGTGGAGAGAATCGTAGGTTCTAAACGCATTTTTTTTTCATTAATTTGAATTGTTTGATGCAGATACTTAGTGGACTTGGGTAGTTTAGATTCTGTTAATGCTTTTTTCTTTCTTGGGTTTTTGATTGCTTAAAGTTCAAATTTGAGATCTGCAGTTGGGGTAGTCTTGTCTTGGAGAGTTAAGTACTTGAAAATCTGGTTTCTTGTACTGATCAAGCTCCGTTTTATTGTTGAAATTGATATATAATTGCTTGTATGCAAGTTGGTGGTTTTTAAAGTGAGATTGGTGACTTTGAATAAAATATCTTCATCTGCAGAAATAAACTAGGAAAGCGAGTTATATGATTTTCTGTTTTGACCACTTAGAAAAATATGAAAAATAATCGAGTTTCTTTTCAGATGTCGTGAGTTGCTTAAAGAAATTTCTGGTGTTTCTACAAAGACGCTAAAGGGAAATGACTGAACAGGTTTGTGTAATTTTTACTTACAGAATTCCAATAATTCATATAAATTATTTTGCAATTAAGGTTATATATAACTTTGGCGTTTTTCTTGTTACCCTTCCAGTTTGTTTTGATCTGCTTATTACTTCTGAATTAAAGAGAAAAAAGCACTTTATTAGTAATTTCTTATCCTATTTTGAATTTCGATTCTTATTAATGAAGATGAAAATTTTGTCTTTACTCGAAGATCAAATTGCATGTGAAAGAGGGAAATATGTCTTTTACTTGGAACAATAAAGCAATTGACATTTTATTGCACATCTGAAGAGCTGCATACGTATTTATGTCTTTGGATGTGTTGATGGCAAATAATATTGCAATGGTTTTCATATGTAATTGTTGAACCGCTCCCAATCCTACTTAGAGCATGATGACAAGAAACTGATATAACTCAACTTTCTTTTGGTTCGTGTGCTATAGAAGATCGTAGATTTCAAAGCTTAAATATCATACTTATCAAAAACATGACTGGGAGAAAAGACTAAAATGTGAGAATAGTTAATTTGCTGTTTGATTTAGCTTGTCCTGTCCCAATATCTATTTTCAATTCATGGTGATACTCTGTGATCGAATTGAACTTTTACCTCTAGGCTTTGTAATTGGTAAACGGTATTTAAAATGGAATTATTGTTGGGAATTGATTTAAACATGCACAATCCATGTGGAATCTCTTAGCGGGTCTCCAATGTTTTGTTCTACAACAAAACATCCACATGTTCATTTAAGTGTCACCACACTTTAGCTCGTGAGATCAGCTACTTACTTCATAAGTAAGAAATGCCACACGTGATGGTCTAACTGTATTAACGATATCCGTATCTCGTTATTACTTACGACCATGGTTTATTCAAGATCCAATTATATGTAATTTGTATCTCAAAATCACAACTCTTTGTGATTAACAGATTACCTAAAAATTGGGTCTTCGGATTCTATTATTTAATATTATTTATTACAAAATTAATTTAAATAAATAATAGATCTCGCCAAAATCAAATGCATTAAATATATTAAAAGCGTTTACAACCTAAATCGATTGGATCTAGGGCATAACACTTACAATTATTATCCGTGATTCCAGTTGTGGAACACCAGTTCTGGGTAAGCAATCAAGTTAAAACTTGTCTTAGCATTAACATCATTCTTTTTTGCATGGCCATAGGGTCAGGACAAAATTGCAGGGCCTCTAGAGTTTATCGATGGCAAGGACTGGTCCATATGTTTTAATATCATATCATCTTAGATATAGTTCTCATCAACACAACTCATTGGCATCTTCAAACTCTTTCTTCTTTTATGGTTGAGTTTTGGAGTTTTGTACACTTATCTAGCAATTCAATTCGTTGATCTATGTCTTGGCTCTCATTCACTTTCTTTTAAAAAATCTAACAAGTGTATCTTTTACGCCTTTTTAAGATTAACCACTAATTGCTGAAGCATCGTTGTGGTCCATTTCAGATGCTTTATTCAGAATAAAATTTTATAGTCCATTAATGGATTAGAAATAATATATTCATAATATCTGCTCCAGCCAAATATCTGTGTGGGAGTTGTGAGACTGTTCATTTCTTAGTTTATGTACTTGTTGTTGCAGACACCATTGCATACAGTCCATTCGGATGAGCTGTAGTTTGTTGAAGTCTGCCTATCATGATAGTTGAGCCTATATGAGTTGAAACACACAAATAATGAACAGAAATGAAGAAATGGTACGGCAGTGTTCTATCCACATCCTTGTTGATGTTATTGGTTCTTGGATATCATATGATTATAAATCCCATCAAGGCAAGTTACATCCCAATTCCTTCATACTTCAATACAACAAATCCTCTTGAGTGGATAAATTCAAGAGCTCCAGCTGCTCCACCAGCACTTTATAATCCTGTAAACGCTTCTCAGTTGATATCTACAGGAGCTATAATTTCGGATCTCTTTGCCAAAAGGAACTTATCAAATGAAGAGCTAAATTGTTTATATACGTGGAACTGCTTAAAACACTTGATTAGTCATGCTCAAGGCTTACCTAATGCTATTGAGGCTATAAAAGAAGCCAGTGTCGCATGGAGCAACCTAATGTCTTCAACTGAAGAGGAAAAGCTTCACATGATGACACGAATGGGAGCATACAGAGGAGGGGGAAAGAGAAACAATGTCCACATTTTCTTAGTAAAATAAATGCCACAGAACTTGATGATAGACGATTTAAGTTGCAGGTTCCTTGTGGTTTGACTCAAGTTTCTTCAATCACAATTATTGGAATTCCAAATGGTCTTCTTGGCAATTTCCGTATTGACTTGACTGGTGAACAGATTCCAGGGGAGCCAGAGGCTCCCATTATTTTGCACTATAATGTTAGGCTCCATGGTGATAAGATAACCGATGATCCTGTAATAGTCCAAAACACTTGGACAGCTCTGCATGACTGGGGCGAAGAGGAACGGTGTCCTCCTCCTAGTCCTGAAAAGAATAAGAAAGGTATATGCATATCTCATTTTGCCACTCTTAAAGTGTCAAGAGATAATTAACATGTCATGTATCATTAGGCATCAGTGTGTGGATTGCTATTATCCACGTATTTCAGGAATGTTAATAAATGTTAGCTGCTGCAAAAAAAGTTAATTTATTTATTTATTATTATTATTATTATTATTTTTGGATGTATGGAACCTGTGTATGACTACTTTTTAAGTGATGTATCATTCAGAATGAAACTAACTTTGTTGAATCAAATAAGTTTCTGTGGAGAACTTTTTTGTTCGAATAAGTTGGATAGTGCGATGAACTTATGCCTGCACTCTACAATTTCTAATTAGGTAATTGTCAAATAGGTGATGTTTATCTCTTGTGGCTTTACGGATTGTATTTCTATCTCTATTTCCACTAAGTTCTTTTTCATCCTTTGGATATAAACTTATTTCATCCTTTGGATATGGATTTTTTCTTCTAAAAACATTGTTTTCTGTTGGTTTACTGCTTTTTCATATATTTGTGAAGATATCTGGGAAAAAAGGATAATATGGCTTTGCTTCTTTCAGAATTTTCTTATTATTTTTTAATATGATGAAAACTATGTTAAGATTGTGCAATCAGCATTAAGATGTAAAGAGTCAAGGTCGTCTGATAATGATTTCCTCTCTTTTTTTTTCTGATGCCCAGAAAATTGTTGCATTTATTTTTTACAAACTAGTAGATCAATGTGCCTTTTTTCTTTTAACTATAATTCAATACTGTAGGCATAGTTTTTACGTGCTGACTTATTCTTCCTTATAGAATTCCTCTTGTTAGTGTCATCACTTTACATAGGTACCTTCTGCCTTTGCATTTATTTCTGTCATTGTATACATTTTTTGATGCTGCTTACATTTATGTCAGTCGATGCTCTGGAGCAATGCAGTGAGATAATTGGTAAAGATGATAATCGGACTACCAAGACTAACAGACATGTCAGTGGATCATCAAAGATTTCTCTGTTTCAGGATGGGGGACTGAAAAATTACTTTCCATTCAGGCAAAATGATCTGTTCATTGCTACACTCAGAGTTGGATCAGAGGGTATCCAGATGACAGTCGATGGGAAGCACATCACATCATTTGGTTTCCGTGAAGTACTCTCTCTCCCCCTCCCTCCCTCCCTCCCTCCCTTCCTGTTATAGCCACACTGGCTGCAATCTCATTTGTTGATTAACATCGGTCAAGTAATGTTGAATTGCCCATCTCTTCTGTTTTGTTGCAGACTTTAGAGCCATGGGTTGTTAGTGAAGCAAGGATTTCAGGAGACATAAATTTAATTTCTGTTGTTGCAAGTGGGTTACCAACATCAGAGGATTTAGAGCATATAATTGACTTGGAAACTCTTAAAGCAACACCACTTCTTCCACGAAAACAACTGAAACTCTTTGTTGGTGTTTTTTCTACTGCCAATAATTTCAAGCGTAGAATGGCAGTTCGAAGATCATGGATGCAGTATGCAGCTGTGCGACCTGGACAAGTTGCAGTTTGTTTCTTCGTTGGGCTGGTAGACCAATCCTTTATGATTAATTATCATTGCTAAATATTAAGCATTCTTTCTTGTGCATACTCAAAGCAATAGATGACAACGAGTAATTGGCTAAGCTTTAGAAAACAATGAAGTTACTTATAAAGTAACTTTTTAACACGTTTAAATATTTATTTTTTTCTTTTTTCCTTTTTGAAAGTAAGCTTACCTTTAGTTTAAAGATAGGTAACTTATTTCCAACTTTGACCAATTCAAAAATTATTTTTTTAGTCACAGGTAAACCTTTTAAGCTCTTACCCAAAAGGCCCATTATCCTGCTAGAACTATCAAACTGAACACTCCCTAATAGAGTTTTTTTCCTCTTTCTATTGTTGTGTGTATTCTTTCTTAAATATTAAAAAAAATATAATTTTTCTCACAGTTATAATGCCAAATTCAACACATCCACAATGCTATTTAAATATAATTTGAATTAACATAAATTGTCTTCCAGCATAAAACCCAGATGGTGAACGAGGAGCTCTGGAATGAAGCACGGACGTACAAAGATATCCAGCTGATGCCTTTTGTTGACTACTATAGCCTTATAACCTGGAAGACCATAGCCATCTGCATATTTGGGGTAAAGGCTTGCCCTTTCATTACTCATGATTTCCCCCATGTGCCTTAATTGTCCCATCTCTTCAACAGACAGGCAGTTTCAGCAAAGTTTGTTATGAAGACAGATGATGATGCATTTGTTTGCGTCAATGAAATCTTGGCTTCTTTAGATAGGATCAATGTGAATAGTGGTCTGCTGTACGGTCTCATCAGTTCGGATTCCCGCCCTCACCGAAATCCAGATAGCAAGTGGAATATTAGTCCCGAGGTAACTGTTTTTTTTTATTCTATATTATTTCATGACTGAACTTAACTGCCTGTATTTAGATGTTCTGCTATCATTTTATATTGATCGTTTTTTATCTTTTTTCCTTCTTAAGTTTCAATTCTTAAATAAGTATACCTGTACTTGTATGATTGAACAAAATTATAACGATTGTTGACTATAATATTTTCATACCGTATTATATTAAACTATTAAAGCCTAAAGATAACAAAACTCAAATATTGTGATCAAATTTTTTTCCTCGTGTTTGTGATTTTCTGGAAATTGGGTTATGATTTTAAAATTTTTGAATCGATAGAGAAACAATTGCAATTGAAAAGAAGAAAAACTTTGTATCAAATTCAGGAAAAAAAACGTGAAATTTAGTTGTGAAATATGAATTATTTCAACTTCTTGCTGTAAAAAGTAAATGCAGAAAGTCAAAAGTCGAAAAATGCCTCCCAAATTGGACATATTTATGAATAGTAGGATTTAATGGTACTTGATTCTCCTGTGTTTTGTTTCCCTGCCTTTTTTTGGGTGGCACTATATTTCATATTATGCAAAATCACTGGTCGAAATTTAATCTCATTTTCTTCTCATCTAATCATTTCAAGGAATGGCCTGAAGATACCTATCCTCCTTGGGCACATGGTCCAGGTTATGTTGTGACAAGTGATATAGCAAAGACGGTTCATAAGAAGCACAAAAAAGGCGACCTAAAGGTGTGAAGTGCAATTTTACCATTTCTTTTACTAGGCTGTTATTCCGAAGAATGCAAGGACTTGGAAATATTAATAAATCCGAAGTAATTCAAAACTTAATATTGCAGATCTTCAAGCTCGAAGATGTTGCTACGGGAATCTGGATTTCAGATATGAAGAAGAGCGGCTTGGAAGTTAGGTATGAGAAGGAAGATAGGATTTTTTAACGAGGGATGCAAGGATGGTTACGTCATTGCTCACTACCAAGGTCCCCGAGAGATACTCTGTCTCTGGCAGACGATTCAAGAGCATAATCGTGCTAACTGCTGTAGTGATTGACTCATATTTTGCATTGGAAATGGACTCGTAAATATGGCTAACATGAATAGTGTCTGCCATGCCTGGTTCATCGAAGCCTTCCACTCATTTCTTTAGATTACTTTGTAATATGCATGTTAGTCAGTATAGTTTCTAGGATTTTGTTAATTCTGTTCATTTTTTAACATGAGGGATTTGTATCATATGTCGAGCGAGGGATGAATGGAAGTAGGATTATGTATCTAGTACAGATCATTCAAGATTGATTTGACCAACAGTTACTATTACATTTTATATTTATTTCATACAATCAACAGGAAATTAAAAAATAAAAAAAATTGTACCGAACACCTAAGAAATAAAATATACATAAATTATCAGAAATGATTTCATATTCATAGTAGGCAGAAGTTATCTTGCCCAACATCGATGTAGGCTTATAATTTTTGACAATTTAATGTTTAATTGTACAAAATTTTAACCTTGACTCTCACGTCAACATTGAGCAAGATAATTCTTATCCATCATGAGTAGAAGATCATTTCTACTTAAACTATTTCAAATGAAAAAGAAACTCGACGGGTCCCTTCATGAAGACATGCATCCGATACCATATCGAGTATTGGGGAAGACAAGGAACAAGCCACTGCAGATAATCCCCACCATCAATGGAAAACTCTGCATAAGTTCATCCAATTCCTTGGCATGTCTGGGGAACAAACAATCCGTCACGCGATGATCCGAGAAAGAAATAGCCACAAAAACCAGTACAGACATCATTGCATGAACAAAATCTGAGAAACCAACTTTATACCTCTCGTCTTTAGGCACTTCAACACCAAGTCCAGGCTTGAACACTGCCAATCCCTTTGGAGTGACAAATCCGTAGTACACTTTCCCGTCTGGACCGGGAAAACTATCAGTGAAGTGGAAGAAGAAACACGACAGAGTGCAAAGGCCTAATAAGAAATAGATCATCAGAGTCGATACATAAGAACATTCTCCTTTGCCATAGACAGATGGAAGAACCATTTCAAATGTTAAAAGGGTTCCTGTTGGGAGGAAGTTTATGAGCATTGATGTTTTCGATATTGTTTTTTGTACTCCGCTGGCTAGCGCTCGCCTTTTCCTCCCACGGGGATGGGGTGGATCCGGGGCGGCGCCACCTG
>NC_036237.1:16855492-16874919 GCF_002742605.1 Olea europaea var. sylvestris | reverse complement strand
TAATTGGGCCAAAAATTAAAAAATTAGAAATGAAACAAATTATTGGGCCAAAAATTTGGATTTAGAAATCATTAATTTGTTAATTTGTTTAGAAAAAATTAAAATTAAAATAATTTGATTTACTCAATATAAAAAAAAAAATTAGAAAGATTCGGTTCTTATTCGGTTCTTCGGTTCTTGGTCTAGAACCGAGAACCGAACCGTACCCGTCGGTTCTCAATTCAGATACCCGTTCGGGTATTTAATTTGACAAGAACCGTCGGGTTCGGATCGGTTCGGTTCGGGTTCGGTTCGGTCGGTTCGGTTCGGGAGATTTGCCCAGCCCTAGTAAGATGAAAACATCTCCTTATCCGCACAAACGTGACGAGTAGTGCCAGTATCAACGAACCATTCTCTCGGATTATCCACCATGTTTGCTTCAAATACAACAGCCAAGAGCATTAGTTCAGACACTCCGTTAGACAGCCTGTCTTCTTCAGTCAAGTGCACTTGGTCCTTTTTGTTTTGCTTTTTCTGTCGGCAGTCCTTTGCAATATGACCAGGCTTACCGCAGTTATAGCAATCTCCTTTGAATTTCTTGGCCTTGCTCTTTTGCTTGCTATTATTCGGGTGCTTCCTTTTCTTGCTAGTATTTGGCTCCAGCAAGTTGACTTTAGCCTCCATTTGCTGCTTTCCAGACTTCTTTTCAACATTTCGATTGTCTTCCTCAATTCTTAATCTAACAATCAAATCTTCAAGTCCCATTTCCTTGCGTTTATGTTTCAGGTAGTTCTTGAAATATTTCCACATTGGTGGTAATTTTTCGATAATTGCTGCTACCTGAAATGGTTCACAGAGCTTCATGCCTTCTGCATGTATATCGTGCAAGATAAGTTGTATCTCTTGGACTTGAGTCATTACTGTTTTAGAATCTACCATTTTGAAGTCCAGGAATTTGCCTATAACGAATTTCTTCAATCCGGCATCTTCTGTTTTGTACTTCTTTTCCAATGACTCCCATAGTAATTTAGCCGTTTTGACGGAACAGCATACGTTGTATAGTGTGTTGTCAAGGCAATTGAGGATGTAATTTCTGCACAAGAAGTCACTATGACTCCAAGCATCAAATGCTGCTCGTTTTTGAGAATCTGTTTCCTTCTCCTCAACAGTTGGAGCATCCTCTTTCAAGATTTTGACCAGATTCAGAGTCGTGAGATAGAACAACATTTTATGTTGCCATCTCTTAAAATCCACTCCCGTGAATTTTTTCGATTTCTCCCCTTGAGCATTGTTAAGGAGTATGACAGACGTACTAGGGGTTACAACAGACGTACTACTACTTGCCATTATCGTTTTAAGATTGTTGAAAAATAATAGCAAATAATAGTGTTACCGTAATTTATATTTGGGCAGAGTAACGACGTTTGGATGGCTTTGAACGATCGAGGCAAGAGTTCGACTCTTTCTCCTTAAAACGATAATGTCCCGCACTGGTACTAACGGTGTTGCAGCACTCGTTTCCCAAGATACAATGACCTCGTCTTGTAATAGTAGTACTCCAAATTACAAGACCCGACGAACCCGTAAAGTTTAGATCTCTCCACACACACTAGATGACTGAAATGCACGAAAACTAATTTTCGAGGACTGAATTATAAAATAGAAATTATGCAAGGACAAAGGGATAATTTCGGGAGAGTAGAAAATCAATTCTGTTTTTTGGAATGAATAAAAATCGGGGTACGGGGGCCTATTTATAGATGTTGAAAGGTTGTGTCCCAACAGACACAACTGCCGAAAAGTTGTGTCCAAAAGACACAAACTGTTTGGACAGTCAACCGCCACTTTGAACAGTCAACCGTCACTTAGACAGTCAACCGCCACTTTGGACAGTCAACCGGCTAAATTCTAGAAGTATCGTACCACGTGTCACACACAGAAAATTCGGGGAAGGAAAAAAATTAATAACATAAAATATATTATTATTATTATTATAATAAAAAAATATAATTAAATGTTATTTTACCAAAAAATATATATCAGCTTGGCCCAAGCCCACGACCCGTGACTGGACCGTGCCGAGCCGGCCAGTCGGACGGACGGCGGCGACGGCACGCGCGTGTGGGCTTTGGCTTAACCTACTAGCATGTAGGTTCTCTCTCCCTCAAAGACTATTGGTACCCCTTGGGGCCCAAACCCAAGTCCCAAACTTGAGCTATATAAGGTGGTTTATATTCTTCTAGTTTTTCTATGTGGGATTGGTATTTTCCAATTTCCCACCTATTTTATTTCAACATCAAATGTGTATCTTTTTGCCTTAATTTCTCATTCACCCTAAATTGGTTTTGAGAAAATAAATATACCATATTAATCTACTCATGGAGTAGAACACATTCGGCCAAAGAAATCTTATTTCCGATTAACGAGACCCACTAAATTAATTGGTCAAACGTTGGTCAAACCAACTAATTAAAACCAATTTTTTCAACATTATATGGCCTTAAATCTGTTACACAAGCAGGGTTTCTCTAACTCTCTAATAGTTTACTTAATCTTAGATTTGTGGGATCCTCTGTTTATACTTTATTGTTAGTTTTCACCATGAAAAATTTCATGTTTGTTCTCATCTCTGTGGATGATTTATTCGCAATGGGGTCAAATTCTCATTTTTCTTCAAAATCTTAGTGCATGTTTGTCTCCCTTTAAAATTTTAAATTATTTGCTATTTTATCGTTTTCCACCAAACATTTACACAATAAAATATTCTACACACATACTAATAAAGTTTCTTAACTTTTTAACCAAACATTCTCCTAAAAATACTATTCAAAACTCTTTATTTTCCAAATAATGGGTGACAAACAAGGGCTTAATTAGGCTTGAGCAAAAAAATCGAAAAATCGATCAAACCAATCAAATCGAACCGACTTGGGTCGGCTTGTGTTGGTTCAATATCGGTATTTGATTTGGTTTAGTTTTCTTTTAAACATAACCATGATGGGTTGGTTCAATCATGGTTTAAAGTCTCAAACCTTTAGTTAACCGAACCAACCCAATTCACTTACATGTTTACCTTTTTTTTTTAATTTAAGAAAAATAAAAATCAGAAGATAAGTTCTAATCTCATAATTATATCTCAATTCCCTCCATTTATGATGTTGTCGGTAAATAATAGCAATGAAAATTTCATTTCACAAGTTCATCATGTGCTAGTCAATAGTTCTTGTAATATAAAATTATTTGGTTATTTTTAGTTTTGTAATCTAAGTGGATCCAAAACTCGGACAAATTTTTTTTTCTTTTTTTAAATCAATTTGGATTAAAAGTCTAAACTGACTAACCGAACCGAACCTAACCAAATCAAACTAATTTAGTTTGGCTTGGTTCAGTTTAAGAGGTAAAGTGGATTGGTTTGGATTGAAATTCGTCCAAACCGACCAATTTAATTTTGGTTTCGGGTTGGAGTCGAAACCGATTCAAACCAAAATGTGCCCAAGCCGAGGCTTAATGTGTACCTTCAGATCGAATTTTCCTTCAAGGCTCTTCGCAATCTGAGGTGTTGGAAATTGAAGCATCTCGTGATGCACATCAGTTACATTTTCGACCAAGTAAATATATACTTGATGTTCTTCATCGTGCGCAGTAAGTTAGGTCAAAAACTATATCAAGCACCTTGTGCTTCAGGCAGCAAAATTCCTGGTGTGATTGATGAACCTGTTCAAGATGCCACAACTTACAGGCAGATTGTTGTTCTTTAATATAGTACTCTTAACTCCTCCAAAAAAGTGCCTATCCTGTAAATAAGTTATGCCAGCATCTCCATTCACCTATTGCTATCCACCGAAAGTCTACAAAGCGTGTTTTGCGCTATCTTAAAGGTACAATTGATCTTAGTTTGTACATGACAGGTCATTAAGTCTTCACGCCTAATGCGATTCAACCTGGGCTAGAGATCCTATTGATCAATGGTTGACTACTGGGTATGGAATTTTCCAAGGTCTTGTTTAATATCTTGGTATGTAATAAAAATAGAATGTTGTCTCTCTATAAAGCACAGAAGCTCAAAATCGAGCATTAGCTATGGTTGTTGATGAATTGTATTGGATTCGGATGTTGCTTAAAGACCTACGCATGCCTCTTCTTTTTCCTTGTAAATTCATACCTAAGCATGTTTCTACTTGTCAAGGTCGTAGAAACTTACTTGAAGTGAAAATTTTCCACGATTAAATATGTTGAATCACTTACCTTAGTTTGCTTGATCACATTGGTCTAAAACTTTATCAAATTGAAGAAGTTTCTTGGCCACAGCGAAGTGTCTTTTCCAATTGATTGAATGCCCCAAAAATGCGATTTATTGACTTTTTAATTTTTCACCGTTTTTGCATATGAATTTCATGCGTATTTCTTGTGAGAATGTGAAATCTTATGTAAACTTCCACACATTAACATTGGGAAGTTATAATGTTGGACAGATGAAGAGAAGATACTCACAATTTAAAATGAATGACTAATCCTTCCAACCCACTTTATTCTTCTTGGGTAGGGTCAACTCACATGGGCGACCCACCATTTCCAACATTCCTTCTACAGTTTGGTATGATAATCACAATGCAATTAAACTTGTTGCAATCGTGTTTCCCACGCCTTCAAAACATATCGAGGTCAACTTCCATTTTATTTGTGAGAAGGTGATTAAAATTTAATAGAGATGTCAAGCACATATTTTTACCAAAGGCTTGACTGATCATCTTGATTTCAATTCTTGAAAAACAAACTTATGGTTTGCGACGTTTCTTGGGGGGGAGGGGGTTTGGGGGGTTGTGGGGGGGGGGGGGGGGGGGGGATGTTAAGTAATCAGTTTCAGATCAACCTATTACAGATCATAATCCACAATCACATATCATAATCCAGAAAATGTAAGCAGTCAATATTCATAATCCAGCAATTAGGCAATCAGATATCATATTCCAGCAATCAGATAATTAGCAATGTATAGTTACATGTTACTTATTTTAGGAGAGCTTCTCTGCTGTATCTTTCTTTGTTTGTAGGTTCTCCATATAATACAGAATAGACTGCAGGCTATAACATATTGGTTAATCCTTCCACCCTTCAATATGTTCAGTAAATAAGTATTTATATTGTTCGATTCTTCAATTGATACACTGATGATGTGTGGAGAAAATTGCAGGGTCAAGCGCATGTTTTTGTTCATTACTCCTCCGTCCCATTTATATAGGCCGTCTTTCCTTTTTTTTTCTTTTCTTTTTTGTCTCAATTATATAGTCTTGTTTCTTTATTCAAAATGTTTGATTTTGTTCGTTTACTAATGTAACCTTACTTAACTTGTCTAGTTATATTCAATTTCTCCCACTTAATCTTGAAATTGTACAAATATAAATGAAGGTAAATTAGAAAAGTTTTTAGAAAAAATTATTTTTTCAATGACATTAAATATCTTAGTCCGTGTGAAAAACGAAACAAGTCTATATAATGAACGTTTTTCTTGAAAGTTTAAATTGGTGACTTTGAATAAACTATCATCATCTGTAGAAATGAACTAAGAAAGTGAGTAATATAATGTTACTGTTTTGACAATTAAGGATTTAGATCACTTTAGCCTTTTCCTTGTTACCCTTCCAATTTGTTTTGATCTGGTTATTACTTCTTAATTAAAGAGAAAAAAATGTTCTTTATTATGCATTTCTTATCCTATTTTTGGATCTCGATATTCATTAATGACCGATGAATTTTTTATCTTAAGCGGTTTTCCAACGTAATTGTTGAACTGCTCGGAATTTAGACTATGATGACAAGTAATCGATGTAACTCAAGTTAATAGTTGGATGATCAATTTAATAATTCCTCATAGTTGGAGGATTGAATTCAAGATTACATATAGCTGGATGACCGAATTAATATTTTTCAAAAGTTAGAGGAACGATTTGTTATTAGTAAATAGTTGGATGACCAATTTACTAATTTTCATAGTTGGAGGACTCAATTCTACATAGTTTGGCGTCCAAATTAATATTTTGTAAATTTGGTGGACCAATTTGGTATCAGTGAATAGTTGAATGATCAAAATAATATATTTTATAAATTTGGTGGAGTGATATTCTATTACTTCAAAGTTGAATGAGTTAGAGATTACAAATGGTTGGATTACCAAATTAATATTTTATGAAAGATGGCAGACTTAGTTGGAATTAGTAAAAAGTTTGATGAACAGATTAATGTTTTTTTTTTTTTGGACCTATTTGGTATTAACGAATACCTAATTGACCAAATTACTAATTCCTAATAGTTGGACGATTCTATTCGACATTAATCAATATAATAGATAGTTGGATAACAAAATTTCTAAAAGTTAGCAGACCTATTTTGGAATTAGTAAAAAGTTTGATGATGAAATTAATATTTTCTAAAAGCTAGTGAACTGATTTTGCAGTGGTGAATAGTTAGGTGACCAATTGAACATTTATCATAGTTGGAGGACTCAATTCAGTTAACCAATTGATCATTTTCTCATAGTTTAAAGGATTCAATTTGAGACTAAAAAAAAAAAAGTTTGATGACCAAATTGATATTTATTTAAATGGTTGAGGATCTATTTCGTAGTAGTATATAGATGGATTACCAACTTAATAATCACAAAAGTTGGAGAATTATTTTTGCTTGAATGACCAATTCACTAATTCCCAATAGTTGGAGGACTCAATTTGAGATAACTTTAGCATCTTTCTTCTTAATTACTTTGTTTAAATAGTAAAATAAATAATGGAGCCCCGGGCATCGCCCAGTGATATAAAGGATGGGAGTGGAGTTATCTCACGCGTTGCTGACCGCCGCAGTGTGGGGGTTCGATTCCTGAGACATAGAATTGGACTCCTTGTAGGCATAATGTACAGACAGTTCTTATTCTCTGACCTACTTTTGGACACATCCTGCGATTTACCTACTTCACAAAACTCTAGAGGCGGAGCAGTGGAACCCTCAAAATTGGGGTTACCTTTTTAATAATGGTGTCCGAACAGGCATGCTTCCACGAATCCTGTCCTAAAATCAATTAAAAATGGAAAAAGAATATTAAAAAATTATAAACAAACAAATTTCAAGGCGGCGCGCAGAAATGCTTGACTGTACTGACCATTTGTTTATAAATCCAAGAATATGCTTGCATAAGACAACCCACCAAGATTTATTTTGTCAATTAATTTTGACTATAACACATAAAAAATAGAAATTTTGACTGTCAAAGTTAACCTAATCCCTTAGGTAAGATAAGAGAAATCCTATAAACTTATGTTCTCCACCCCCAGAAAAAAAAAAAAAAAAAAAAAAGAAGCATCATGGAGTTGACACGAGCAAACACCATTTCATCCTTGATCGTTTTACCAAATAGAATTCTTTGTTGGGGCATTGAGAAATTCTTTTCAAGTGTCCATTTCTTTCTCCAAACTCTTCCAGAGTTTTTATCCACCAAATGGAACTTTTGGAGGAAATCCACGGCATTTAACAGTGAACAATCAAATAAAGAATCAAGAATTCCCGAGATCTCTACCATCGAAAACTTTCATAGTACAGAGCTGAATATGGTGATGAATAGGCTGAATATAGCGTGTGCAGAAGATGGAGATACGAATATTGGTTTAGATGAGTTTTCGGCGCTATTTGATGAAGAACTAAGTTTGCAAGAAGTTATGGAAACTTTCAAAGTTTTCGATGTAAATAAAGATGGTTTCATAGATGCTAATGAGTTGCAGAGAGTTATGTGCAGCCTTGACTTAAAGGAAGGGTGTGAATTGGAAGAATGCAGAAGGATGATTAGAGCTTTTGATAAAAATGGCGATGGACTCATCGATTTTAGTGCGTTTGTGAAATTCATAGAGGAAATCTTTAGTTAAAGGCTGATTCACCATCCCCTTGAGCCATTTGGCATTGCATATGAAATTGACTAGTATATGTCGGTACTTACCCATTTTGTTGGTGAGGAAGTCATGTTTGCTTGAATGATCAATTCACTAATTCCCGATAGTTGGAGGACTCAATTTCAGATAACTTTAGCATTTTTCTTCTTAATTACTTTGTTAAGAGGCAAAATACATAATGGTGCGATTTGCAGGCTATTGCGCCAACCTGAAGGTTTATCCAATGCGTACTTGAAGGATAGCGGCTGTGAATTTTTCCATCATAAAAAATAATAATAATAATTAAATAAACAAATACATAATTGGGTCTGAACATGTATGCTTCCACGCAGGGGCGGAGCCCAATAGAGTTGAGTGCAGGCATCTTTGGGCTCAACCCAATCCCTTTCATATTTTTTTATTTTTGGGTATTAGTTTATTGGGCTTTCCAATCATCGGCCCAAAGAAAAAATTAAAACAGAAAAATTGTCACTCACCTAACCCAATTCCCAAATCCAGAGAGGTAACATCATTCTAAATTGACCTCCTGCTAAATCAACTTATAAAATGAAGTAAATAAATGGTGTTATTCTATGAAGAATTTTCAATAGGAGTGACGGGAGTTCAAAAAAGGGATTCTTTTTATTTGTTACTGCGCATCGACATTACTATCTAGTTAACTTGAAGTTATTGTACAATGATATCAAAGTATGAAAACTCGCAAGGAAGAAGTATAATTTATAAACTATATCATTTTTAGTATTATCGTAATATTATTTTATATTTTTGTCATTATTAAATCCATAGCCAAAAACTCAAAGTTCGATATTAATTAAATTGTGCCCGCACTGAACAATGTTTCTAGCTCCGTCCCTGCTTCCACGAATCCTATCCTAAAATCAATTAAAATTTGAAAAAATCATTGAAAAAAAAAATAAAAACAAACAAATTTCAAGGGGCGACGCTGAAATGCTCGACTATACTAACAATTTGTTTATAAATCCAATTTTCTGCAAGACTTGTAGACTTACGATAAAGTGCTCGCATAAGACAACCGACCAAGATTTATTTTGTCAATTAATTTTGACTATAACACAAATAAATAATAGAAATTATCAAGGTTAAAGTATCGTTTATGCCCCCATCAAGATATCGATATACTATAATTTATGTTATTATATTTATCCCACGTTTTAGTTAAATATAAAGTGGATTGTGACATTTCGACTAGCTTATGCACAATTTTCATTAAAATGATTGGTGGGTCAGTGACCAATTTTGTTTACCATCATAGATACTATATGCTATAATAATGACCTTGCTACATGTATTAAACTTTATATAATGGATTACATAATGTTACATATCACTTTATCATTTATCATTTGAAAACACAGTCAACATTTTCATTCAATTTTTTACCTCCACATCATTTTATGTAACTCCCTATGTACTATTTTTATGTACAAGTAGCATAATCTCAATAATAAAGTTGGAACTTAACACATTGTATGTAGATGTTAACGGTGCTAGCACTTCAATACGATTGCATTTTGAACTAAATGTCTCTCGTGCAGAGTCGGAGTCTGATGAATTCGTAGACACATGCAGAGTCGAAGTCTGCACCTGAAGAATTCACGAACACTAAGACTAGAATGTTCGTCAAAGCTAGACGAACACCAAAGTACTCCATAGAAGTTAAAGACTAAAGAGTCAACCCAACAAAGTTGGAGGAGGAATCATTTTCGTTAAAAAATTTATCTGTCAGCTAACATAACAAGAATTTTAAGTCATGCCAACTAGACCTCCAAAATGTGAGCCACGCCGAATGTACATCCTTAATCTTACCCTCTCCTTACTCAAAACATGTCATTAAGCCATAGCAATTAGTACAGAATAAAAGAGCGAAGCTTTAGTTTGGGAAAACAGGATTTGGCTCAGGATTGCCCATTTTTATTAATTCTGGGGTTTCTCTGAATTTGAAAGTTACCACGTAAGACCATGTATAGGGGCTGATGCCTGCCCAGTGCCGGAAGGTCAAGGAAGTTGGTGACCTGATGTAATCAAAACAAACGTAGGATTTAAGTCAGAAACATACGTAGGATTAAAGTCAGAGAAATTTCATGTAAACATTTTGAACAATAAAATAATATTTCCAAGAAAGTTCCATAACAATTTACTCCCTTTTACATGCGTGTTTCAGCAGGCCATCCGCATTCACACAGACCCTCTGAAAGAGAGAATTTTTTTTTTTCTCTGTGTCCCATCGTTAAAACTTCATGGAAATTTTGAGGCATAAAATCCTGAACTTCCCATTCTCATGATTCACAAACAAACACAGACCAAACCCAAAATTTCTTATGTAATAATCTGACAATGTCAAGGTAAACCTAATCCCTTGGTATACTATACAAACACCAGCATGTTGTGATGACAAGAGAAATCATATAAGCTTATGTTCTCAACCCCCCAAAAAAAATTAGAAGCGTCATTTATTTCGACATGGAGTTGACACAAGCAAACATCATTCCATCCTTGATCGTTTTACTAAACAGAATTCTTTGTTGGGACATTGAGAAATTCTTTTCAAGAGTCCATTTCTTTCTCCAAACTCTTCCAGAGTTATTATCCACCAAATGGAACTTTTGGAGGAAATCCACAGCATTTAACAGTGAACAATCAAACAAAAAATCAAGAATTCCCGAGACCTCAAACAGTGAAAACTTTCACATTACAGAGCTTAATATGGTGATGAATAGGCTGAATATAGTGTGTGCAGAAGATGGAGACACGAATATTGGTTTAGATAAGTTTTCGGCACTATTTGATGAAGAACCAAGTTTGCAAGAAGTAATGGAAACTTTCGATGTTTTCGATGTAAATAAAGATGGTTTCATAGATGCTAATGAGCTGCAGAGAGTTAAGTGCAGCCTTGACCTAAAGGAAGGGTGTGAATTGGAAGAATGCAGAAGGATGATTAGAGCTTTTGATGAAAATGGCGATGGACTTATCGATTTTAACGAGTTTGTGAAATTCATGGAGAAAAGCTTTTGTTAAAGGCTAATTCACCATCCCCCTTCGCCATCTGGCATTGCAAATGAAATTGACTAGCATATATCAGTATTTACCCATTTTGTTGGTCAGGAAGTCATGTTTGCCCTTTTATAATAAAAAATAGATGGATCTTTAAGAAACTTGGAATAAACATACCTAGACTCAAAAATGCATTTGAGCATTATCCTCGAATCTTGCCAATTGATGGATGTAATAAAAGCATATATCCAGGTGCTACAACATTTACATAGAATACAAATTAGTAGTTCAGAACATCCTCTTGCAATTAGTAAAAAAGGTAAATGCATCGGTAAAATAAAAAATAAAAGATTCATACAGTGCTACTTAATGAGGAGTTAGAATTCGTGTTGAGACTTTGCACGGGTGTTCTTCAAAATCAACATACTTGATCAAATATGGTTATTGAGGGGACATATAAGTAACCCCAGTCATATCCCATCACCAACTCAATACCCAGAGGATCAATACCCTTAACTTCAATCTACAAGGGAAAAAAAAAAAAAAAAAAATTAATGTCAAGAGAATTTGAAACTCAACAAATATAAGAATTAACAATAGTCACGTATTTAAAATGTTTACATCAGGTTTGAAAAATACTCCCTCCTCCAGCATGGCTACTGATGGATGCTTCTCTGCCAGTCCAGTTCATGATGCAGGGCCACCATCGATGAATTCTTGTGCAAATGTTCCATTCAGACTCAGAACTGACTCGTACTACTCGAAATGTAATCAAAAAACATTGCATATGGTAGTGACCAGCCCTATTTCAGTCCTTTCCTAATTGATGATAGTGTGGTCTTGAACATCTTCTTTTCTCCATGAAGTCATCTCCATTACATTGAAATTTTCAACAAGACCAAAAATAGATTTATTAACCATTTTCTTTTATGAGTTACATACAAGTAAGATGCAAACAGGTATAAAATGCCTATTTTCACGGCATCATAGTCAGGTGCACCGTCCACGCCGATTAAAACATCTTTCACATCAGCATTTTTTAAAATCCTAAATTGCTAGTATGCGTTGCTGATATTTGAAGATCTTTTTCCATACTTCTTCCAGTCATCATCTCCAATGGATTCTAGAACGATGACAAGGTATAATTCTGGCAAAGAAAATTTGATGTATCTGTCAGTAATCTTGAACCACATTATCTCTTTATTCGGTTGCTAAACCTTGCTCATCAATACATAGTGTATCAACTAAGGCTGAAAAGAGATTCATTACATTTAATATAGTATGAAATTCTTGTATCTTTAAAACTATCCCTCGTTCTTTGATCTGGTTATGTACCAAGTTCCTGATGAAGTAGGTGGTAGAACAAATGGTTATTTTCCTCAAAAACCAGTTGGCTGAGGAGATGATATATTGCCAACCAAGCAATGAAAAGTTGAAAAGACATAAAAACAAATAAAAAATGGATCTTTAGACTAATTTCGGAAAGAACAAATATTAAATCAAATAACTAGAGAATCGATAAAATAATTAAAACCTAAATATATAGAATTGAAGAAGAAGCCACAATGTTTCTTCGAAAAACAATACAAGTACGATTGCAACTTGAACGCAAGAAAATCGAAAAATTAGAATAAAGCAACATCCCAACAAGCAGCCCTATTACAGAAGGATCAGAAATAATGCATAGAAGAGAAGTATTACACATATTCACGTAGTTCAATGTGAATTGATGCCAAGTAGAGGAAAACCCATATAGAATATAGCGCAATTCAAAAAGTTAAGGGATTAACGAATAATTAAGAACAAATTGAAGCAACCACCAATGTCAAAGGACATGTTAAACAGTGCCTAATCAACTTACAAATTAAACAATGCCCTAGATGAAAAACGTAACGGGATTAAACACATATAGTCTATGTATAGCGTATTACCTTCTTTGAATTTGAATTCCTAACAGACCCGAAGCCAACATTGTTTCCCATTCGTGGCCAAGATTTTTGTTGGCTTGAAAATCGTTTCCTTTTATTATTTTTCCAAATTGAATCATGTTCCTTCAATTTCAATTGACGATCGACGCTTCTAGTTAACGCCATTGAAATTTTTTTGTGTATTGGGTGAGATTAGGGTCTTATAGGCGAGAATCCTAAAGAAATGCAATATACTGAAATCTAATGTTGGAATATCCTCTCTCGTTTAGAGGTTAGCCCGTTTGATTGGACAAAATTTCCCATGTAACTTGGAATTAAATTCGAATTTAAACTTTCACTTTTGACATGTTTGAATAACCAAGATTTTGAGGGAATTGATTTTCCATGAATTTCTAGGTACAACATCTTAAAACGTGATTTTCTACCTTTTATTTTCCTGGGGTAGGTGGTTTTTGAATTTCCACCTTTTTCTTTTTATTTTTTTTTAATTGTTGGCAATGAGAACAAATTCTATAAACAATTGTAAAAAGAGGATATTCCTGAAATTGACAATTTTCATGTAAAATAAAGTCAAACGAACACTAAAATATAGATGATTTTTTGATCATTTTTTTCCTTTTTTTTTTGGTTGGCAATGGAAAAAATTCTAGGAACAATGGTAGAAGTGGATATCTCTTAAATTGACAATTTCCATATAAAACAAAATCAAACGAACACTAAAAAACATTTTTACTTCAACATTTTTCATGTGAAAAATTATACCAATCAAATAATTTTTAGCTAATTCAATTCCCTGAAATTCATTTTCTTTCCATCCAAATTTCATCTTCGCAATCAAACAGACCCTTAATTATTATGGTGAAAAAGGAATGAAAAATGTCAAACCCGCACGATGGCTTGGCTCGAGAAAAGCTCAAATCAGTCTGGCTTGGGGCTCTAATGAAGCGAGTCTAGGCTCGGGGCAAGCCCCATTTTGAGGCGTTGACTCGAGCCCGAGCCGGCCCATTGTGGCTCGACGAGCCACACTGGCCGACTCATGTCACGGGCCAAAAATGACCAGTGACATGGCCTGATTCACGCTAAATTAAAAAAATTAGATCATAAGTATGAAGATAAATAAATAGTAAGAACATCGAAACAGTTAATTACTAAATATATTCACACCATAATTTTTAACAATCACACTATATTTTAATTGCACAAAGGTTTATAACCTTCACACATTATTACATTTATGTTTCAAACTTTTTTTCCCTCGTATTCTTATTCTCAAATAAACATAAATTGCTCATGATTATTGTTTCTCTCCAAATTTTTCTTTCAGATAGAATTTGCCCATTATATTTTTAAATAAGAAAAAAATATAATAATGTAAAAATACAAACTAAATATTTGACTTTTATTAAAGTACGTTAACAATATTTTTGGATAAAACAAATGATTAAGGGTAAGATTTTTTGTCAATAAATATTAAACATAAGAATATGATGAAAAAAAAAAAAGAGGTCAAGAATATAAGTGCAATAATACATAAAGATTAATGATTCTTAATATAATTAAAATGTCATCCATTTATTAAAAAAAATATTAACGTGAAATCACTCGTAATCAAAACATGTGTCAAATATAATCCCTATTTGGTAGATTAAAATTCATATTTTAATTTAATCAATTTTAATCAAATATTTTATAAATTTCACAATTTTTTAATCATATATTTTATCATAATGTAATAAAAAATTGATTTTAATTCCAACCAACAACTTTTGACTTCTAATTTTACTTATTCACATTGTGCTTCTCCTTCCAGAAGTTTATGGATAAGGATACGCAAAATTTTTGTCTAATTAAAAAAAATAAAAATAAAAAAAAATCAAACAGATGTCAACGGAGCTCGTAGAAGTGCGCGCTCTCTCTCTCTGTCCATCCCCCTGAAATAGATAATTAATTTCAATTAACTATATATTATGTATATTTTTAACAATTAACACTTGAATTTTGAAATAATTTGACAAATTTATTAATTTTAAAATGTAATTCTTATATGTAAGAATTATGTATTGTTTCTTATATTTTTTTCGCATAAAAAATTCACATGTTCAAGCCCATTTTTCTAGTTGGGTTGGCTGGACTAAAATTTGGGTCGATTTATCTTTTTCTGGATCCTGACAATAAATGCCCGTAACCTCAACATGTCTCTCAGCCCATTTGTCCCACCTCCTTCCGTTGCCTATTTAGCGTCCCTTTCGTTTTTCAACTATAATTCTATCTAAACTCTAAAACAGAAGATATATATATATATATTTATTTATTTTTTTTTTATTTATTTATTTTTTTTTTTTTTTGCTGTTAAGATCAATTGATCTAGGATGGTTCTTAATGGATCCTAAATACACGGGAGATATGGTCAAGTAAATTTTCTATTTCTCGCTTGTTTTGTCTGTATGTAAAATTGTGAATATTTCGTATAATTATACGCAGTATATGGTAAATTTGATGTGAGTTTTGAATAATGATTGGTGCAGGCATTTGGAGAAGCAGAGCGAGCTTCTCATGGATGCATACACGTCTATGTCCCATGAATAGCACAGACGCCAGGTTTCCTTTAGTACTCATCGTTCTTTTTTATACAGCGTTGAACATACCATAAGAAACAAATAACACTTATCATTCTCTGGTTGCTTCGGGTTTTTGATGAGATGTTAAAATGGTAGTTTTGATGACAATAAGAAGTCAAGCTCAATGAAAAATGAAGTTTACCTTACCATAATCTGCAAATAAAGGCCATGCAATTGAAACATTAATAATTGTTCATTATTAAAGACATAGGTGTGTACACTAAAATCTTCATTTCAAGAAGGAAAAGAAACAACAAAAGATTATACTTATGAAGGATAGTAGCAACTGGTCCATTAATATCCTACTCTATGCTATTAGCTTCAGTGTCACAAGTAAATGCAAAAAGTAGGTTAATATCAAGAGCAGTTTTATATAAGTAATCTAATTCTTCAACAATTTAAAAATAAAAAATAAAAAAAAATCTAGAAATGTTGTAAAATCACGTGCCTATAAACAAAATGATTATTCAAATGCCAAGTATTTTTATTTTATAATTTTTTTGTTGGTGTATTATCGCTTCAATTCCTGCTGTTGATCCATTTTCTCGTTTTCTTGTAGCAAGATCCCTCGCGTGCATGCAATTTATTTTCATTTCAAGTGCTTGACATGTAGAATTTTCATAAACGGATAGCTGTAAGACTTTGTATGTTGTGGTGCTATGTTGAACCATTTCGGCTTAAAATTCTTTGAAAGTGCATGGATTTATTTATGTTTTGGCTTAAACAAGAAACATCTCTTCAGTAAGGTTTCTTGAGCATACATCACACTGGACTTCATAAGAACTTAGTCTTTAACCGGTGGCCTCGGAGTATGGCGGTTATTCGCTTGTGATCCCGGATAGTCATTGCTTTCGAAATCCATCATTGGATTAATGTTATTGTCGCCTGCCATTTCCATAGTTCCTTCGACATTATCTTCTATTGTCACCTGTTTTATTAGAGAAAATGTTAGAAATATTAACAAAAACCGAAATAAGCTGTTTTCTCTATTCAAAATTTCAATATCAAGTAGTAAATATGCCTGTGAAGTGTACTCCTTTGGTGCTTGAATATCTTGACTTCCTTGTAACATGAGTAAAGTCCCTATAATTAAAAAATAAATAAATAGATAAATAATTCTTAAAATCCAAACAAGGGTATATAGTTTTGACATAAAATTTATGTATTCAAAAAACAAAGAAGTTTCGACGATTTTACTAGACGTTGGAATAGCATTCAAGGGGATTAGATAAGAGAAAAAGAGTAATGTCACAAGTAGATGAAGAAACTTAGCAGCCATTGTCTGTTACATTCATTGCAATTTTGGTTCCCTATTTATACATGTTTGATTTGGATTCTTTTTTTTTTTTTACAAGGTGTCCTATTCTAGACTAATCCTTGGGTCTGTGATCCGGCCCCTCTTCACACAGTCCGGTTAATCGCAGGATGTGCCTCCAACTCGCCAGGGTCCGAGCGCTCCCCACCTGGTCTGACAAAGTGCCAAGCAAGCCAATCCAAGTTGCACCTTGCCTTCCAAGAATAATCCTTGCCTTCCAAGTTCCCACTTGCCTTCCAAGAATAAATCCTTGCCTTCCAAATGTTCCCTTGCCTTCCAAGAATAAATCCTTGCCTTCCAAGAGCCCCATGTTTCGAACTCACGACCTCTGCTCTGCCAGGTTTGACAGCGTCCGTCCTTTGCCAGTGGAGAAGTGCCCTGGGGGGCTGATTTGGATTCTTTATTGATTTGTGGGTTGTTGAGCACAAACACAATCATTCTAGTGAAATCCACAAACAATAAATTAAGTTTTATTTTTGGATAGATTTGAAATCAGCTGGATGAATTTTTTGACATTTCCATTTATTTTTAAATTTACTTTAAAAAGTATCATTTCATTTCACGGAAAGACGACAACACTAACAAGGGACCCATTTGACAATACTTTTAAGAAGTCAAAAATTATTTATGTGATTAAAAAGTTGATCGATAGATTTGAAATCGACTGGATGAATTTCTTGACATTTCCATTTATTGTTAAATCTACTCTAAAAAGCATCATTTCACTTCATGGAGTGACGGCAACACTAACAAATTAATGTTTGGCAATGCTTTTAAGAAGCCAAAACTATTTATGTGATTAAGAAGTTGATTGATAGATTTGAAATCAGCTGGATGAAGTTTTTGACATTTCCATTTATTGTTAAATCTACTCTAAAAGTATCATACCACTTCACGAAGCGACGGCAACACTAACAAACTACGGGTCCGTTTGGCAATGCTTTTAAGAAGCCAAAAAAACTGTTTATGTGATTGAGAAATTGATTTTGAATATATTTAAAATAACTTTTAAAAGTAATTTGTCTGATTATAAGAATTTTTAGAGAAAATTGATCTATAAAAAAGTTCTTCCGAAGGAAACACAAATCCTACCAAACAAGCCTAAACCTTGCTCTAAACAAATTTTAAATCAAGTACATTACATTCGATTCATTACTAGTGAAAGATCTAAACATCAATCTTCTAGGCATAAAAGATAAACAACGAATCTTGTTGTGGAGAGATAACTAACCATATTACTCCCCCTTGAACAAATTATGCTGTCTGCTTTGTGGCACCTTTTGTACGATTTAGAAGTATAGAAAATGTTGTCGGGTTATGCTAATCTCCCAGTTCAATGACACGTACACTTCGTCCCCTTTCCACGAGTTATCGCATTATATATATATAATGGAGCACTACAAAGACAAATGGACAATATTGCACAGGATCATTAGACAGCTAAAAGTTGAAAATTTGTAGTCCTAGCACGTGGATTTTTTTTTATTTTTTATTATTATTTTTAATGATTGAGTAACTTTGAAACTTAAATTTAATATAGAAATGACAATTTGAACCGTTAAAATCGAAAATCGTGGTTAATTGAATCGAATGGGGCGAAAAAAATCGAACCGATGATGCAGTGGGGCGGATATGGTATTTGATTTTAATGAACCGGTTCGTGACGGTGCTGGTATGGTATTTATGTCATCGAACCGAAACCGAACTGATTACCTGCTTAAAAAAAAATCATTCTTTTATTAGGGATGACAAGGTTCACTGAGGAGGAAGTTGACGAAGAGGTACAGTTTTTTATTTAAATTTTAGTTAAAACCATTCTGAATTAGGTGGTATCATTGTATTCTCTACTTAAATTTCTTATTTACTATATAGAAATCAATTTTGAGTGCTGACCTATGCTAGTAAGAGTTGTGGGGAAGAATGAAGATTGAATATGAGTTAAGGTTGAAACTTTTGAATTATTGAGTATGAATTAAGTAACTACAATGCATAAGAATCAAGAATGAAGGAAAAGTTTAGTATTGTTAAATTCATAATATTGTTTGTTAAAATTGTATTTTGCAATTGAATAATATTTGTATTTTCTTTTGAAATATTGTGTTTTTGTTTTCATTGACTCTCTTTTCATAAATTATTTTATATCAATTTGACGAATGGACCTATAAAAAATAATTTATTTTCGTGGTTATTAATCGAACTGAACTGAGCTGAACCGAGATACGAACCGATTTACATGATTATGGTATGACAAAAAATTTGACGGTTCGGTGATAGTTTTGGCCGAACCGAACCGAACCAAAATCGAACCATTATCATCCCTAATTTAATACTTTTGCTTAATTTTATACTAGGTTGAACTGTAACATCTAAAAAATTAAAAATAATAATTATAATTTATTAATTAATTTTTATTTTTTTCCTCAACTGCAATTACATGAGGTCACCATTCTAGAATTATGTTTCCTGCTTCCTTTCACTGAAAATGCCGCTTAAGTTGTTATCTTAAACAGCATTACATCTTTTCCTGTGTTTGATTAGGATAAGAAATTAAATATGGCAAGCAGGTGTACGTGTCCACATTCTTGGATAAATCCTTCCCCCACATTTATATGCAGAATCTTCTCTTGACATTATAATTATTATT
>NC_036237.1:16850905-16855457 GCF_002742605.1 Olea europaea var. sylvestris | reverse complement strand
TCGAGTTAGTCTATCTCGTGTATTTCAGTCTATCCAAATTGCGAAATAATTAACCTATCAATATTAAAAAAATAGTGGGTATTTTAAAAATTACTATTTTGTTTAGAATTAAAGAACAAATTCTTAGTTGATTCTTTCAAGTTTTGCTCTATGCAAATGATAAAAATACCGTTTGGAGATGAAAAGATTAAGCAGACTCAATAATCACTGGAAAAGAGAACCGCATTATGGTGTTTATGGCTAGTATAGCAATTTTTTTCTTCCAACTCTAGTTAAATTCTGGTTAATCATAAAATTTGGAAACTTTTGATTATTTTTTAATGTATTTAGTGATTTAATTTTTCGGTTTACGGTTAAGTATTCATCTGACAATTTATAAATCATTTGTAGTCATGAATTTTTGGGGTTATATATATAAATGAGATAAGAAGAACCACATGGCACTTGACTGTTTCTATAGATATGATTATACCAGAAATGCTATTTGTACAACTCGGGCTACAGCCCCTTCACAAGTGGGGAGGGTCCGCAAATTTTTTATTGCACGTGGGTCTCCCGAATTGTGAGAGGGCTATACACGGTGTTGTGTGCACAACACTGCCCATGATTATTACCAAAGGCGACACCCACCTCAACAATTAGAATACTTTGTACGTTGATAGCGGTGCAAACCAGCATATAAGTGCCAACATTCTTAATCTCATACCTTACAAAGGGAATCACGAAGTAGTTGTGATCAATAATGATAATGGTTTAATCATATTTGCCTACAAAGTTTTGGATTGAAGCATTTATGACAACAATTTATTTTATCAATCGCAATCCTGATCCAATTTTAGATGTCTCCACAATTTAAATTTTCCACTAAAGTACTCTTTTACTCTCTTTTGGCTGACTTGCCATCCACTATTGAGACTTTATACTAAGCATAAGCTAGCTTTTCGTAGCAAACAATGCATGTTTTTTGGCTATCCATCGTCAAGTTCCCATGTCTTTTATATCTCTCGAAATATTGCTTTTGATTAACTTAATTTTTTAGCCTGGGCATGGTCGTCTTCCACCTCTTCTATTGCCACAAGTTATTCTACAACATATATGTCTTCAATCTCATTCCCTTTTATTCACGGTTTATGTCAAAACATCAAAAACTAGTTCAATTAATTTCGCTACATATTGTGACAAGTAGTAAAGTGAATTTTTGAATTCCAGTATTGTTTCCAAATAGACTAATACTTAATATCAATTTTTAATTCTATTCCAGTTCCAATTTAAATTAATGTGGTAACAACTTATAAAAACCAAGATTTAGATTTTATAACTAATTTAACTTAATCTAACTATCCTAATTTGGGATTAAATGATTAGGAATTTCGATTTCCATTAGGTTATTTAACACTTAATTAATCCAAATTCATTCAGTCCCTTTTTCATACGTGCCAATAATCAAATTAACCAATTTTATTTAGTAGTGTCTCTCGAATAAAATCAACCATTTTCAGATATCCGAATTTACTATATCTCTATATAAATTCATACACATGTAATAAAGATTGAATTTAAATTCATACACATGTAAAAATATTTAATTTTAGAAATTCAATCTTTATTACATAACCGTAAGAGCATATTTCGATCTCTTATAACACTTATATCCAATTTTTTGAAAATCGAACCGAACCAGCCGATTCAACCGAAAAAATCGAGAACCGACCTCAAATCCAATCCGGTACTAATAAATTAACCGGAAATGAAAAAACATGTATATAACCAGTCAAACCGACCATTTTAGCCGGAAACCGGAAAACCGACCACGATTTTTGCCCCTTTTTAAAAAAAAATAAAATTATAATTACTTTGATAAATGGGCTCAAGCATTGGCAAGCTCAATTTTACCTTCCTTCCAATACAAGTATTGTTTTTAAAAGATAAGAGACATGCAATATTTTTCTCAACTTCCATCATGAGATAAGTACAAGTGTTGTTTTTAAAAGATAAGAGACATACAATGTTTTCCTCAAATTCCAATGTGGGATAAGTTGTAAAATCCTTTTACAATTTATATATTTAATAATTGTTCACTTTTTTCTTTCTATTAAACAAATTTTGGCTCCAAAAGCACAAATAATTTCAATTTTAACAAAGGAAATTATTTTAGACACAAGAATTGTTAGTTTTTGATGTTTTAAAATAAATTATAGGATGATAAATCATTAAATCTAATTGACAAATATTGATTTATATTTACTTTGAATTAGTAATACTACAATTTAAAAATTTGTTATTGTTATAATATTTTAGACTTTGTTGGAGTATTTATTTTTTTAATTTTGATATCCGGTTTGACCCCGGGTGGACTCCAACTCGACCGTTTGACCCTTGACCCTTTTTCTTTTCCTGGTCGATGTATGGGACGATTTTTAAAACATTGCTTATATCACTTATTGCACGAAGTAGACAAATATATCTACTCTCGATTTCAATGTCATCCTTAAATCAAACAATTAATGATAAATACACAATAAATAATTAACACAATCAAATTGCATGAAATCTTTGAAATTAAATAAATATTAAACCTAAACTACATTATTCATCTTAACAACCAATTATTTAGCCAATCATAATTAAGAAATTAAACAATAAAAAGAAGAAAAATATTAATGGGTTCAATAAAAGGAACTAAAAAAAAAAAAGAATTCTAGCGATTGTTCTTTGGCACCCAATTTCTAATAATGGATTATAAATCTGCTCTTCCAAACTTGTATATCTCCCGGTCAATTGTGTTCTTCAACCTTCAAATCCCAAATTGAGATGCAAATCTTGAGGGTTTGTATTTGAATGTGTAATATTGCCTCAAGATTGTGCCTCTAGCCTCTAATTTTGAAATGAAAAATTCTTATTATCAGGTTTAATATAGAGTTTCAAAAGGATTGTGTACCACAATCTCAGTTCATTTAGGATTATTCAAATTGCTGGAATTTATACTTTGACTTTATAATTTGGTCCATGTTTCTTCTTTCTTGTTCGGATTGAATCCTTAGATATTGTCATTGAGGCCCTTCAACTACCAAACACGACTTATTGGTCCCCAACTTCGAAAATATGTCAACTTCACTCCTTTTTAATCAATTATTGAGTTGTTCAATCATTTCTCGTCCAATCTCGAGTTTTCTTCTAAAATAATTAAAAACACACACACACACACACAAAAATAAGTATCTAATTCCTAAAATTAATCTCAAAAATCATGTTTTGATGATCAAGATAAGTGTAACGTCCCTAATAATTTGCTTGAGAATTTCACCTAGTCTCTCACCCCATCCACAATATCCTCTAGTCTAGTCCATTACGTGAGCCACCTCAAATTGATGTAATTCAGCCACCTTCAAGTTCAATACAACAACCTCATAGTACTCTACCTCATCCTTCTTCATCAATGTCAATACATCATTAGGTGACACGCTCACGTACGCATGAGTACTCTTCGACCTAATTAGCATCATTTCCATTTATTTTTCTAATCATCTACTATGTATGTTTACTATATACTTGCTTGTGTAGAACCAATCAATTTCTCTCAAGCTATTTTGTCACAAGAATGGAAGCAAGTTATGCAGTGGAATTTGATGCACTAATGAACAATGACACATGAGACCTTGTACCTCGGCCTCTTGATCAGAATTCACACCAAATGCTTTTATGAGGTTAAACAAAAGTCATATGGTACTTTATCAAGTTATTTAGTCATGCAATCAAACTTGCTACTTTGCAGGTGGTTCTAGCAATTTCTGTGTTCTTCGATTGGCTTGTATGTAATTTGATGTTTCCGATGCCTTATTGCATGGAACACTCGAAGAAGAGGTGTATATTGAACATCCTCATGATTTTATTGATCCTATATATCTTGAGAATGTTTGTCGCCTTAAGAAGGCCTTATATGGCCTTAAATCTGTTACACAAGCATGGTTTCTCTAACTCTCTAATAGTTTACTTAATCTTAGATTTGTGGGATCCTCTGTTTATACTTTATTGTTAGTTTTCACCATGAAAAATTTCATGTTTGTTCTCATCTCTGTGGATGATTTATTCACAATGGGGTCAAATTCTCATTTTCTTCAAAATCTTAGTCCATGTTTGTCTCCCTTTAAAGTTTTAAATTGTTTGCTATTGTATCATTTTTCACCACACTTTTGCACAATGAAATATTCTACACAGATACTAATAAAGTTTCTTAACTTTTTAACCAAACATTCTCCTAAAAATACTATTCAAAACTCCAAATAATGAGTGACAAACAAGGGCTTAATTAGGCCAGGGGGAAAAAATCTAAAAATCGATCAAACCAATCAAATCGAACCGACTTGGGTCCGCTCGTGTTGGTTCGATACCGTTAATTGATTTGGTTTAGTTTTCTTTTAAACATAACCATGATGGGTTGGTTCAGTCATGGTTTAAAGTCTCAAACCTTTTAGTTAACAAAACCAACCCAATTCACTTACACGTTTACCTTTTTTTTTTTTTTTTTATTTTATGAAAAAAAAAAATAAAAAGA
>NC_036237.1:16842434-16850051 GCF_002742605.1 Olea europaea var. sylvestris | reverse complement strand
ATTGAACAAGTAAAGGATACGAAAGTATAATTATCGTGAATTGAATTTATCCCATTCATTAATAGCCGTGTCGTTAGAACTTGCAGAATATATCTGCTTTTATTTGTGCTTGAGCCTTCTATTTTTCTCTTTTCTGAATTTTGCCAAATTGTAGGACAAATGATAGTTGAGTGAGGTACTCTTGGCAAAGATGGGGTGGGGATTGTAGTTCAGAGTGACGATTTCTCTTTGACATATTTGGTATATAGTAATGAATATAATTATCAAATGTAGTTTCTTTAATTGTTACATTATATTCCCCATTTCTTGAAAGGGTAAATTGCTCCTTTCATGGAGACAAGGTCGAGCTCCCCTACATGTTTTTCCTTTTTTTTTTTCTATAACAATAAAGCATGCAACATATAGTGATTTCAAGAAATACAAACTATAAATAAAAATTTTGATTTATTTTTCTCTTTGATACAGATTATAGCTATTGAGTTCACCTCATCGAATGATCAGTTCAAAAGAAAGAAAAAGATAAAATAATGTTGGAATTATTTGTACTATAAGTGGCTAACACCTCAAAGCCACTTTCTCCACTAAACTTTATTGTCTCTACTTTACATATTTTTGTGGAGAATTCAGCTGGTTCATATAATATGTTCCTACTAAAGCTTTGAGTTAAGTGTTAAAAGATATTCCAATATCTTGGATCCCTTCCTCTTTCTTTTTTCTTTTCCCCGCAAAAGCTAACTTTATAAGGATAATCATTGGATCAAAGTTCATAGATTAACCATGCACCAGCTAATATTGTTCATGCTTGGAATACAGTTGGTATTTAATTTATGAAGATGGAATTTGTAAAGATATGTTAATTAAGTCACAACTTTAAGAAGTAATCACTAATTTTATTTTAATCTCGTGTTTTATTTAATATGTGATTTTAGAATTAATCTTACATTGCACGTTTAGGTAGGATCAGAGCGTACAAAAGTTTAGTGTTTATTGCTCATTTACGAGTATTTTTGTGATTATGCTTTAATAAATTCAAAATGCGCCTGAATAGACATGTTGAACATACCATAAGAAACAAATAACACTTATCATTCTCTGGTTGCTTAGGATTTTTGATGAGATGTTAAAATGGTAGTTTTGATGACAATAAGAAGTCAAGCTCAATGAAAAATGAAGTTTACCTTACCATAATCTGCAAATAAAGGCCATGGAATTGGAACATTAATAATTGTTCATTATTAAAGACATAGGTGTGTACACTAAAATCTTCATTCCAAGAAGGAAAAGAAAAAACAAAAGATTATACTTATGAAGGATAGTAGCAACTGGTCCATTAATATCCTACTCTATGCTATTAGCTTCAGTGTCACAAGTAAATGCAAAAGTAGGTTAATATCAAGAGCAGTTTTATATAAGTAATCTAATTCTTCAACAATTTATAAAAAAAAAAAAAATCTAGAAATGTTGTAAAATCACGTGCCTATAAACAATATGATTATTCAAATGCCAAGTATTTTTATTTTATAATTTTTTTGTTGGTGTATTATCTCTTCAATTCCTGCTGTTGATCCATTTTCTCGTTTTCTTGTAGCAAGACAACCTCGCGTGCATGCAATTTATTTTCATGTCAAGTGCTTGACATGTAGAATTTTCATAAACGGATAGCTTTAAGAGTTTGTATGTTGTGGTGGTAAGTTGAACCACTTTGGCTTAAAATAATTTGAAAGTGCATGAATTTATTTATGTTTTGGCTTAAACAAGAAACATCTCTTCAGTAAGGTTTCTTGGGCATACATCACACTGGACTTCGTAAGAACTTAGTCTTTAACCGGTGGCCTCGGAGTATGGCGGTTATTCGCTTGTGATCCCGGATAGTCATTGCTTTCGAAATCCATCGTTGGATTAATGTTATTGTCGCCTGCCATTTCCATAGTTCTTTCGACATTATCTTCTATTGTCACCTGTTTTATTAGAGAAAATGTTAGAAATATTAATAAAAACCGAAATAAGCTGTTTTCTCTATTCAAAATTTCAATATCAAGTGGTAATTATGCCTGTGAAGTGTACTCCTTTGGTGCTTGAATATCTTGACTTCCTTGTAACATGAGTAAAGTCCCTATAATTAAAAAATAAATAAATAAATAAATAATTCTTAAAATCCAAACAAGGGTATATAGTTTTGACATAAAATTTATGTATTCAAAAAACAAAGAAGTTTCGACGATTTTACTAGACGTTGGAATAGCATTCAAGGGGATTAGATAAGAGAAAAAGAGTAATGTCACAAGTAGATGAAGAAACTTAGCAGCCATTGTCTGTTACATTCATTGCAATTTTGGTTCCCTATTTATACATGTTTGATTTAGATTCTTTATTGATTTGTGGGTTGTTGAGCACAAACACAATCATTCTAGTGAAATCCACAAACAATAAATTAAGTTTTATTTTTGGATAGATTTGAAATCAGTTGGATGAATTTTTTGACATTTCCATTTATTTTTAAATTTACTTTAAAAAGTATCATTTCATTTCACGGAAAGACGACAACACTAACAAAGGACCCATTTGACAATACTTTTAAGAAGTCAAAAATTATTTATGTGATTAAGAAGTTGACTGATAGATTTGAAATCGACTGGATGAATTTCTTGACATTTCCATTTATTGTTAAATCTACTCTAAAAAGCATCATTTCACTTCACGGAGTGATGGCAACACTAACAAACTAAGGGCTAGTTTGGTAATGCTTTTTAGAAGCCAAAAATTGTTTATGCAATTAAAAAGTTGATTGATAGATTTGAAATCAGCTGGATGAAGTTTTTGACATTTCCATTTATTGTTAAATCTACTCTAAAAGTATCATACCACTTCACGAAGTAATTTTGGCAATGCCTTTAAGAAGCCAAAAACTGTTTATGTGATTGAGAAATTGATTTTGAATATATTTAAAATAACTTTTAAAAGTAATTTGTCTGATTATAAGAATTTTTAGAAAAAATTGACCTATAAAAAAAGTTCTTCCGAAGGAAACACAAATCCTACCAAACAAGCCTAAACCTTGCTCTAAACAAATTTTAAATCAAGTACATTACATTCGATTCATTACTAGTGAAAGATCTAAACATCAATCTTCTAGGCATAAAAGATAAACAACGAATCTTGTTGTGGAGAGATAACTAACCATATTACTCCCCCTTGAACAAATTATGCTGTCTGCTTTGTGGCACCTTTTGTACGATTTAGAAGTATAGAAAATGTTGTCGGGTTATGCTAATCTCCCAGTTCAATGACACGTACACTTCGTCCCCTTTCCACGAGTTATCGCATTATATATATATAATGGAGCACTACAAAGACAAATGGACAATATTGCACAGGATCATTAGACAGCTAAAAGTTGAAAATTTGTAGTCCTAGCACGGGGATTTTTTTTTATTTATTATTATTATTTTTAATGAATGAGTAACTTTGAAACTTAAATTTAATATAGAGATGACAATTTGAACCGTTAAAATCGAAAATCGTGGTTAATCGAATCGAATGGGACGAAAAAAATTGAATCGATGGTGCAGTGGGGCGGATATGGTATTTGATTTTAATGAACCGGTTCGTGACGGTGCGTGTATGACATTTATGTCATTGAATTGAAACCGAACTGATTACTCGCTTAAAAAAATCATTCTTTTATTAGGAATGACAAGGTCTACTGAGAAGGAAGTTGACGAAGAGGTACATTTTTTTATTTAAATCTTAGTTAAAACCATTCTGGATTAGGTAGTATCATTGTATTGTCTACTTAAATTTCTTATTTACTATATAGAAATCAATTTTAAGTGTTGACCTATGTTAGTAAGAGTTGTGGGGAAGAATGAAAATTGAATATGAGTTAAGGTTAAAACTTTTGAATTATTGAGCATGAATTAAGTAACTGCAATGCACAAGAATCAAGAATAAAGGAAAGTTTAGTATTGTTATATTTATAATATTGTTTGTTAAAATTGTATTTTGTAATTGGAATTTGGGATAATATTTGTATTTTCGTTTGAAATATTGTGTTTTTGTTTTCATTGACTTTCTTTTCTTAAATTATTTTATATCAATTTGACGGATTGACCTATAAAAAATAATTTATTTTCGTGGTTATTAATCGAATCAAACCGAACTGAACCGAGGTACAAACTGATTTACGTGATTATGGTATGACAAAAAATTTGACGGTTCGGTGATAGTTTTGGCCGAACCGAACCGAACCAAAATCGAACCATTATCATCCCTAATTTAATACTTTTGCTTAATTTTATACTAGGTTGAACTGTAACATCTAAAAAATTAAAAATAATAATTATAATTTATTAATTAATTTTTATTTTTTTCCTCAACTGCAATTACATGAGGTCACCATTCTAGAATTATGTTTCCTGCTTCCTTTCACTGAAAATGCCACTTAAGTTGTTATCTTAAACAGCATTACATCTTTTCCTGTGTTTGATTAGGATAAGAAATTAAATATGGCAAGCAGGTGTACGTGTCCACATTCTTGGATAAATCCTTCCCCCACATTTATATGCAGAATCTTCTCTTGACATTATAATTATTATTTATTTTTTAATGTATTTAGAGATTTAATTTTTCGGTTTACGGTTAAGTCTTCATCTGACAATTTATAAATCATTTGTAGTCATGAATTTTTGGGGTTATATATATATATGAGATAAGAAGAACCACATGGCACTTGACTGTTTCTATAGGTATGATTATACCGGAAATGCTATTTGTACAGCTCGAGCTACAGCCCCCTCACAAGTGAGGGGGGGGGTGGGTCTACAAATTTTTTATTGCACGTGGGCCTCCCGAACTGTGAGAGGGCTATACACGGTGTTGTGTGCACAACACTGTCCATGATTATAACTACCAAAGGCGACACGCACCTCAACAATTAGAATACTTTGTACGTTGATAGTGGTGCAAACCAGCATGTAAGTGCCAACATTCCAAATCTCATACCTTACAAAGGGAATCACGAAGTAGTTGTGATCAATAATGATAATGGTTTAATCATATTTGCTTACAAAGTTTTCGATTGAAGCATTTATGACAACAATTTATTTTATCAATCGCAATCCCGATCCAATTTTAGATGTCTCCACAATTTAAATTTTCCACTAAAGTACTATTTTACTCTCTTTTACTCTCTTTTGGCTGACTTGCTATCCACTATTGAGACTTTATACTAAGCATAAGCTAGCTTTTCGTAGCAAACAATGCATGTTTTTTGACCATCCATCGTCTATGTCTTTTATATCTCTCGAAATATTGCTTTTGATTAACTTAATTTTTTAGCCTGGGTATGGTCGTCCTCCACCTCTTCTATTGCCACGAGTTATTCTACGACATATATGTCTTCAATCTCATTCCCTTTTATTCACGGTTTATGTCAAAACATCAAAAACTAGTTCAATTAATTTCGCTACATATTGTGACAAGTAGTAAAATGAATTTTTGAATTCCAGCATTGTTTCCAAATAGACTAATACTTAATATCAATTTTTAATTCTATTCCAGTTCCAATTTAAATTAATGTGGTAACAACTTATAAAAACAAGATTTAGATTTTATAACTAATTTAACTTAATCTAAATATCCTAATTTGGGATTAAATGATTAGGAATTTCGATTTCCATTAGGTTATTTAACACTTAATTAATCCAAATTCATTCAGTCCCTTTTTCATACGTGCCAATAATCAAATTAACCAATTTTATTTAGTAGTGTCTCTCGAGTAAAATCAATCATTTTTAGATATCCAAATTTACTATATCTCTATATAAATTCATACACATGTAAAAATATTTAATTTTATAAATTCAATCTTTATTACATAACCGTAAGAGTATATTTTGATCTCTTATAACACTTATATCCAATTTTTTGAAAATCGAACCGGACCAGCCGATTCAACCGGAAAAATCGGGAACTGACCTCAAATTCGGTTCGGTACTAATAAATTAACCGGAAATGAAAAAATCAGTAAATAACCAATCAAACCGACCATTTTAGCTGGAAATCGGAAAACCGACCACGATTTTTGCCCCTTTTTTTAGAAAAAAATAATAATAAAATTATAATTACTTTGATAAATGGGCTCAAGCATTGGCAAGCTCAATTTCACATTCCTTCCAATACAAGTGTTGTTTTTAAAAGATAAGAGACATGCAATATTTTTCTCAACTTCTATTATGGGATAAGTACAAGTGTTGTTTTTATAAAAGAAGAGACATACAATGTTTTCCTCAAATTCCAATGTGGGATAAGTTGTAAAATCCTTTGCAATTTATATATTTAATAATTGTTCACTTTTTTCTTTCTATTAAACAAATTTTGGCTCCAAAAGCACAAATAATTTCAATTTTAACAAAGCAAATTATTTTAGACACAACAATTGTTAGTTTTTGATGTTTTAAAATAAATTATAGGATGATAAATCATTAAATCTAATTGACAAATATTGATTTATATTTACTTTGAATTAGTAATACTACAATTTAAAAATTTGTTATTGTTATAATATTTTAGACTTTGTTGGAGAATTTATTGTTTTAATTTTGATATCCGGTTTGACCCCAGGTAGACTCCAATTCGACCGTTTGACCCTTGACCCTTTTTCTTTTCCTGGTCGATGTACGGGACGATTTATATCACTTATTGCACGGAGTAGACAAATATATCTACTCTCGATTTCAATGTCATCCTTAAATCAAACAATTAATGATCAAGTAATTGAATCAATAAATACACAATAAATAATTAACACAATCAAATTGCATGAAATCTTTGAAATTAAATAAATATTAAACCTAAACTAGATTATTCATCTTAACAACCAATTATTTAGCCAATCATAATTAAGAAATTAAACAATAAAAAGAAGAAAAACATTACCGGGTTCAATAAAAGGAACTAAAAAAAAGAATTCTAGCGATTGTTCTTTGGCACCCAATTTCTAATAATGGATTATAAATCTGCTCTTCCAAACTTGTATATCTCCTGGTGAATTGTGTTCTTCAACCTTCAAATCCCAAATTGAGATGCAAATCTTGAGGGTTTGTATTTGAATGTGTAATATTGCCTCAAGATTGTGCCTCGAGCCTCTAATATTGAAATGAAAAATTCTTATTATCAGGTTTAATATAGAGTTTCAAAAGGATTGTGAACCACAATCTCAGTTCAATTAGGATTATTCAAATTGCTGGAATTTATACTTTGACTTTATAATTTGGTCCATGTTTCTTCTTTCTTCTTCGGATTGAATCCTTAGATATTGTCATTGAGGCCCTTCAACTACCAAACACGACTTATTGGTCCCCAACTTCGAAAATATGTCAACTTCACTCCTTTTTAATCAATTATTGAGTTGTTCAATCCTTTCTCGTCCAATCTTGAGTTTTCTTCTAAAATAATTAAACACACACACACACACACACACACACACACTTAAGTATCTCATTCCTAAAATTAATCTCAAAAATCATGTTTTGACGATCAAGATAAGTGTAACGTCCCTAATAATTTGCTTGAGAATTTCACCTAGTCTCTCACCCCATCCACAATATCCTCTAGTCT
>NC_036237.1:16813495-16839634 GCF_002742605.1 Olea europaea var. sylvestris | reverse complement strand
GCAGCAAAATTCCTGGTGTGATTGATGAACCTGTTCAAGATTCCACAACTTACAGGCAGATTGTTGTTCTTTAATATAGTACTTAACTCCTCTAAAAATTGCCTATTCTGTAAATAAGTTATGCCAACATCTCCGTTCACCTTTTGCTACCCATGAAAGTCTACGAAGCGTGTTTTAAGCTATGTTAAAGGTACAATTGATCTTAGTTTGTACATGACAAAAGGATCGTTAAGTCTTCACACCTAATGCAATTTGACCTGGGCTAGAGATCCTACTGATCGACGGTTGACTACTGGATATGAAATTTTCCAAGGTCTTGTTTAATCTCTTGGTGCGCAAAAAAAAAAAAAAAATAATAATAATAATAAATAAATAGAACGTTGTCTCTCGATAAAGCACAGAGGCTCAAAACTGAGCATTAGCTATGGTTGTTGATGAATTGTACTGGACTCGGATGTTGCTTAAAGATTTACGCATGTCTCTTCCTTTTCCTTATAAATTCATACATGAGCATGTTTCTACCTGTCAAGGTTGTAGAAACTTACTTGAAGTGAAAATTTTCCGCGATTAAATATGTTGAATCACTTACCTTAGTTTGCTTGATCTCATTGGTCTAAAACTTCATCAAATTGAAGAAGTTCCCTGGCCACAGCCAAGTGTCTTTTCCAATTGATTGAATGCCCCAAAAATACGATTTATTGACTTTTTAATTTTTCACCATTTTTGCATATGAATTTCATGTGTATTTCTTGTGAAAGAGAGAATGCGAAATCTTATGTAAACTTCCATACACTCCCACATTAACATTGGGAAGTTACAATGTTGGTCGGATGGAAAGAAGTTACTCACAATTCAAAAAGAATAAGTAATCCTTCCAAACCCACTTTATTCTTCTTATTAGGTTCAACCCACGTGGGCGACCCACCATTTCCAACATTCCTTCTACAGTTTGGTATGATAATCACAATGCAATTAAACTTCTTGTAATCGTGTTTCCCATGCCCACATTAAACATATCGAGGTCGACTCCCATTTTATTTGTGAGAAGGTGACTAAAATTTAATAGAGATTTCAAGTTGCACATTTTTTTACCAAAGGCTTGATATCATCTCAATTTCAATTCACAATCAGTATCAGATCAACCTATTACAGATCATAATCAACAATCACATATTATAATCTAGCAAATGTAAGCAACCAATATTCATAATCCAGCAATTAGGCAATCAGACACTTAGCCATGTATATTTTGATTTTTATTTAATGACTGATGAATTTTTTATCTTTAATATTGCAGTGATTTTCAAATGTAATTGTTGAACTGCTCGGAATTTAGACCATGATGACAAGTAATTGATGTAACTCAAGTTAGTAGTTGGGTGATCAATTTAATAATTCCTCATAGTTGGAGGACTCAATAGGAGATAGCTTGATAACCAAATTAATATTTTCTAAATTTGGTGGACAATTTTGGTATTACTGAATAGTTGAATGATAATTTATAAATTTGGTGGGATATGCTATTACTGAACAGTTGAATGAGATCAAGATTACAAATAGTTGGATTACCAAATTAATATTTTGGAGCATTTGGTTTCTCATTTTGAGGTTATTTTCAGTTTTCAGTTTTTGAAAACACTCAAAATGCGTCTTGTATGTTATTTTTAAAAATGTGATTTTGAAAAAAAAAATATATATATAACACAAAAACTCAAAATGACTTTTTGACGTTTTGAGTGTTTTCAATGAATTCAATTTTTCATAATAACAAAGCAAACACTTTTTCTGTAATCTTAAAATAATCTCTCGAAACGGAAAATAGAAGAATGAATTCAAAACTAAAAACAAAAACGCAAACTAAATGCACCCTTAATGTTTTTTAAATTTGGTGGACCTATTTGGTATTAGTGAATACCTAATTGACCAAATTACTAATTCCTAATTGTCAGAGGACTCAATTCGACATTAATAATAGTTGAATGACCAAATCAATTTTACTCAAAGATATGGATGGTATTGGAATTAGTAAATAGTTGAATGACCAAATAATTTTTTTTTTTTTAAATTGGTGAAACAATATGGTATTACTAAAATAGTTGGATGACCAAATTAACATTTACTAAAAGTTTTAAGGATCCATTTGGTATTAGTGAATAGTTAGATGACCAATTTACTAATCGTCAAGGTAGAAGGACTTAGATCAAGATAAAAGATAGTTGGATAACAAAATTTATAAAAGCTAGCAGACCTATTTAGAATTAGTAAAAAGTTTGACAACGCAATTAATATTTTCTAAAAGCTGCTGAACTGATTTTGCAGTACTGAATAGTTGGGTGACCAATTGACCATTTATCATAGTTGGAGGACTCAATTCAGCTAACCAGTTAATCATTTTCTCATAGTTTAAAGGATTCAATTTGAAAAAAAAAGTAGTTTAATGACCAAATTGATATTTTTTGAAAAGTTTGAGGATCTATTTCGTAGTAGTAAATAGATGGATTACCAACTTAATAATCACAAAAGTTGGAGAATTATTTTTGCAATCATAAATAGTTGAACGACCAATTCAGTAATTTCCAATAGTTGGAGGACTCAATTTGAGATAACTTTAGCATTTTTCTTCTTGCTTACATAATGGTGTCTGAACATGCGCATCTTCCACGAATCCTATCCCAAAATCAATTAAAAATTGAGAAAAAAAAATCATTAAAAAAATATAAACAAACAAATTTCAAGGGGCGACGCGGAAATGCTCGACTATACCAACCATTTGTTTATAAATCCAATTTTCTGCAAGACTTGTAGACTTACCATAAAGTGCTCGCATAAGACAACCGACCAAGATTTATTTTGTCAATTAATTTTGACTATAACAATTAACACAAATAAATAATAGAAATTATCAAGGTTAAAGTATCGTTTATGCCCCCATCAAGATATCGATATATTATAATTTATGTTATTATATTTATCCCACGTTTTAGTTAAATATAAAGTGGATTGTGACATTCCGACTAGCTTATGCACAATTTTCATTAAAATGATTGGTGGGTCGGTGACCAATTTTGTTTACCATCATAGATAATATACACTATAATAATGACCTTGCTACATGTATATTAAACTTTATATAATTGATTACATAATGTCACATGTCACTTTATCATTTGTCAGTTAAAAACACAGTCAATATTTTCATTCAATTTTTTTCCTTCACATCATTAACCCCAACATTGAGGACCCCCACCGCCCCACCCCTAGAGCTTAGTGAGGGAGGTAAATCGCGAGATGTGCTCCAACAAGTCAGGAAACAAGAGTTGTATGTACACTACATGTACAAGGAGTTCAATTTCAATCTCAAGAATCGAACCCCCACACTACTACTGCCAGCAAGACGTGAGATAACTTCACTCTTATCCTTTGCACCACTGGACTATGTCCCGAAAGGCCCTCCACATCATTTTATGTAACCCCTTATATACTATTTTTATGTACAAGTAGCATAATCCTAATAATAAAGTTGGAATTTCACACATTGTATGTAGATGTTAACGGTGCTAGCACTTCAATACGATTGCATTTTGAACTAAATGTCTCTCGTGCAGAGTCGGAGTCTAATGAATTCGTAGACACGTGTAGAGTCGAAGTTTGCACCTGACGAATTCACGAACACTAAGACTAGAATGTTCGTCAAAGCTAGACGAACACCAAAGTACTCCATAGAAGTTAAAGACTAAAGAGTCAACCCAACAATGTTGGAGGAGGAATCATTTTCGTTAGAAAATTAATCTGTCAGCTAACATAACAAGAATTTTAAGTCATGTCAACTAGACCTCCAAAATGTGAGCCACGCCGAATGTACATCCTTAATCTTACCCCTCTCCTTACTCCAAAAATGTCACTAAGCCACAGCAATTAGTACAGAATAAAAGAGAAAAGCTTTAGTTTGGGAAAACAAGATTTGGCTCAGGATTGCCCATTTTTATTAATTCCAGGGTTTTTCTAAATTTGAAAGTTACCACGTAAGACCATGTATGGGAGCTGATGTCTGCCCAGTGTCGGAAGGTCTAGGAAGTTGGTGACCTAATGTAATCAAAACAAATGTAGGATTTAAGTCAGAAACATACGTAGGATTAAAGTCAGAGAAATTTCATGTAAACACTTTGAACAATGAAATAATATTTCCAAGAAAGTTCCATAACAATTTAATCCCTTTTACATGCGTGTTTCAGCAGGCCATCCGCATTCACACAGACCCTCTGAAAGAGAGAATATTTTTTTTTCTATGTGTTCCATCGTTAAAATTTCATGGAAATTTTGAGGCATAAAATCCTGAACTTCCCATTCTCATGATTCACAAACAAACACAGACCAAACCCAAAATTTCTTATGTAATAATCTGACACTGTCAAAGTTAACCTAATCCCTTAGGTATACTATATAAACACCAGCATGTTGCGATGACAAGAGAAATCATATAAGCTTATGTTCTCCACCCCCCGAAAAAAATTAGAAGTGTCATTTATTTCGACATGGAGTTGACACAAGCAAACATCATTTCATCCTTGATCGTTTTACTAAATAGAATTCTTTGTTGGGACATTGAGAAATTCTTTTCAAGAGTCCATTTCTTTCTCCAAACTCTTCCAGAGTTTTTATCCGCCAAATGGAACTTTTGGAGGAAATCCAAAGCATTTAACAGTGAACAATCAAACAAAGAATCAAGAATTCCCGAGACCTCAAACAGCGAAAACTTTCACATTGCAGAGCTTAATATGGTGATGAATAGGCTGAATATAGTGTGTGCAGAAGATGGAGAGACGAATATTGGTTTAGATGAGTTTTCAGAACTATTTGATGAAGAACCAAGTTTGCAAGAAGTTATGGAAACTTTCGATGTTTTCGATGTAAATAAAGATGGTTTCATAGATGCTAATGAGCTGCAGAGAGTTATGTGCAGCCTTGACCTAAAGGAAGGGTGTGAATTGGAAGAATGCAGAAGGATGATTAGAGCTTTTGATGAAAATGGCGATGGTCTTATCGATTTTAATGAGTTTATGAAACTCATGGAGAAAAGCTTTTGTTAAAGGCTAATTCACCATCCCCTTTCGCCATTTGGCATTGCAAATGAAATTGACTAGTATATATCAGTATTTACCTATTTTGTTGGTCAGGAAGTCATGTTTGCCGTTTTATAATAAAAAATAGATGGATCTTTAAGAAACTTGGAATAAACATACCTAGACTCAAAAATGCATTTGAGCATTATCCTCGAATCTTGCCAATTGATGGATGTAATAAAAGCATATATCCAGATGCTACAACATTTACATAGAATACAAATTAGTAGTCCAGAACATCCTCTTGCAATTAGTTAAAAAGGTAAATGCATCGGTAAAATAAAAAATAATAGATTCATACAGTGCTACTTAATGAGGAGTTTGAATTCATGTTGAGACTTTGCACGGGTGTTCTTCAACATCAACATACTTGATCAAATATGGTTATTGAGGGGACATATAAGTAACTCCAGTCATATCCCATCACCAACTCAATACCCAAAGGATCAATATCCTTAACTTCAATCTACAAGAGGGAAAAAAAAAAAAAAAAAAAAAATTAATTTCAACAGAATGTGAAACTCAACAAATATAAGAATTAACAATAGTCACGTATTTAAAATGTTTACATCAGGTTTGAAAAAAACTCCCTCCTCCAGCATGGCTACCGATGGATGCTTCTCTGCCAGTCCAGTTCATGATGCAGGGCCACCATCGATGAAGTCTTGTGCAAATGTTCCATTCAGACTCAGAACTGACTCGTACTACTCGATATGTAATCAAAAAACATTTCATATGGTAGTGACCAGCCCTATTTCAGTCCTTTCCTAATTGATGATAGTGTGGTCTTGAACATCTTCTTTTCTCCATAAAATCATCTCCATTACATTGAAATTTTCAACAAGAGCAAAAATAGATTTGTTAACCATTTTCTTTTATGAGTTACATACAAGTAAGATGCAAACAGGTATAAAATGCCTATTTTCACGGCATCATAGTCAGATGCACCGTCTACGCCGATTAAAACATCTTTCACACCAGCATTTTTTAAAATCCAAAATTTCTAGTATGCGATGCTGAAATTTGAAGATCTTTTTCCATACTTCTTCCCGTCATAATCTCCGATTGATTCTAGACCGATGACAAAGTATAATTCTGGCAAAGAAAATTTGATGTATCTGTCGGTAATCTTGAACCACATTATCTCTTTATTCGGTTGCTTAACCTTACTCATCAATACATAGTCTATCAACTAAGGCTGAAATGAGATTCATTAAATTTAATATAGTATGAAATTCTTGTATCTTTAAAACTATCCCTTGTTCCTTAATCAGGTTATGTACCAATTCATGATGAAGTTGGTGGTAGAACAAATGGCTATTTTCCTCAGAAACCAGTTGGCTGAGGAGATGATATATTGCCAACCACGCAATGAAAAGTTGAAAAGACATAAAAACAAATAAAAAATGGATCTTTAAACTAATTTCGGAAAGAACAAATATTAAATCAAATAACTGGAGAATCGATAAAATAATTAAAACCTAAATACATAGAATTGAACAAGAAGCCACAATGTTTCTTCGAAAAACAATACAAGTACAATTGCAACTTGAACGCAAGAAAATCTAAAAATTAGAATAAAGCAACATCCCAACAAGCAGCCCTATTACAGAAGGATCAGAAATAATGCATAGAAGAGAAGTATTACACATATTCACATAGTTCAACGTAAATTGATGCCAAGTAGAGGAAAACCCATATAGAATATAGCGTAATTCAAAAAGTTAAGGGATTAACAAATAAGTAAGAACATATTGAAGCCACCCCCAATGTAAAATTACATGGTAAACAGTGCCTAATCAACGTACAAATTAAACAATGCCCTAGATAAAAAGTAACGGGATTAAACACATATACGTCTATGTATAGCGTATTACCTTCTTGGAATTCGAATTCCTAACAGACCCGAAGCCAAATATTGTTTCCCATTCGTGGCCAAGATTTTTGTTGGCTTGAAAATCGTTTCCTTTTATTATTTTTCCGAATTGAATCATTTTCCTTCAATTTCAATTGACAGTCGACGCTTCTAGTTAACGCCATTGAAATTTTTTGGAGCGTTGGGTGGGATTAGGGTTTTATAGGCGAGAATCCTAAAAGAAATGCAATATACTGAAATCTAATGATTAAATCTTCGGAATATCCTCTCGTTGAGAAGGTAAAGATTATGGTGAAAGGAATGAGAGGTGTCCTTTCATTACAACGGTGGGTAAATATTAATTTGAATTTCAGAAACAATAAAACTATCAAACAGAAAATTTGGACAGAATTTTGGTGACAGGCCCATGCTGGCCAAATTTTCTGTCACTCCAGCAAGAATATTTCAAAAATGAAAAATTATATATATTAATAAAATGGACCAACACACAACTCGGTTCACAATCCCCTCACATTGAGGGAGCTACCGATTAAAAAAATGGGCATGGACCCCCTCTACAGAGAGGGGACTGTAAGTGTACAGCACCAAAAGGTGTTGTACAAGTAGGTTAACCCCAATAAAATTCATATTTAGAATCATGATTTGCATAAATTTTCTCCGCAAATCCATTACACCCACGATCTTGCTTTCTTCTGAAATTCTAAACTTACATATCATATCTTGTATTTTAATTGTAATGTCTCTTGTGAGTGAATTGTCCAAATGATCATTGAACTTTGCAAAAAAAATTTACAGGATAATTGAATTTTAAAAATTACCCAATTCATCATTGAACTTTGTAAAAGATTTCCACGGAATCACTAAACTTTAAAAATCAAGTCATTCATTATTAAATTTTGCAAAAAGTTTCCACATAGTCACTAAACTTTGCAAAAGTTTTGTGGAAACCTTTTGCAAAGTTCAGTGATGAATTGGATGATTTTTAAAGTTCAGTGACCTCGTGAAATTTTTTTGTTAAGTTTAGTGATGAATTAGATAATTTTTAAAGTTCAAAGACCCGTGAAAACCTTTTTCAAAGTTCAGTGACTATTTGAATAATTCACTCGTCTCTTGTCTATTGGTTATGCGCGATGAATAGCAAAGGTGATGGTGGCACGTGTTGGAGCTGGTGGTGGTCTGGTTGTTTTTTAAATAGTGGAAATGGAATGTAAAAGATGGTGATATTGGTGGGTGGTGATTCAACCGTGACGACAGTGTAACGTTGAATGTTACAAGTGGTGGTGGTGGTGACAGCGACGATGTTGACTGCAGCAATGGCTCGCGGTGGTGGTGTAACAATAGTTATTAAAAGTGGTGTGTCAACAGTAATGATACAACAATAAATGTTAAAAGTGGTGGTGGTCAGTGTCATAGTAACGGTTGAAATAGTCGCAAAACGTGTCACATACTATGTTATAATTGATGATGATGGTGAAGGTGGTTATGAAAACGAGGTGATGAATTGTGTATAACATAATTGTATAAAATGGAATACACTGTGCAACAAAATTGGTTATGAAAACTGTTGACCCCAAAAAGTGTTGCCAATAGATGTCGGACCCACCTGCGCACACGTGAGCGAAAATCCAACACGGTAAGGCACGTGGACGGTCTAAAACGAATGGATCGAAGGCGTGGGAGTAGCTCAACGGTGCGGGACGAGAACGTTCGGAATCTGGCGGGATGTTCGTAGATCGATTGTACAATAATTACCAATCGATGTTTGTAAATGTGTATCTAAATATGTATGAACTCGTTTGTGTTGCAAGATAATAAGAAAAAGAGAGTTGTATAAAGTATGATTTCTTGTATTGACTCTTGCATTAGCCTTTGTATGGGGTACATGGGGAAGTATTTATAGTTTCACAAGTTAGATTGTGACCTTTGGTTTGGGGTACACGTGGCCTCATCCGGTTAATTTAAATGTCAAATTGTAGGCATCAGCTGCACCTAACCTGCCATACATTTATTGATTGGCAGAACCGCATCTACTAATGACAAGACTTAACATTACACTCATGATAAACGTCATATCAATCATTCAAGAAAGATATTTGTGCAGAGGATCTCTTGGGAGAAGCATCTATGGAAGGTGCTATTTTGTGATTCGGAGGCTGCTACCTTGGCTACAGAGCTTCGACCAATAGGGCCTCGTCCACTTTCAAAGGGCCTCGGCATATGGGCTTCGAAACTCAAGAGGCAATGATAGATAGGCCTCGGTATTTATGGGCATAGGCTTCTGTGGACCTCGATTTGTGGGCCTCGACTATGCAAATCACCTCGACTTCAGTACCACGTGGTTCGGCATGAGTTGGCTGTGGGCCTCGGTGGGTTACCCAAGTGTGCAAACAAGTAATAATAGTCCCCCAAGTCCAAGTATAGTCATTTATGTAATGCGAGGACTTTGATGAAGTATGGCCAGCCAGTTAGGTTGAAAGAAATTTTTGGACCCTAAATAATAGTCCCCCAAGTCCAAGTATAGATATTTATATCAGCGTTGGAGTTAGAAATGTACCGTTGTGGAAGAATGACGAAAATTGTTCTAAAAAGTGGAAGCTGAGGTGGTTTGAGAGTCGAACCTACGAGGCTTGTGGAGGCTGAATTCTGATGGGGAAGCCGAGGTAGGTGATAACCGAACCTGCGAGACTTGAGGCTGAATTGTGATGAGGAAGCCAAGATGGTTGACAAATCGAACTTGCAAGGCTTATGGAGGCTGAATTCTGATGAGGAAGCCGAGGTGGGTGAGAGCCGAACCTGCGAGGCTTGTGGAGGCTGAATTCTGATGAAAAAGCCGAGGTGGTTTGAGAAACCGAACCTACGAGGTTTGGTGTCTAACTTTTGATGAGCAAGCTGAGGTTGTTGAAAATCGAATTTGCAAGGCTTGTGGAGGCTGAATTCTTAGGCTTATTGGTATTGATTTTTTCTCGACAGTTGTGCCAATGATTTGATGTTTTGTGCATATTTTCGAGGAAAGGTGGCTGGACCGTTCAACTTCCAAGGCGTTTGCTGCCATCGAATTAAAGTCGTAATTATGAGCGCAGCTGGAGCTTCTAGAAGTAGACGCGTTTGGGGAGGTGTGTGAAGGACACGCTTGAATCTGAAGCGTAGGTTTGAAAAATCGTTTGAATTCTACACCTCGGATTTGCTTTAGAATGAAGGGTCCAGATTCAATGGGCTTTGATCAAACTGCTAAGGTTCATCCTAGCCCTTTATAAAAGGCTAGAGACCCCAATTTTTCTGGATTCTCAATCTTTGCAATCTGATTTCTTCTTCAAAAGCTCAAGTTTTTTGGCGTCCAAACAGTCGATCTTCTCGTTTTCTGGCGTTACTCCGTCCGCGTAGTCATTTTCCATAGGTATTTTCACAGAAAATCCCTTGTATTGAGTTCATCCTTTTCTGATATGGAGTCCACCTCGGGTAGGGAATTAGTAACTATTGCGTCATTCGACGAGGGGGCGAGTCACAGAGGGGACTCCGAGGTCATGCAATATGCTATGACCAAGGAGCCAGTAGATTACAGTGAGGAGTGGGGGGCGTCCAAAGTGCCTTCAAATATGACCTTGAAGAGGTTGGGGGAGATCAGGGAGAGGTACTGTGTACCTCATTATGTCAAAATGTTGGTGCCCGAGGCTCATGAGCGCGCCTGCTATCCTAGGCCTGGATGCGTGGCGGTGAGTGAATACCTGTCTAAGGTATGTATGCGTTTTCCTCTGCACCCCTTCTTTAGGGCGGTGTTGAGGAACTTTATGTTGTCACCGACCCAGATTCTGCTAAATGGGTGGAGCCAGTTGGTTGGATCGTACTTCCTGTGAAAGGAAGTGTCGCTTGGGGAGGACATGCCTCTCCACGTCTTCATGACCCTGTTCCAACCTAGGATGATAGGTAAGGAGTCAAGGAGGTGGTATTACTTAACTCCATGAGGAACCCACGCACCATTTGTGGTGGGGCTGCCTTCTTCCATCAAGGGGTGGAAGGAATCGTGGTTCTGGGTGAGGGACAGGTGGCAGGCAGTCGAGGGGGACATTGCCTTGGCTTGCACAGTATTGACCCAATACTATGAAGCTCGTGAGTCTCCCAGCCTAAGTAGTTTATATTTTGTATTCAAAATTTTCTTTTTCTAATTGTTGAGGCTTGCTGTGCAGATAGTAGCATGAGGTTCGAGTTGAGCAAGGAGGAGTTTGAAGTGATAGAAGACATTTACAAGAGACCTCTGAAACTTTGGCACTTCGACCATCTCATCGATCGAAGTCGCTACTTCATTGACTTTGAATTGATGGCCTCCAAAGGTAAGAGGCTTGTATACTTGTGTATTCCTTGCTTTTTGTTTTGATGTTGATGTACTAACATGCTTTGCAGACAAGTTCAAGAGGAGGGAGTACCCAGCCCCAGACATGGCCTCGATACTTAGGGCCACATCCAATGTGACGGTGAGGCCCCTGAAATCGAGGTCAAGTGGTGCCAAGGAGGTTCAGGGGAGGGTGGAGCACCTTTCCAAAGATAGCAGTTCCAAGGGTGTTGAGGAGGGGACCCCCCTTTCCAAAGATAGCAGTTCCAAGGGTGTTGAGGAGGGGACCCCCCAGAGGCCGGAGAAGGCCAAAGAGCCTCGGGGAAAGGAGAAGGTCCCCAAGGAGCAGAAGATGAGGAAGCTGGTGCACGTCACCAGCTCATCTGGAAAGTTCGGGACCTCTGTGTCCCATGAAGGAAAAGAAACCCCTCACCTTAAGCTCCTAGAGGCCACCTCTAAAGTGGTAAAGATTGAAATGGTGAGATGCGCCAAGGCTGAGGAGGCTAAAGAAGAGGCTACGAGGAGGGCAACTGAGAAGGCAGAGGGTGAAGCTGTGAAGCCGAGGCCCGCAAGGGTGCAAGGGAAATCTCCGAACTTCCTTGTCGGGAGGGAGAAGGTCCTGGCCTTCACGTTGGTGGAGGCTATGCCAGCCGAGATCCGAAGCGCTACTGAGAGCTTCTACAAATTCTGGACGGACCGGTGGCAGTTGCACGCTTCTTCCTGCGACGCAGTGGACTTGACCAAAGCCCTTGTGAGCCAAAGTGTGAGAACCCTTGGCCTCTCATTGGAGTGCAGGGAGGCCCTTACTGATTTTCAGACGAGGACCCAATCCTTGAAGAAGAAGGTGGAGCTGAAGAAGGCCAGGGCCGAGGCAAAGAAAGTGAGGGCCCAAAAAATTGAAGATGTGGCCAAGCTGGAGTCTGCTTTGGCCCAGATCGAGGCTTTGAAGAAGGAGCTCTATGAGTCCCTGGGCGAGGTGGCTTCCCTTACCAAGAAAGTGGAGGTCTCCAATGACCACCAAAAGGTGACTGCTAGGGCCTTGGAGAAGGCCAATCTGCAACTGGCTGGGGCCCAAGACGCCTACAAATTCCGGGAAGGCCAAATAAAGTGGTATGTGGATAAATTGGCCAAGTTAAAGGAGGAGGCCAATGTAGCGAGGGAGGAGGCAGTCAAAGACTACATTGCCAACTTCCACAACACTGAGGAGTACAAGAGCTTCAGCGTCTACTGGAAGAATTATGCTTATGCCGAAATGATAGAGAGGGCTGAGGAACTCTTCCAAAATCAAGACCTGTCACAGCTGAGGTCGGAGTTTGTGGATAAAGTGCCTCAGACCCCAGCTGATGAACTGGTTAGGGATGAAGCAGCGAAGGCAAAAGAAGAGTGTTCTGATGCTCAAGCTGCGGAGGCTCCTGCTGCCAAGGCGAGGCTTAGGATAGTTTACTTTTCAGTTAATTTCGATGACTGGCCTCAGGCTCTCCTTTTGTAACTGATTGAAAGTCAATATAATCTTTTTCATTCAATGTTGTTCTTCTTCCAAGTGTATTAGATTAAACTTAATATTGATTGAAGAATTAAATAACCTTGACTTCATATCCCAACTCCAATCACTTAAGTAAGTAAATTGTCCTTAAGCTTAATAATTGTGATAGAAATTGATCTTAAGATTGGACCGTCTTCCAGCTGAATTGAGAACATTGCTAGGTCTGATTGAGTTATGTGAAGCCCATAGTGGTTGAGCCTAGTGAATCAATGGGTAAAGAAGTTCGATCCTCGTTGAGGCTTCTCCCCTTGACTTTCAGCCTCGCCAAAGGGAGGCAAGTGGCGTGCGCCTCGGAGTTCAAACGAGGTGGTCCAAAGATGGGACGCTAACCTCTCCTCCAAGGTGACGACGCTTCCCAACATGGAGGATGGTTCATCCACGTTGAGGCTTCTCCCCGTGGCGTTTAGCTTCGCCAAGGGAAGGCAAGTAGCATGCGCCTCGGAGTTCAAGCGAGGTAGTCCAGAGATGGGACACTGACCTCTCTTTCGAGGTGACGATACTTCCCAACATGGTGGATGGGTCATCCATGTTAAGGCTTCTCTCCCTAGCGTTCAGCCTCACCAAGGGGTGGCAAGTGGCATGTGCCTCAGAGTTCAAGCGAGGTGGCCCAGAGATGGGACGCTGACCTCTCTTTCGAGGTAACGATACTTCCCAATATGGTGGATGGTTCATCCATGTTGAGGCTTCTCTTCCTGGCGTTCAGCCTCGCCAAGGGGAGGCAAGTGGCATGCGCCTCAAAGGTCAAGGGAGGTGGCATAGAGATGGGACGCTGACCTATCCTCTGAGGTGACGACGCTTCCCAACATGGTGGATGGTTCATCCATGTTAAGGCATCTTCCCCTAGCATTCAACCTCGTCAAGGAGAGGCAAGTGGCATGTACCTCGGAGTTCAAGCGAGGTGGCCCAGAGATGGGATGTTGACCTCTCCTCCGAAGTGACGATGTTTCCCAACATGGTGGATGGTTCATCCATGTTGAGGCTTCTCCCTTTGACGTTCAGCCTCGCCAAGGAGAGGCAAGTGGCATGCGTCTCGAAGTTCAAGCGAGGTGGCCCAGAGATGGGACGCTGACCTCTCCTCCGAGGTGATGACGCCTTCCAACATGGTGGATGGTTCATCCATGTTAAGGCCTCTCCCCCTGGCAAGGCAAGTGGCATGCGCCTCGGAGTTCAAGCGAGGTGGCCCAGAGATGGGACGCTAACCTCTCCTCCGAGGTGGCGACGCTTCCCAACATGGTGTATGGTTCATCCATGTTGAGGCTCTTCCCCTGGCGTTCAGCCTTGCCAAGGAGAGGCAAGTGTCATGTGCCTCGGAGTTCAAGTGAGGTGGCCCATAGATGGAACGTTGACCTCTCTTCCGAGGTGACGAAGGTTCCCAATGGTGGATGGTTCATCTATTTTGAGGCTTATCCCCCTGGCGTTCAGCCTCGCTAAGGAGAGGCAAGTGGCATGCACCTCGGAGTTCAATCGATAACAATTTTATTGAATCATGGAAATGTTACATGAGCTGGGAAAGATCGTCCAGCGAGGTAGTACATTCATTGATAATAGATTCGGAGGTGCTCAATGTTCCATGGACGGGGTTGTGCCTTGCTGTCCATGTCTTCAATCTGATATGTCCCAGGTCGGATCTCTTCCTTGATTCTATACGGGCCTTCCCAATTTGGACCCAAGGAACCGGTACCTGGTTCCTTGGAGGAGAGGAAGACTCTCCTAAGGACCGTGTCGTTGATTCGAAATGATCTCTTCTTCACCTTTAAGTTGAAGTACTTCGTCATCTTTCTTTGATATGTGGCGAGCTTCAGATGGCCATCATCTCTTCTTTTCTCAATGAAGTCGAGGTCGCACCTCCGAAGCTCATCGTTTATTATTTCACTGAAGTGCAAACGTCGAGGAGATAGAAGTCCAACCTCGACGGGGCTCATTGCATCTGTTCCGTATGCCATGAGGAAAGGTGTTTCCCCTGTGGGGGTCCTCGTAGTAGTTCGGATTGCCCAAAACACTTGTGGTAGCTCATCAACCCAGGGCCCTTTTGACACATCAAGCTTCCTTTTCAGGACATGTTTGATGGTCTTGTTCACATCCTCAACTTCTAACCTTCTTTTTGTCGAACTATTTACCATTGTCTGAGACAATTGAGTAGGGAATCCCGAACCAACATATAATGTTCTTCCACAAGAACTTGGAAGTGTTTGCCTTTGTGATTTTTGCCAGTGGTTCAGCCTCAACCCACTCGTGAAGTAATCAATGGCCACAATTGCAAAGCTCGCGCCTCCTCTGCTTTTTGGTAGAGGATCTATGAGGTCCACACCCCACTTCGAAAAGGGCCAGGGGCTGGAGACCGTGGTCAAATCTTGCGATGGCTGTCTTTGGATAGGAGAGAATCATTGGCATTTGTCACATTTTCGTACAAACTGGAGGACTTCTTTTTTCAAGGTAGGCCAGTAGTACCCCTGTCTCAGTATTTTTTACGCCAAAGATAGACCTCCAGAGTGGTTGCCACAAACTCCCTCGTGGACTTCCCGTAAGATGTAGGTAGCCTCTTCTCCTCCTACGCATCGAAGGAGTGGAGAGGAGAAGCTCCTCTTGTAGAGTACATCATCAATGAAGAGGATATGAGCTGACATCCTTCTTAGCTGGTAAGCTTCATGCTTATTAGTGGAAGTACCTAGTCCTTTAGGTAGGCTATGATGGGCTGCATCTAGGCAGGAGTCCTGGCCACCCACATCACATTGGGGGCCTCGGTTATGGTATGCGGAGGTGCTCTACAGGGATTACTGTAAGTAGTTCGGAGTCCTTGTTACTTGCCAGTTTGGAGAGTACATCCGCATGTGCATTTTCAATGCGGGAGATCTAGATCAACTCAAACTTTTCAAAAGACGGGACGAGGTTCATCACCATTTTCAAGCAGGAAGCCATGGTTTTGTCTCTGGCTGAGAAGTTGTTGTTCACCTGGCTAACGACCAACTGGGAGTCACTACTGATAAGTAGTCTCTTCATTTGCATTTCTCTGGCTAATCTGAGGCCCGCAAGAAGCGCCTCATATTCTGTCACATTGTTGGTGGCCTTGAACCCGAATCTCACAGCTGAGTTTAGCTTGTGACCTTCCAGGCTGATGAGGACAACTCCGGTACGTGAGCTGGTGTCCCCAGTTGATCCATCCACGAATAAGTTCCACATAGGGGGCTCGACATTTTCCATGATTTCATCCACCTCGGGTAAATTAGCAAATTCTGCCACAAAATCAGCTAAGGCTTGGCCCTTGATTGCCGCCCTAGCCTTGAACACAAGTCAAATTCACTTAGCTCCACCGTCCATTTCAATAATCTTTCTGAGGCATCGGGCTTTTGAAGTACCTGCCTCAGGGGAAAGTTTGTTAGCACATGTATGGTGTGGGCTTGGAAATAGGGCCTCAATTTACTGGAAGCCGTAATCAAGGCCAGAGCAAGCTTCTCCATATCGGGGTAACGGGTTTCCAGCAATAGGAGTGCTTTACTTGTATAGTATATGGGGAGTTGGATGGTTCCTTCTTCTCGGATTAGAACTGCACTGATGGCCTCATTGGAGATGGCCAAATACAATTGAAGAATCTCGCGGGACTTCGGTTTGGAGAGGAGGGATGCCTGCTCTAGGTGCCTTTTCAGGCCCTGGAAGGCCTTTTCACATTTCTCGATCTATTGGAACTTCTTCTCAGCTTTCAACACTTTGAAAAATGGGAGGCATTTGTCTGTAGCTTTGGAGACGAAGCGATTAAGTGCGGCCACTCGCCCAGTCAAGCTTTGTACCTCCTTTGACTTTTGAGGGGACCTCATCTTGCATAGGGCTTCAATCTTCTCAGGGTTGTCTTCAATTTTATGTTGGTTGACCATGTATTCTAAGAATTTTTCGGAGGTAACCCCGAAAGCGCACTTGAGGGGGTTGAGCCTCATTCTATACCTCCTCAGGATTTGGAAAGTATTGTTGAGGTACGTTATGTGGTCCCCAGCTTCCAAATTTTTCATAAGCATGTCATTTACGTAGACCTCCATTGTCTTGTCAATGAGGTCCACAAACATTTTATTGACGACCCTTTGATATGTGGCCCCGACATTTTTCAACCCGAAGAGCATCATCTTATAGCAGTAAAGGCCTCTGTCTGTGATAAAAGAGGTGTGTTCCTAATCGGTCAGGTGCATGGGAATTTAGTTATAGCCGAAGTATGCATCCATGAAGCTCAACAACTCGTGCCTAGCCGTGGAGTCTACTAGTTGGTCAATTCTTAGGAGTGAAAAGCTGTCCTTCGGGCAAGCTTTGTTGAGGTTAGTGAAATCAATGCTTACCCTCCATTTTTCGTTGTATTTCTTCACTAAAATCGGGTTGGAGACCCACCTCGGATAGGTGGCCTCCCTAATAAAACCATTTTGGATGAACTTCTGAACTTCTTCCTTCAGGGCCTCATACCTCTCAGGGTTGAGGGCTCTTCTCTTTTGTCTGTGCGAGGCAACCTTAGGATCAATTTTCAGGTGGTGGTAACTGACCTTGGGGTCTATGCCTACCATGTCCTCATGCCTCAAAACAAAGATATCAAGTTTCCTACTTAGAAAATCATTGATCTTTTCTTTCAAAATGTTGGACAAACCTTTGCCTACTTTCAATAATTTGGATGGGTCTCGGGGGTCCACCGAGAAGCTCTCAAGTTCCTCAACTGGGGATGCTTGAGGTTCGTGTTCAATTATGCGGGGGTAAATCTCATCGATGACCAATACTTTCGAAATGGGTGGTGCATCGATCATTTCCACATCTTCTGGTTCGGGGGAAGTATCACCTGGCACATCAGCCATGACTATGTCGATGGTAATCACATGGACGTCCCGGGGCTCTACCTTTCTGATGGAGCTTAGATAGCACTCTCTCGAGCCTCTTTGGTCAACTCTCACCGTTGCCACCTCGTTTTTCGTTGGGAATTTCATGAATAGGTGATGGATGGAGGTGACAGCTCCCAATTTCTTTAGAGCTAGCCTACCCAATACTCCGTGGTAGGCCGATCGACTATCAACAATAAGGAACTCCATAAAGTTCATTGTAGTTTGGGGAGACTTCCCCATCTCCACTGTAAAGGTGATCTTCCCTCTCGAAATGATACTATCTCCGGTAAATCCGTACAAGGGAGTGGAGGTGGGCGTCAACTCATGGTCCAGTATCATCTTGTCGAAGGTGGGCCCTAATAGAATGTTGACAGAGCTACCGTTGTCAACTAGCATTCGTATGAGCCCATTCTGGGCTATGACCTCTCTTACCACAAGTGCATCGCAGTGGGGGCAGTGAACTCCTTCAGGGTCCTCCTGGGTGAAGACAATAGGTGGAACTTGATTCCTCCGGGAGTTGTGGTCCACAATATAACTGGTCAGCGGGGGGCGCTTAGCCTCACGGGCGTAATTCCTTTTAGCGTTCCGCGTTTCATCGCCCACATATGGGCCTCCAAATATGGTATCCACCTCATGAATAGGGGCCTCATCCTAAGTTTGCCGATTTCTTCGGTGTCTGCGCCCTTTCCTTGGCCTCTCTGCATCGTGCTCCCTTCGTCGTAGGGAAACATTCCTTAGACGGGGAGCGGCCTCTTCACGCCCAGGTCGGTTGTAATACCTAGGTGGGGACTGTTCGCCTGGGGTGATTCATTTCTATCCCTGGGGGGTTCTTGTCGGGTACGGTTAGCATAGTCTCGACAATTTGCTGTGTCGTGGCCATGTGACCGGTGGTATATGCAGTATTCGGGGAGGTTCGGATTTGACCTATTTCTTGGTCCCGAACCCTGGCCTCAGCCTTTCCCCCTGCGTGATCCTTACGAAGTTCCCATCTGCTGGGTGTCAGTGACTGGGTTGATATCCTCATATGCCAAGGTAGGAACCGCGTTCAAAGTGGTGGCGGCAAGTGCTTACTCGGAACTCTCATTACCGACTTGGTTCATTTGGTAATCCATCAAGTGGGAGGTCGCCCTCTAGCACAATGTCTTTGCGGAGGTGGGAGGCCTCTACTTGCTCTGTTTCTATACTCAATCAATTCTTCATTAATGATCTCCCGCCTTATCATTTCGAGTAGGGAGTCATAGGTGGTGGGGTATTGATTTTGCACGTCCCTCCAAAATAGGGTGTTCATGTTCAAGCCTCCACTTAGTGCAGATAGAGCCTCACGGTCGATGACTTGTACACAGTACGTCATCTCATTAGTGAAACGTGATAGGAAGCTCTTTAGGGACTCCCCATGTGCCTGTCTCATATCTTGGAGACGTTGGATGGGAGTCTCTCCCTCTTTCCTTACAGCGAACCTCTTTAAGAAGGTGGTCTTGAATTTGGGCCAACTTCTTATGCTCCTAGGTGGTAACCTACTGTACCAAATTTTAGCTACTCCGCTAAGTGTTAAGTGAAAGCTCTGCATTTCATAGCTGGGGTGGCACCCCTTAGGCTCATGTGAGTTTTGTAAGCGTTCAGGTGCTTCTCTGGGTCGCCTCTTTCATCATACTTTGGTATCTTGGGTATAACGTAGGGGTTCGGGACCTAGGCACTCGTTAGTTTCCTCGAGAATGGCAGGTTTTCATCATCATCGTCCAAGTCACGGGACCTCTACTGCTCATCTGAATCGTTTTCTTCGGCCTCATACCTTGGTGGTTGGTGAGAGGTGTAGGGACGAATCCTAGCCTCCTCTTTCCTCCTTTGGTGCTTGTTTCTAGGTGGTGTAGCATGGGGGGCATTTTCATGCCTTTCTTCCGGTTGTTGAGGCGTTGGAGGTGGGGGCTGTGGCCTTGTCCAAGGCTCGCGAAGCTGTTGTTGCCTAGGCCTCAGTTCTGTAGGGCTGATTCTGTCAAATACACTACCTGACCTCCTATGCCTTCGCTCTTGCTCATATGGAGGTGGAAAGTTATCATGGATCAAAGGGACCTCGGTGGGTCCTCCAGAAGCGTAGTTGGAAGAAACATAAACTTCCACTTCCCTGTCAAATGGACTTCTACCTCGGCTCTAGTTCGGCGAGGCAACTCTCTTACTTTGAACTTCATCTTCTTGCTGGTAGTGCCCTTGGGGGGCGTATGGAGGAATAGGGAAGCCTCCCTGACCTTGCATTTGGGCCATGAGTTTCCTCATAGTCATGTTCTAGCTAGCAATGTACCTCATGTTGGCTGCCATGGTGGCCATTTCTCTTGATAGCCGGGTTGTTACTAGCATTCCACCTCTTCTATGGTGGTGGTGGAGTCGGTGCTGAGTTGCTGGGGCAGCTGCTGGAGGGGGCACACTTGCGTTTTCTCTTACCCTCCTGGGGGTGTGTCTTCGTTTGAACTCATTTTCTTTGTTTAACCTTCAGATTTTTGCTAAGTTGTGGGGCTTCCTCTTGTTCTTTTTCAAGAACAAATCCTTTTTCAAGGGGGATGCCCAAATGTTCCTCTTCAATAAGCTTTCAACACAAAGTTGTTCATGGTTATTGTATGGTTTCCCACAAACGACGCCAATCTATTGACCCCAAAAAGTATTGCCAATAGATTCCGGACCCACCCGTGCACACGTGAGCGAAAGTCCAACACGCTAAGACACGTGGACGGTCTAAAATGGACAGATCGAGGGTGTGGGAGTAGCGCAACGGCGCGGGACGAGAACGTTCGGAATCCCGCGGGATGTTCATAGACCGATTGTACAATAATTACCAATCGATATTTGTAAATGTGTATCTAAATATGTATGAACTCGTTTATGTTGCAAGATAATAAGAAAGAGAGAGTTGAGTAAATTATGGTTTCTTGTATTGATTCTTGCATTAGCTTTTGTATGGGGTACATATGAGAGTATTTATAGTTTCACAAGTTAGATCGTGACCTTTAGTTCGGGGTACACATAGCCTCATCCGATTAATTTACATGTCAAATTGTAGGCACCAGCCGCACCTAGCTTGCTATACATTTATTGATTGGCAGAACCGCCTCTACTAATGACAAGACTTAACATTACACTCATGACAAACGTCCTATCAATCATTCAAGTAAGATCTTTGTGCAGAGGATCTCTTGGGAGAAGCGTCTATGGAAGGTGCTGCTCTGTGATTCGGAGGCTGCTACCTCGGCTACAGAGCTTCGACCAACAGGGCCTCGTCCACCTTCAAAGGGCATCGGCATATGGGCTTCGAAACTCAAGAGGCAATGATAGATGGGCCTCGGTATTTATGGGCATGGGCCTCTGTGGACCTCAGTTTGTAGGCCTTGGTTATGCAAATCACCTCGACTTCAGTGACACGTGATTCGGCATGAGTTGGCTGTGGGCCCCGGTAGGTTGCCCAAGTGTGCAAACACGTAACTAAAACATTAAAATAAAAAATAATATAAAAACAGTATTTTGACAATAAAAAATGTTTAAAAGCAAGTATAGAATTATTAAGTCCTTGTTTGTCATCTTTTAATAAATTAAATTGTTTGCTATAGTAATATTCTCCATCACATATTTACACAATAAAATATTCTACACACAAACTAATAAAAAAATTTAGATTTGAACCATACATTTTTCAAAAATACTATTCAAAACTCTATGTTTTTCTCCCATAACGGGAGACAAACAAGTTCTAAACTTTGAAAGGATATTTTTGAATTGTTTTCAGCAAAAGATGACGAGTGACATGGTGATTAATTTTGTCGTCAGGAGAAGAGTTGGCCTAACAACAATCTCATATAATAAAATAAGGGGAAAATTCACAAAGTCTGGTTTTAATTATGGAGCAATTCAATTTTCAGATTTAAAATTACAAAATTCAAAAGTTGGATATTAATTAATTATTAAAAATATTTTATTAATTAAATATTTTAAAATCACAATTATTCCATTAATGATCACATGTGCATACTTATATGTTACAACTTATTTATTGGTTACATATTATCAAATTAATTGGTCATTTATTATTTTATGGTCACAATAAAAATTATGATAGGTCAAATATAAAATAAAAAATTATAGATCATAGTTTATTTGTTGGTTTATAGATTTTCAAATTAGCTGATCAAATTATTTTTCAATCACAAATTATCGAATTTTTAGATCACAATTAAATAATTGGTCACAAATAACAAAATAGTTGGTCCAAAATTAACCAAATAGTTGGTCACATCCCATAACCACCACCATGCCACTTGCGACCATCACAATCAACATAGCCTAATAGCGCCACCATTACCAAGACAACCCCATTGCCAACAACATAGATATTGACACGGCCTCAACAACCCACCTCCACCTCTAACTTGTAGCATTTATAGTACACTAATACCCACCAATTGAACACCTGACCACCAACTGCAAAACCACCACTACAATGTGCATGGATTTGCTCGAACTTGGCCTCTTCTCTACATAGTGCAACCTCCTCACATCATCGCTGCTATGCTTGGACTCTCTGCATAGCACCATGCTGTGAGAGCCATCGTCTTCCATCAGTTGGCGTAACGCTCACAACAAACATGATAGAGAGAGATGGTCTCCGACGACAATGCTCTCTAGCGACGGTGACATTGACAGCGACGGTGACAGCGATGGTGAGTCCATTTGTGAGGGGATGGTAGAGAAAGACAGATTGGAAGATAGAAGGTAGAAAAAGTTGAAAGAGAAGATAATTAGGGCTTGAATAATTAGGATAGAGATATTGTGTATATAAATTAATTTATAATATTATTAATAATATTAAACACCTTATTAGTGATGTCAACTAGTCAAGCCGAACTTTCGCTCAGGCAAATAATTTAGGCTTGATCCAAGCTTTTGGCTCAGGTCTTATCAAGTCAAGTTGGCTCACTTTTGTTTGTAATAAAACACAAACATCCATGGGGATCATCAAGTCACACAGGCTGGATCAAGCTCAGTCCAAGGCCCTAAAATGACAGTCGGTTTGGTACCAGGCCGGCTCTAGCTTTTTTCGAGACGGTTCGAGCCGACAAGGCAAATTGACACCTCTATACCTGATTAATGAATAATAAAATTTATTACTTGATTATATGAATAGTGAATTTTGGAGAATGTGTGGTTAAAAAGTAGAAAAAAAATTTGAGTAATGATTGTCATACAAGGCCTTAGTTAATCCACCATACCAAAATTTTAGGCCTTGCCAATTAAACCTCCGAAATGTGAAAGTGCCCCGAATTTACACCTTAGCATGTGCTTTATAATTAAAACCGAACCTCTTAAACTAGGTTCGAGTCAATTCTTGGTTCATGCCAGAACCGTGGGTACTCGATTAGAACTAATTTTTTTTATATAATTTGTTATTTTTTACAATTTATAGGCTTAGTAATAAAAATATAAAAACTTCAATTTAGGTAGTAATTTATCGAAAACTTTAGACCCTAATCATAAGAAATCATGATTGGCTCCTATTTATTTATTTATTTTGTCTCTCGCCTCACATAATATTGTTACATTGAAGATGTTAGTACATATTAATCTTTATAATTTACTCTTTCTATAAATCGAAAAGTTAAACCTAAGGTCACGGTATAAGTTAATGAATCAAAGCGTTCATTATTTGTAATTCGAGTTTTTTTATTTTCTTGCATACTAAGTGATTTTTTTAATTATAGTTATAATGCACAGTAGTTGAACTTGATACATAGATTGTGCTATGGTGTATCTTTTTTATTATTTCGAGTTCGTGATTCTCTTTTAAAATATAAATTTTCTTTTTTTACTCAAATAGAGTTTAATAGGTGTACTATGATTTTTTGATACTATATAGTTATGTATCTAATTAGTATTTTTTTTTTATTTCAATTCGTTTAAAAAGTAGAAGAATTTATGCTTTGTACATAATTAAATTTTAGACTCTAGCATTTCTCATACGGATCGAATAAGATTTATTAAGAAAATATCATTTATTCTCAAACTGCAATTTCATTTTTGATGTTTTAAATTCTTCATCTTTTTGTGGTTTATATTTTCCACTATTTTAAGTCATATAGCTAGATTTCTTAGCTAATTTTCTTCCTTGCACAAATATTGTCTAATTGTAGTTTATTAGGTATACATATTGAAAAGGCCTATTTGAAAGTATTTATCGAATATATATATATATATATATATATATATATATATATATATATATATATATATATATATATATATATATATATATATATATATATATATATATATATATATATATATATATATATATATATATATATATATATATATATATATATATATATATATATATATATATATATATATATATATATATATATATATATATATATATATATATATATATATATATATATATATATATATATATAGGGTAGAATCGAACCTAAATCCAAACCGACAAATTAAATTTGGATTAGATTTCAATAATTACAAGGATCCATATGGTTTCAATTATGATACATCTAAATTATACTGCAGGAATTGAAATACCCCCAACCACCCAATGCCTAAGCCTATTTGCACCTACGAAATTGACAGTTATCCTCAATTTCTAACTATATTTATACTTCAACATGATTTCATTGAAACACACATAAGATTAAACTTCTGTTTGAGCCACATTTCTTTTGGGGATAATGTAATTTGGAATAGTAATTTTATGGAGAATGTTGATTAAAAAATAGAAAAACAATTTGGGTAAATGTGTAAAATTTTATGAAAGAATGTGTTTAAGCATTAGAAATTTCATAGAAACCTTTTCAATATGTAAAGGAAAAGAAAATATTTCCACGAAACTTCTTTAAATAACTTGCTTTCCATGGTGATAGAATTGATCTTTAACAACTTTTCAGCATTCCATCTTTCAAATTTCCCCTTAAAAAATTGGAGGATCACCACACACACACACCCAGGGGCGGACCTAGCCGTTTTGGATTGTGGGGTCAAAAGTTTAATACATCTTATCTTTTGCTATGGTTGATCATTTCGTACACTATTAAGAAGCGAAAAACTAGGCCATGAATGCTTAGAAATGATATTAAGAATGCAATATTTCATTTTTCATTTGGTATGTATTAAAGTGGGTTGAAAACAAGTTAAAACAACCATTTTTTGAAAAAAAAAAAAAAAAAAACCCAAAATTTTGTGGGGTCATTTGACCCCACATGACCCCATGTGGGTCCGCCCCTGCACACACCCACACCCCAAACCTAAATTTTTTTTAATCTGACATTAGGTATAAATATGAAGACCAGATGCAGAGAAATCACATAAATATATATACGCCCCCAACCCCTAGAAAAACAAGAAATTTCAAGTTTGTGACTATGAATTTTTTTCAAGTGCCATTTCTTTCTCCAAATTTTTTCCCCCTACTAAATGGAAACTTTGTAGGAAAGCCAAACCATGTAATAGCGAACAACATTCAAATGAAGAATCAAGAATTCCTGAGACCTCAAACGAAAACTTTCGCATTACAGAGTTGAGTATGATGATGAGTAAACTCAGTATAGAGTGAACTGAAAATGAAGGGGCGAGCTTCTTCTAATATTATGAAAGAGAGAGAAAACCGGTAAACAAATCTTTTCGTCGATTAAAGTAGAATATAAAAAATTTGAAGCTAAATAAGCCCTTTTTTCCAAGGTCGGTAGAAAAAAAATTCAAAATCCAATCTTTTTCGCTTAGAACTTGGAAAAATGTAGAAATACAGAAAATTACAATAATGTTTCATGACATAAATATCAACCCAAACATCTTCACATTTAGATTAGATAAACATGTACAACAAGAAGTCCCTTGTTAAGGAACAGCCAATCTGCAGTTATGTAGTGCTTGCTTCATACTGGACCTGCCGTTGTCTTCAAAGATCCAGCAGCTCTATGGTCCTCTGATCCGGCAAATAATTGGGTAGAATAAGAGCCACTTTTCCACAATTTTCCTGGCAATTCCCTGCCAGAATTGCCCTTCAAGGAAAGATTTGTCCTAAATCGATTTCGGTTAACTAGATTGTTGCAAGTAGGTGAATGCAGAGCCCCTTCAACACAATCTTCCGCTTGTAAACTGCCCCACTGCTTGGACGGCACATCTTCGCGAAAATGTTTAACCCTTGGGAAACTACTCATCAACTTAGAAAACACCTGTTGATCTGGGGAATTTTCCTATTCAAACTTGAAACAATTGGGGCATGGTGGGTCACTTTTGGGTACCTTTGGTGCTGTTTGCTCCAAGCACTCTGCATGGAATACATGACGGCATGAAAGAACAGCAGCAACTGGCATATCCACACTTCTAATGATCCATCGAGAACTCCAAGGTGATATCTGTGAAAGAAACCTCTCACACAATCCACATCTGAA
>NC_036237.1:16795745-16813250 GCF_002742605.1 Olea europaea var. sylvestris | reverse complement strand
ATATATATATATATATATATATATATAGGGTAGAATCGAACCTAAATCCAAACCAACAAATTAAATTTGGATTAGATTTCAATAATTACAAGGACCCATATGGTTTCAATTATGATACATCTAAAGTATACTGTAGGAATTGAAATACCCCCAACCGGGACGTGCTGGACGACCCTCCAATAGGGGGCGCCAAATAGGCACCTGGATGTCCAGTTTTATTCACCTCGAACCACCCATGCCTAAGCCTATTTGCACCTACGAAATTGACAATTATCCTCAATTTCTAACTATATTTATACTTCAACATGATTTCATTGAAACATACATAAGATTAAACTTCTGTTTGAGCCACATTTCTTTTGGGGATAATGTAATTTGGAATAGTAATTTTATGGAGAATGTTGATTAAAAAATAGAAAAACAATTTGGGTAAATGTGTAAAATTTTATGAAAGAATGTGTTTAAGCATTAGAAATTTCATAGAAACCTTTTCAATATGTAAAGGAAAAAAAGAAAATATTTCCACGAAACTTCTTTAAATAACTTGCTTTCCATGGTGATAGAATTGATCTTTAACAACTTTTCAGCATTCCATCTTTCAAATTTCCCCTTAAAAATTTGGGGGATCACCACACACACACACACACACCCCCACACCCACACCCAAACCTAAATTTTTTTTAATCTGACATTAGGTATAAATATGAAGACCAGATGCAGCGAAATCACATAAATATGTATACACCCCCAACCCCAAAAAAAACAAGAAATTTCAAGTTTGTGACAATATGAATTTTTTTCAAGTGCCATTTCTTCATCCAAAGTTTTTTTCCCCTACTAAATGGAAACTTTGTAGGAAAGCCAAACCATGTAATAGCGAACAACATTCAAATGAAGAATCAAGAATTCCTGAGACCTCAAACGAAAAAAACTTTCGCATTACAAAGTTGAGTATGATGATGAGTAAACTCAGTAGAGTGAACTGAAGATGAAGGGGCGAGCTTCTTCTAATAATATGAAAGAGAAGGAGAAAACCGGTAAACAAATCTTTTCGTCAATTAAATTAGAATATAAAAATTTGAAGCTAAATAAGCCCTTTTTTCCAAGGTCGGTACAAAAAAAATTCAAAATCCAATCTTTTTCGCTTAGAACTTCGAAAAATGTAGAAATACAGAAAATTACAATAATGTTTCATGACATAAATATCAACCCAAACATCTTCACATTTAGATTAGATTAACATGTACAACAAGAAGTCCCTTGTTAAGGAACAGCCAATCTGCAGTTATGTAGTGCTTGCTTCATACTGGACCTGCCGTTGTCTTCAAAGATCCAGCAGCTCTATGGTCCTCTGATCCGGCAAATAATTGGGTAGAATAAGAGCCACTTTTCCACAATTTTCCTGGCAATTCCCTGCCAGAATTGCCCTTCAAGGAAAGATTTGTCCTAAATCGATTTCGGTTAACTAGATTGTTGCAAGTAGGTGAATGCAGAGCCCCTTCAACACAATCTTCCGCTTGTAAACTGCCCCACTGCTTGGACGGCACATCTTCGCGAAAATGTTTAAGCCTTGGGAAACTACTCATCAACTTAGAAAACACCTGTTGATCTGGGGAATTTTCCTCTTCAAACTTGAAACAATTGGGGCATGGTGGGTCACTTTTGGGTACCTTTGGTGCTGTTTGCTCCAAGCACTCTGCATGGAATACATGACGGCATGAAAGAACAGCAGCAACTGGCATATCCACACTTCTAATGATCCATCGAGAACTCCAAGGTGATATCTGTGAAAGAAACCTCTCACACAATCCACATCTGAACTTATCAGGAGGATTACAAGATGTACAAGACAAATCAGATTCAAGTGGCTCCGAAATATCTGCGAGGTCAAGACTGCTACTAGCACTGCTCAAATGGCTCTTGTCTTTTCGTAGATTAATGGCATCAAATTCAGGCAGCCTGACAGCCGTGTCATCAGTAGGTCTTGTGGGTGTTTCTGATGGAAAGGATAAAGGGTGAATTGCTTTGGACATAAAGCAACGGCGCCTTGAGAAGTTATGATGTGAGGAATGAGACTTGGCAATGGAATCATAATCACTGCTGTCTGACCGTGATGAAGTCGAACCTCCAAAATCCCTACCCGTTGATGTTCCCTGTAAATTCTTTCATTTTAGTGAAAAGTTCAATTACAACAAGATAATTGGCTCAACTGCATCAAACAAAGGAAGATTACAAACTCATAAGCGATACCTCATATGCTGGTGAGAAAGATAATTGCCTCAAAACTGCATCAAACAAAGGAAGGTTGCAATAAGAAATATTAGCACCTTGAGAAAAGCAAAAGGTGCAGTTAACATTTACTCTCATGAGTTTCATTTTCTTCTTGTTTTTTAGGCTTTCTTTTGTATAAAGGAAGTGTTTAAGTGAAATTAGCAATTACGATGGCACTAAGTCGCCAAGCCTGTAAAGACACAAACAGAATATAAGTATAGACCGCGCTCAATTTCCACAGGAAGGGAAAATTTCTAATCAACTTTCTAGGAACACATTTTTTTCTGGGCTGTGCTTGCTGTACACTCTTGTGTACAGCAAGACTTATAGCTCCATCACATGAGGGGGCTGTACTTGTAGAGTCCAAGATATTTATTGCTGATGGAAGCTCGCGAATGGATTGAACTGATTTCATGTATATTTTAAAGCGACACGACCTGTTTTGAATCACCCTAGTGGACCCGAAACTCGACGTGCGTCGATGACAAATGCTAATTAGATGTCAGATCCACCATTAAGGCTCCACCATCAAGGCTGACTATGAGTTACTAGTAAATATGCACCAAAATCAAATGCTTATGAAAAAATTATGCAACAGGCCCAAAATAATTACTTCGTGCTTTATCAAATTGACTCGTATCACTCAATGTGTCGTGTGACTATAACTCTGAAATCATCAGGCTCCTCAAGCCATTGAGAACCCAAGCTTGAAAACCCACTTCTTCTTCTTTTTTCTTTTTTTGCCTTCCTTTCTTCCTCATGTTTCCCGATTCTTCTCCTCTACTCTTTGTGTTCTTTCTTTCCCAAAAATGAAAATCAAATGGTCGCTTATCCTTTTAAGTGGATAAATATCATATAATTGCAAGCCAAGTACCCAATCTTCATATGACAACATTTAGTCCTTTAATTATAATGATAGAAAATTGAATCCTTGGATTTTAACTAGTACTATCTCCAGCACCTTAAGTATTAATAATTACAAATTAAACCCATAAAATATGATATAATTGTCACAACCATAAAATATAATGCAAAAAAAAGTTGAAACTTATCTTCAGATGAAAATATGGGCACTCTTTACATGGCATAATCCCAGCTATATATATATGATAGTTATCTAACATGTCAATCATTATTTCTAGTGAAAATTTGGAATCAACATGCAGGAAACGCTTGTTATACAGTGTAAAAGCTGCTAAGTTTCCCGCACTCAACTAGGAGCCTTAGGGAGGATCCAGTGTCCAATTAGGTGAACCTCAATTTATCATATGTTTCACTCATTCTTGAGCATCATATTAGAGTACCACATTCACACAAGTATCACAAAAGTGGCATGCACAACATATGCAAATGTTATGAAAACTGAAGAATCCAACAGAAAGAAGCAGCTAAACATTAATCACAATATACTATGAGTCGGCCGCATGACATCTTTTTCACAACTCCATTTGATCCAGCACCACGTTGAAAGATTCAAACAGAAACGTTAAAATAAAATAATTGCCAAAACGTTTTTACTCACCAATTGAAGCGCTGCATTTGTTTTCTCTAAATGCTAGTGTTTAACAAATATAATTATATTCCATAGTTCTAAACCTTTGATTAATGCAGTGGTACTTAAGAAAACACAAGAAACATATTATTTGAGTCTTTGAGATAATTGGTAAGACATTATAAAGATCACAAAACTAGAAGATGATGCCAAACACTGGGAAAAAGTAATATGCTTAAAGCCAGGGAAATAGTAATTTATTTTAAGGACAGGGAAGTTCACTGAATGGCAAACTGAATGTTCCAAATTAATGATATGTAGATCAGTGCTCCCCAAGTGGTTTATTATTGCTTGCAAACTATGTTGAACCATCATTCATTGACTTTTCTATAGAAAATTGTTACGTGCTCTTTTCTTTTTGTAGGTCGTTTATTATTTTTATTATAATTTTTTTGGGAGTGTCTTGGAAAGGGAGAGTGCATTTCGTGCTCAAGCTACAATTTTACAGCTGGCAAAAATAAAGTATCATTTCATTTGGAGTAGGCTTGTTTTTGTCAAGAGTTCTAAGGACTATTAAACAAACAACCATTGCACAAGCCTTCGGTAACCATTGTGTATTGCATCATAAAGAAAACCGACGGAAAGTTCAGAAGTTCTTTCTTTTCCTTTTCTACAAATAACTCAGCATTATAAATTTTCTTCCATAAAGCCTTTCCACCAGAATACACTTATATACACACACACATGTATGTAATGTAATCAGGTCCATAAGTTACTTCACTAAAGTTGGATCTAAAAGAATATGTGTGCATTAGGAGAAATGAGAGAAACAAAGACAAAATAAACATGAACATGAACATTATGAAAGCAAGGAACAATTAGCAAAGTATCAGCATAGAACATAAACTTAATGATGGTAGCAATAAATTTCAGTTTAAAGGTGTAATAACGCATGTGGAAAAAACCAGTAAAATGTATATAAAAAGGACATAGAAACTACCAGCAAATGAAGTATTGCAAAAGAATAGAAATGTAGGGGGAAATTGAATCACTTATTTTAATACCTCTTCTTGAATTACCAAAGTCGTTGGCCCTGATTTCCTGTATTGTCGGGAGAGTCGACTGCTGTTCAGGAATGATATTGATCGGACTACTGAAATATGGGCCAACTCCATCAGGTACCAGATGTTGGTGATTAGCATGATGATTACCTCTCCCCCAATTACCACTTTCTTTGCTATTTGCTGATGCAGAAGACCCATAAAATTGAATACCATCATGAGAACCAAATGATAGCCCTTCAGATTGGAATCCGATATCCCATCTGGGAGGTGGTGGTGAAAAACTTGTATTAGTTCGCCAGTAGGGTTCGTGTGGCCCCAAAGACCACTCCCTGCTGGTTGCATTAGATCCATGTGGCCTGGCAGCCACACAACAAAGGGACCCCGTTTTAACTATCTTGCACAGCACTCACTGGAAACCTATCCCTGTTCGTTTCCACAATCTTTGAAATGCTTAAAAAAGACTAACAAGAAAGAATATTTCATTTTCCTTGAATACGAGCATCCTCAGGATGTTATTATTTGTAGCCACATCAAGTAAAAACCAACTGTAATGTGTCACTTTCCCAATGAGGAAACCTAGCCTTTATGAATTTTGATCGCAGAGAAAGCATGAAACTAAATTAAATTAATCCAGCTTTTCAACGAAAATGAAAAGGCAAGACAGCAGAAGTGATTCACCAGCACAAAGGATGGCCATCAATGATTGTCCGCGATATTACAAAATCTAGTCACCAATGAAATCTGTACAACCGCTCAAAACTGAGGCCCCTGTAATAGAAAAAGAAGAAAACAGAACAATGTAAACTCTAAAACAAAGTAACTAGCACCACAGTAATGAAATCCATCTAAACCACAAATCATTGACATCAATTCAATACAAAACCATACTGACATAGAGAAGATTTAGAACCCAATAACTTTCCTTATCTTTAAACGTGGAGGTTTTTCCCACCAAATTTCAAGATTTTCTTCTGAAAAGATTCCATTTTCATAGTTGAACACATTACTCCGCAATTATATACACTTGTTTATCATAACAAGAAATCTTTGAATAGCTTGAGGTACACACAAGACAATCTAAATAATAATTAAATAAAAGAATACCAAAAAATCAAAGCAACCCAAAAGTTTCTATATGAAAAGGCCGTTACAATAATAGACTTTTCATCAGCAAGGTATTCAATCATCTCACATTATCGCAAAAAACAAATTTAAAAAAAAAAAAAAAACCCGGAAAGAAAAAAAAGAAAAAAAGACGACTTTATTATAAAAGAGGAAAACCCAATAACTGAGAATCTAACCGTATATTCAACGGCGAAAATGGGCAGTTAATAAACCAAAAAGAAATGCAAAATGACATTCAACCTGAGGAATGAAATTTGTATATCCTAAATAAACTATTAGTAAATATACAGTGTGTGGATGAGGGGCTTACGATTGAACAGAGGGACTGAAGTGAAGAGAATGAATGATATATGTACGTCTGAGACAAACTGGCAGAGAATCTAAGAACCCTAAACTGACCGCGAGAGTCGCGATTGTTTGAGTGGGGTGATTTGCACTTTTGCCCCTTCTAAAATGGATTATTGTGATTGCTCACCTAAAAAAGTTGGCAAGAACTATTAGAACCTCCTGTGCTAGGGTGAATTGTACAGAAAAATTGTCTAACAAAGAAAATGTTAGGAGTACATAATTTTTTGTATATAAGGGTATCCACCTTCTTACATACGTAAAATCTCCTGTGCTAGAGTGAATTGTATAGAACAATTGTCTAACAAAGGAAATGTTAGGGGAAAGCAGACCTTACTTATGTGAGAGGGTGGACACCCTTATGTATCAAAAATTATGTACAAAAATCTTTGAATTAAACTATTTGTACAATGTTAGTTGACAAATATTGTTGACAATGTCTGAAGTGACGAAATCAGGACCTATAATTGAAAAAATAGTTTTTGATAGTTCAAAAAATAGATAGATGTGATGATATCAACAAAGATTGTCATCCATAATTGTACAAATAAGATTGTACATATAGCATAATTGAAAACCTTTATCCGTCTAATAATATTGATATTAGCTAATAATTCAAAGCAATGTGGCTATGTCTAGTTTATCCCTACTATATAAAAAAGGGAAATGTGAGGGCACTGTAGAAAACAACAGTGCCTTGATCAATCTTTATTGTAGCATTTTTTTTTTGTTTTTTTTTTCAATTTGGGGGCCAAAAACGACGCCGCAGTTTGCTTTATATATATTTTATTTTATTGTACACTACTTCCAAATTTACTGCAACACACAATTTTCATTCTTCTCTACTCCAATATAGATATATATAGTAGGGATATAAGAAAAATATTACTTTTAGATTAAAAAAAAAAAGATAGAGATAATATGAGACAGAAATTTTTTTTACAACATATTACTTGTAAGTAAAAAATTTGAAGAGAAAAAAATTAAAGAGAATTATAAATTGAAAAAAAAATTATAACTAAAACTACACAGCAAAAAAAAAATGTAATCTCTCCGTGCACGGAGCAAACGCCTCCGTGCATGGAGACAGTGTCTACAAAATTTAGAAAAAAAAATTTTAATTATGTTTTTGTGTTCATTTTCAAACTCATTACGGGATATTAAACGAAGTCGAAATATTACATTCTTAATATCGTTTTGAAGTACTCGCGATATAGTATTGCACATCGATAACGGTGCGTGAAACGGTGAATCATAGCAAATGTTATGGGACGTCAAAGTAGGCATTTTCAAACTATATTTCAAAATTTTCGATAACAAGTTAACTTTAAAAATTCATCGACGATTGTACGATAGTCGAATGGATAAATGTTTTGCATTCTTTCGAAACTTATTTTGAGAACTATATCGTAGAGATATCGAATGATCTAAATAAATATCAAAAATAGTTAAACGGACATTAAACGTTTGTGTTAAAAAATACGCATAAGTTAAAAAAATCAATTATTTTATTACTATTTCGAAATTTTCGGTAACAAGCTAATTTTAAAAATTCGTCGACGATTATATGATAGTCGAATCGATAAATATTTTACATTCTCTCGAAACTCATTTTGAGAACTATATCGTAGAGATATCAAATGATCTAAATAAATATCGAAAATAGTAAAACGGAGATTAAACGTATGTGTTAAAAATGCGCGTCGTTTTTCTTAAAAAAGTCAATTACACTACCTCCAAATTTACTACAACGCGCACTTTCCATTCCCCCCACTCCGATATAGATATATATAGTAGGGATATAAGAAAAATATCACTTTTATATTAAAAAAAAAGATAGAGATAATATATAACAGAAATTTTTTTTACAACATATTACTTGTAAGTAAAAAATTTGAAGAGAAAATAATTAAAGAGAATTATAAATTGGAAAAAAAATTATAACTAAAACTACACAGCAAAAAAAAAATATAATCTCTCCGTCTGTGCACGAAGGGGAAAAGAAGAAAAAAAAATAAAAATTGTTGGAGGGTCTTCGTGCACGGAAACAAAATTTAGAGAAATTTTTATTTATTTTTACTTATGTTTTTGTGTTCATTTTCAAGCTCATTACGGGATATTAAACAAAGTCGAAATATTACATTCGTAATATCGTTTTGAAGTACTCACGACATAGTATTGCACATCATTAACGATGCGTGAAACGGTGAATCATAGCAAATGTTATGGGACGTCAAAATAAGCATTTTCAAACTATATTTCGAAATTTTCGATAACAATGTAAATTTAAAAATTCATCGACAATTGTACGATAATCAAATCGATAAATGTTTTACATTCTTTCGAAACTCATTTTGAGAACTATATCGTAGAGATATCGAATGATCTAAATAAATATCAAAAATAGTTAAACGGACATTAAACGTATGTGCTAAAAAATACGCATAAGTCGTTTTTCTTTAAAAAATCAATTATTTTATTACTATTTCGAAATTTTCGATAACAAGCTAACTTTAAAAATTCGTCGACGATTGTACGATAGTCGAATCGATAAATATTTTACATTCTCTCGAAACTCATTTTGAGAACTATATCGTAGAGATATCAGATGATCTAAATAAATATCAAAAATAGTTAAACGGAGATTAAACGTATGTGTTAAAAATGCGTATACGTCGTTTTTTCTTAAAAAAATTAATTATTTTATTACTATTTATTCTTTTTTCGCAACAATTTTCTCAATGCATCATTTTGCTAAAAACAAATATGTGGTATGACGAAAATTTTTTTCTACATGCACGGAGTGAATATGTTTTTTTCATCATTTTATATATTGAATTATTACTAGAAAATTAAATTTTATCTCAAACTATTAAAAAATACTAATTATTAATGAAAAAATCACTTTTATATATATAAAAAAAAAGATAGAGATAATATGCGACAGAAATTTGTTTACAACATATTACTTGTAAGTAAAAAATTTGAAGAGAAAAGAATTAAATGGAATTTTAAATTGAAAAAAAAATTATAACGTGAAACTACACAGCAAAAAAAAAATATCTCCGTGCACGAAGACATTAGTCTCCATGCACGGACACGAAGGAAAAAAAATAAAAATAAAAATGGGAAGGGCCTCCGTGCACGGAGACCATGGCTTTCGGTGCACGGAGAGATTTTGGTCTCCGTGCACGAAGAGAAATAATTTTTTTTTTTTACTTATATTTTTGTGTTCATTTTCAAACTCATTACGGGATATTAAATGAAGTCGAAATATTACATTCTTAATATTGTTTTGAAGTATTCGCGGCATAGTATTGCACGTCGTTAACAGTGCGTGAAACGGTCAATCATAGCAAATGTTATGGGACGTCAAAGTAGGCATTTTCTTACTATATTTCGAAATTTTCGATAACAAGCTAACTTTAAAAATTTATCGACGATTGTACGATAATCAAATTGATAAATATTTTACATTCTCTCGAAACTCATTTTGAGAACTATATTGCAGAGATATCGAATGATTTAAATAGATATCAAAAATAGTTAAACGGACATTAAATGTATATATTAAAAAATACGCATAAGTCATTTTTCTTAAAAAAATCAATTATTTTATTACTATTTCAAAATTTTCGAGAACAAGCTAACTTTAAAAATTCATCGACGATTGTACGATAGTCGAATTAATAAATGTTTTACATTCTCTCGAAACTCATTTTGAGAACTATATCGTAAAGAAATCGAATGATCTAAATAAATATCGAAAATAGTTAAACGAAAATTAAACGTATATGTTAACAAATGCATTTTTTTCTTAAAAAAATCAATTATTTTTTCTTTTTAATTCTATTATCATCCAAATAAAACTTAATTTTTCAATTTTAACGAAAAAGTATTTGTAGATTAAAAAAATTGAAGAGAAAAGAATTTAAAAAAAATTATATATAGTGTGGTTTCCGTGCAAGGATGATTATTCAAAATTTGTTTTTGTACTTTTCCGTTCTCCATTTTCATACGCTATGGCACGCCTTTTCAAATCAACTCATTTGCTTATATTATTATATTATACATATAGTGTAAGAGAGGCAATGTAAATCTATGTAACACGCAACTTTCCATACCTCTCGCCGTACTCTGTGCTGACCACTTTTATAAGTAAAAAAAAAAAATCACTTTTAGTAAAAAAAAAATGTAAAAATAAATATATTAACAAAAAATATTTTTAATATATGTAAAAATTACTTATATAAGTAAAAAAAATCGTTTAAAATTATTTAGAAGTAAAAAATAAAATTAAATTATGAAAATTAAATGAAGAATATATAAATATTAATTAATTAAAATTACTTTATAAATAATTGGTTTTTTTTATCAATTTATTTAAATTTCTTTTTTAATTCTTTTCTCTTTCAAATAAAATTTATTTAATTTTTTTTTAAATTCTTTTGCCTTATCAACCTTAGAGTGACTGTTGTATCATCCGAAGAATAGGCCTGCTGTTAGGGTTCTAATTCTTACACCAACAAGGGAGTTGACCATCCAGTAAGTGTCACTTCAAGTTATTTTACGTGCAAACCTGAGTTTGTTATTTAAATATTTGTGTGTGTGGATATTCTCTTTCAATTTACAACTGCATGGGTTATTTTTGAACTACAAGTACAGCCTCTCAAATCGAAGTTGCTAAAGAAAAACATTTTGCGAAATTCAATTTACAACTTATTTGTAATATCAGATAAAAAAAAAATTTCATTTACATTAAACAAAAAAATACAATAAATAATTAAAAATAAATTATCATTGACATATATACGATCACAACATTCATTATACTTATTTATAATAATAAAAATAAATTATCGTGATATAAAATATACAGTCGACCAAAAGATGAGAATCAAACAAATATTTCTTATTTCCAAATACTTTTTGTACAATCTATAAAATTTACGCTAATAAAACCAAAATAAATACAAAATTCGTGTAACGCACGAGACGCAGACTAGTATTGAAAGAAAAATGCATATTCTAGAGATAGTTTGACAATCAAAGGTAGTCTTGAGGTATTGAGGTGTACGAGCAGATAGACTGCACAAGGTAGAGGCACAAAATAAAATTGTTATGGGTGTTTATATATGTGTGATTATATATTTAAATATTTCATTAATTTTAAAATTTTAAATATTTATTATTATGTTAAGTTAAAGAGCACAATATTTATGGGGAAAAAAGAATATTATATTACTTTTAGTAATTTAACATATTATTCAAAAAATATTTATTTTTTCTAATTTTAAACCATCTTACTTTCAAAAAATATATATTTTAAACTATCTATTTGACCATAGCAATTCCAATTGCCAAATTAACTTCATTAATAAATTACCGATCCAACAAGACAATAATAGTCCAAAATTTAAATGATTCAAATGAAGTATGAAAAGCTAATCCCAAATTCCTTTCGTCATTTCCCTTACTCCCATTCTTTAACCAATGAAGAACACTCAAGTAGAGAAGAGAAAAATTTTATAGACATTTTTTGTTGCTTCATCAACAATAATACAATCTACATCGTAACATTGCCATTTTATTGGTATAAGTTGCCCACTTGTTAATTGTTATTTTTTTATTTTTTCGTTTTAGAAGGTTAAAAAAAATTTACATGATAGAGGTACCATTTTAAAATGTCAAAGGGCACCCAAAATCTCAGGATTGACCCTGATGATGACTCAAGCTTCTATATTCAAGCTATGAACTCGTTAGATATTGTTTACTTAGTAAGAACACCTGCCCTGAAACATTAATCCTGTTTCCAAAGGTACAAAATAATATTAAATAAATAACTGTTAAAATAGGCGAGAAATTATGATATTTTAATCTCATGGATTACTTTATCATCTCTAATTTTGGTGTTACACTCAGCTTTGTTATCTATTTTGAACTTAAATTAAATAAGGACCAAACGCGACTAAAAATTTAATTGGCACGGATTTTTTCAACTAAAAATGATTATTTTAAAGAATGCGTGATAGAAAAATGGAGAAAATTTGTAGTTTTCATAAAATATGTGGTTAAAAATGAATTTAAAAAAATTGTACCAAACAAATCATAACAAAACAAATTAGGCCCCGTTTGGTAGCCATTTTTTTTTCAAAATGCATTTTTTCTCCCTTCTTTTCAATCACACATTCTTTATTAAAATAATATTACACGTAAATCAAAAAAAATTCCTTATTTATCAACCACACATTTCACACCAATTTACATTCTAAAATGCATTTTTACATAAAAATGTCTATTAAACATCCCCTTAATATTAGATGGAATATATTTTATTCCGCGAAAATTGTACTTAGGTTGAAGATATGTTGACACCTACATTTTTTTCTTCTCCTCCTTTAATGGTAAGAGTGGAGAATTGAAAACTTCTAAAACAATTTTATAATGTGTTCACTATGAGATGAATTGAGCCCCCTTTTTTATGGTCATCATTTGACAAAATAAAGTTTTGAATAGTGAATTTTTGAGGAATGTGTGGTTAAAATATAATAAATTTTTTGAATTTAAGTGAAAAATATTTTATTATATGAATGTGTGGTTGAAAATGAATATATAAATTAAATAGTTTTGAAATAATGATTGTCAAACAAGGACTAAATTATATAATATAAGAAACGAATTACATTAATAAAATAACTAGTCCCTATTTGGTGGGAATTTAAATCAAATTTCTCGTATATTTTAATAGAAGTCGAAGAAATGTGTGATTAAAAATTGTGTCCCCCATGAAATGTTGACCTTAATTTGGATTAAAATTTTAATTTCCACAAAATGGGAAATAAATATGTTACTTAACATCATTGCGAACATAAAACGAGAAAGGACAAAATATTTCATTTAATATTTCAACATTTTACCAATTTTATACTGCTTTTTAAACTCTTATCGAGACTAAAGATAACTAATACAAATTGATAACAATACAAAGTAATAAGGACTCTAATCAAGATGTTGTTGAGGTGATTGATCATTATGAGTTGGTGATAAGTTCTGGGAGTTGTTATCTTCAATTTTCTTTTTACCTTTAAGCTTATCCTTAACAAGTTGGCAAGCCATGGTGAATGGAATGTTTGAGACAATGGAGAACTCTTTTGACATCAGACCAATGATTATTAGAGGGACGATGCATGAATTGAGGTCATTTATTTCACAGTAAAATAAACATTTGGACAAGTGAGAAAGAGGCGTTAAAGGGTATCAACTACTTGACGATATAGAATGGCATCGGCGGGAAGGAAACCATCATGAAGAGTGACTGCCTGTTTAGGAGTGATTTTTTGGCTCAAAAAATTAATTTTTTGACCGTTATTTCACTCTTCCAGCCGTCATATTTAACTTCTTCTCTCACGAGAAGACCCCACTTTTCTCATAATGGTCGAAAAATCAATTATCAAAATCACTCACAAACAGGCTCTGAGAGAGTGGCACATTCCTTGGCATAAGCCATGTTAGTACGAGACAAGTCCGTGATGTAATTTATGTTGACTAAGGAATAGCCCAGACGAAGATTGGATGGCCATAATTTTGGAAAAATGGGTTGAGTGGCAAACTTTGGTACAAAATTTGAGTGGAATCCGATTAATTATTTTGAAAATTCAAAACTGATTTGTATTCTCCTCCGTGAGAACATCGAAATCATATATTTACTTGCCAAAAATGATGTTCGGGTGAATGAGAAATCAAAGCTAAAGGTATGCCAATTGAAAGGAGTTTATGTGTTGGAAGGGAATCAATTAAGGTTTGTCCCACATAAGAAAATTATGAAAGTAAATACCACTTTATATTGTAACGCCTTGACCCGCATAGACGGAAACGTCACTCAAACCATTGTACCTTAACCGTAAAGTTAGTGCAATATATTTTTAGTAGAAGGTATAAAGATTATATTTTAGAATTTAATTAAAAAAATTCTTTTTTTTATTTAAACAACAATTCAATTCTAAAAGAAAACAATTTCAAAAATATTTTTAAAATGGGTTCCATGCATGTAACGACTATTGACGTGAAATTTTGGCAAAACTTAAAAAGTAATGTTGTTGTTCCAGTTTTTGTCTCAAACAGTAATTGTCAAAATAACGACCTTAAAACTTCATCAAATTTTAATGTAAAGTATTAAACTCCTTAGAATATGACATAGTAAAAAATTAGCTTCCGTCGACGTCATATGGGGTATTAAAATATTTTTCAAATCTCAGCAAGGGTCCAGTGGAAAGGTAACCGGTGCAGTTCACTTAAAATGGCATATAAAATTTTATCGACGTCAAAATCACATGATTTCAAATTTATTCAGTAGCTAATCCATGAAACTATCAAATCCAATTGTTTCATCCAAAAATTCCAAGTAACGAGTGAGTTATGAATTTTTGAAAATAAGGGTAGAAGCTGAAAAATAGAAACAGCACCTAGCACAGTTTACTTTATGTGACATATAACCTTTTACCGATATTAGATTGACATGATTCCAATTTTATTCAGTATCTAACTTATTAGGCTATCCAATCCAATTGGTTTCGTATAAAAATACCAAGTAACAAAAGAGTTATGGTTTTTTTTTTAAGATGAGGCAGAAACTGAAATTTCTGAAGAGATATCAAGACTTTAAGTCGCTAACTTTTTTTTTGTATACGGTGATTTGTAAATTTATTCCTATAACGCATATTTACTTCCAAACATAGTTTATTCATAACAAGTGTTCATGAAATAGATCCACACAATATTCATAGGAATCAAATTTAAAGAAAGTGTAAACATCTCAAAATCAATTGAAGATGTAAATCACAAACTTCTCCATGACATGTTACATCATCCTTTACCATCATCTACGCTCCAAGGAAAATCCATTCAACCTGAAGGAAGGGAATTAACTCATGAGTTTGAAACTCAATAGATATCATTGGTGCAATTCGTTACCAAATTAGAAATTCCGAACTATAGATTCATACCGTCGCACGTAGATGGATTTTCGACAAAATTCAATTACTATAGCATTATCATAACACGTAGAGCCGGAGAATGATTATTCAAACTGTTGTAGTGCCAAAGCACCGTACTCGAAGGTGTCATTTCATTCAAACATTTATTGAAAAATCAGATTTGAAAACGAATGAACACTTGCACCTCTACCTACCTTGAATTTTATTGGATAAAAGAACAAAATGTATAGAAAGACTTCCTTCTTCTCACCCTTGTTATTCTTTAAACTTAACTTGATATGAAATATATATTTTTTCTGAGAGAAAAAGAGATGAAATTCGAATTTGAAGAGAAGTGTAGTGAAAAAGTGACCTTCCACTTTTATAACCTTTCTTTTTAATGAAAAATTAAGTAGGGGAGTTGTATTATCATTAAACTTATTAAACTTAGTATTTAACTAAGAATTTGAATAGTCTCTAAGCCATAAAAATAATTCATATGAAAGTTTTATAAAAAACATCTACATGATGATTCGAACCTGGGTTGTCTATATGAAATACCATGTAGATGACCATTGTGGCAACCCAATTATTCATTAAATATTTGTAATCAATTTTACTTAAACTTAATCTCTTAAATTGCTGGACTTTTAATTAACTTATAACTTGGGCTTTCGTAATCTTGCATGGGTTGAGCTTCCATAGGTCATTTCTAAAATGGGTTAGGCTCGTGGTGCTCGATCATTACAAAATATTAGCATAATTTCATTTTATTTTTCTCGGCTACTACAACCCTTACACCTTAAATAAAATTTCGTCCTCGAAATTTACCTTATGGTTGGACAAAGAGTGTTGGGTATTTGTCTTTAACTTCTTCTTCTCTTTCCTAAGTAGCTTCTTCTACTCAATGATTATTCCATTGCACCTTGACCAATTGAATCTCCTTGTTCCGTAATTTATGTACCTTTCGATCCAGTATCTTGATCGGTAATTCCTCATAAGATAAGTCTTTTTGTACTTTTAAGGATTCGTAGTTGACCACATGATCAGGATCATGCATATACTTTCTGATCATCGATACATGAAACACATTGTGAGCTGCCGATAGTTCAGGTGGCAACGCCAATCGATAAGCCACATTTCCAACCCTGTCAAGTATTTCAAAAGGTCCGATATAATGAGATCGTAGTTTGCCTTTCTTGCTGAACCTAAGTACGCCCTTTGTTGGTGCCACCTTTAGAAAGACTTTCTCTCCAACTTCAAATTCCAAGTCTTTTCTCCTGGTATCTGCATAGCTCTTTTGTCTATCTTGCGCAGCCTTTATCCTGGTATGGATCTTATCAATGGCTTCAACTGTTCTTTCAATGATCTCTGGTCCCAAAACTCTCTTTTCTCCAACTTCGTCCCAATGAACAGGTGATCTGCATTTTCTACCATAGAGAGCTTCATATGGTGTCATTTCAATAGTTGCTTGGAAACTATTATCATAAGCAAACTCTACCAGAGGTATATACGATTCCCAACTGCCTCCTAGATCCAAAACACAAGCCCTTAGCATATCTTCCAAAGTTTAAATGGTCATTTCAGACTGACCATCAGATTGAGGGTGATATGCTGTACTGAAATTCAATTTCGTTCCCATAACTCCTTGTAAGCTCTTTCAAAACTTAGACGTAAATCTCGGATCTCTATCAGATACAATGGACACGGGGATACCATGCAATCTTACAATCTCTCTAATGTACAACTGCGCTAGCTGATCTAGACTGAATGTCATTTTTACTGGAAGAAAATAAGCGGACTTTGTTAGACGATCCACTATTACCCATATAGCATTCTGTCCTCTTGCTGACCTTGGAAATCCTACCACAAAGTCCATTGGACACGGGGATACCATGCAATCTTACAATCTCTCTAATGTACAACTGCGCTAGCTGATCTAGACTGAATGTCATTTTTACTGGAAGAAAATAAGCGGACTTTGTTAGACGATCCACTATTACCCATATAGCATTCTGTCCTCTTGCTGACCTTGGAAATCCTACCACAAAGTCCATTGCGACATTCTCCCACTTCCATTCAGGTATGTCTAATGGATTTAATAACCCTGCCGGTCTTTGATATTCCGCTTTAACTTGTTGGCATACTATGCATTTTGCCACAAATGAACCTATACTTCTTTTTATATTCCTCCACCAAAATGTATTTTGAAGGTCTCGATACATTTTTGTACCAC
>NC_036237.1:16735601-16794658 GCF_002742605.1 Olea europaea var. sylvestris | reverse complement strand
AATCTCCTTGTTCCATAATTTATGTACCTTTCGATCCAGTATCTTGATCGATAATTTCTCATAAGATAAGTCTTTTTTTACTTCCAAGGATTGGTAGTTGACCACATGATCAGGATCATGCATATACTTTCTGATCATCGATACATGAAACACATTGTGAACTATCGATAGTTCAGGTGGCAACGCCAATCGATAAGCCACATTTCCAACCCTGTCAAGTATTTCAAAAGGTCCGATATAATGAGATCGTAGTTTGCCTTTCTTGCTGAACCTAAGTACGCCCTTTGTTGGTGCCACCTTTAGAAAGACTTTCTCTCCAACTTCAAATTCCAAGTCTTTTCTCCTGGTATCTGCATAGCTCTTTTGTCTATCTTGTGCAGCCTTTATCCTGGTACGGATCTTATCAATGGCTTCAATAGTTCTTTCAATGATCTCTGGTCCCAAAACTCTCTTTTCTCCAACTTCGTCCCAATGAACAGGTGATCTACATTTTCTACCATAGAGAGCTTCATACGATGCCATTCCAATAGTTGCTTGGAAATTGTTATTATATGTAAATTCTACTATAGCTATATACAATTCCCAACTGCCTCCTAGATCCAGAAGACAAGCCCTAAGCATATCTTCCAAAGTTTGAATGGTCCTTTTAGACTGACCATCAGATTGAGGGTGATATGCTGTACTGAAATTCAATTTCATTCCCATAGCTCCTTGTAAGCTCTTCCAAAACTTTGATGTAAATCTCGGATCTCTATCAGATACAATGGACACGGGGACACCATGCAATCTTACAATCTCTCTAATGTACAACTGCGCTAGCTAATCTAGACTGAATGTCATTTTTACTGGAAGAAAATAAGCGGACTTTGTTAGACGATCCACTATTACCCATATAGCATTCTGTCCTCTTGCTGACCTTGGAAATCCTACCACAAAGTCCATTGCGATATTCTCCCACTTCCATTCAGGTATGCTAATGGATTTAATAACCCTGCCGGTCTTTGATGTTCCACTTTAACTTGTTGGCATACCATGTATTTTGCCACAAATGAACATATACTTCTTTTTATATTCCTCCACCAAAATGTATTTCGAAGGTCTCGATACATTTTCGTACCACCAGGATGTGCGGCGTACGGGGCGAAATGAGCCTCCTCCAAAATCTCCTTACTCAAAACTTCATCATTTGGTACACAAATTCTTTTTTTAAACATTAGTGTCTAATCTGAAGCTATTCCAAAAATCATTTCTTTTATCAGTACCAATCTCGTTCTTGATCTTTTGCAAGAATTGGTCTTTATCCTGTGCTTCTATGATCCGATCTCTAAGAATAGGTCAAACCACCAAAGTTGCTAAATGAGCAGTGACTTGTTCTGGTGTGGTAATCACTTCAATTTGAAACTTTTCCAAGCCTTTGATCAACTCCATCGAAATAGTAGGTAATGATGTCAACTGTCCCATCGACTTTCTGCTTAGAGCATCAGCAACAACATTAGCCTTATTCGGATGATAATGAATAGTGCAATCATAATATTTCACTAGCTCCAACCATCGTCTCTGTCTCATATTCAATTCCTTCTGTGTGAAGAAATATTTGAGACTCTTATGATCCGCATAAATATCGCACTTCCCTCCATATAAGTAATGGCGCCATATCTTTAATGTATGAACCACTATCGCAAGTTTTAGATCATGTGTCGGATAGTTCTGCTCATGTTGCTTCAATTGCCTTGAAGCATAGGCAATTACTTTTCCATGCTGCACCAGTACACATCCCTTGCTTGGATGCATTACTATATATAACAAACCCTTCTGAACCTTCAGGTATGGTCAATACAGGTGCTGTGATCAATTGTTTTTTTAGCTCCTGAAAGCTTTGCTCACACTTAACTGTCCATTGAAACTTTACTCCTTTCCTTGTCAATTGTATCATTGGTCTAGCTATTTTGGAGAATCCCTCTATAAATCTTCGATAGTACCCAGCTAATCCTAGAAAACTTTGAACTTCACCAGCATTAATCGGTGTCTTCCAATTAGTTACTACTTCCACCTTTACTGGGTCCACTTCAATTCCTTAGGCAGTAACTACATGACCGAGAAATCCAACTCGTTCAAGCCAAAATTTGTACTTTTTGAATTTGGCGTATAACTTTTCCTTGCGTAGTATCTCTAACGCTATTCTAAGATGTTCCTCATATTGATTTTTACTCTTGGAGTATATCAAAATGTCATCAATGAAGACTATAACAAATTGATCCAAATACTGATTAAATACTCGATTCATCAGATCCATGAACACTGTCGAAGCATTTGTCAATCCGAATGGCATAACTGTGAACTCGTAATGTTCATAACGAGTTCTGAAAGCTGTCTTAGGTATATTATCTGCCTTAACCTTCAATTAATGATATCCAGATCGTAAATCGATCTTAGAAAATGCCTTAGCTCCTTTTAATTGATCAAACAAATCCTTAATTCTAGGGAGATGATACCTATTCTTGATGGTCAAACGGTTCAACTCTCGATAGTCGATACACATCCTCATACTTCCATCTTTCTTCTTTACAAAAAATACTGGTGCGCCCCATGGTGATACACTTGGTCGAATAAAACCAAAGTCTAACAATTCTTGTAACTGGATTTTCAACTCCTGAAGTTCCTTTAGGGTCATTCTGTATGGGGCTTTAGATACTGGCGCCGCTCCGGGAACCAGATCTATTGTGAATTCCACTTTTCTATCTGGTGGAATACCCGATAGATCTTCTGGAAACACATCTATAAATTCTTGTGCCACTAGTACATCATCAATCTTTGTCGTTGCCAGTTTTTCTCCAAAGATATTAACTAGAAACCCTTGAGATGTTTCTTTTCTCAACATTTTCTTGGCTTGTAAGGCCGAAACCAGTTGGAGATGGGGTTTGGTCTTTATTCCTATTGCGATAATCTCCCACTTTCATTCAGGTACGTCTAATTGATTTAATAACCCTGCCAGTCTTTGATGTTCCACTTTAACTTGTTGGCATACTATGCATTTTGCCACAAATGAACCTATACTTGAGGAAAGAAAATTGTTCTTCTCCTGATTTTTGAAAAGACACTTCCCTTTCTCTACAACGAATGGCCGCATAATTACATCCTAACCAATCCATGCCCAAAATCAGATCAAAGTCTTTCATATCTATCATATATAAATTAGCTTCTAAGGTTTTTCCCTCAATATCGAATTTCACTGACTTAGCTAACTTGTCTATGTTCAATGTCCTGCCTGAGGGGAGGCTAACTTATAGTGTACTCTTTGACTTATTACAAGTAATACTAGATTTAGCAATGAAATACGTTGATACAAAAGAGTGAGTAGCTCCTGAATGAAACAGTATATAAGCAGGTGTATTGGCTACCAGTACAATACCTGTTATTACGTTTGAGTTCCCCTCTGCATCTTTTTGAGTCAATAAAGCTATTCCAAAATCCGTTCTCTTATTAGTACCAATCTCGTTCTTGATCTTCTACAAGAATGGGTCTTTATCCTGTGCTTCTATGATTCGATCTCTAAGAGTAGGTCGAGCCACCAAAGTTGCTAAATGAGCAGTGACTTGTTCTGGTGTGGTAATCACTTCAATTTGCGACTTTTCCGTGTCTTTGATCAACTCCATCGAAGTAGTAGGTAATGATGCCAACTGTCCCATCGACTTTCTGCTTAGAGAATCAGCAACAACATGGCTTACCAAACTTAGGGCAGGCGCTACTGCAACTAACATGGCCTTACTGGCGCTAGATCCGATATTAATTTCTTATTTTGCTATTTACCCTTTCCTTTCTCTTGACCATTCTACTTTCTCATTCCAATTTGCCCTTTTATCTTGCTGGTTGTACAATTGACGATGTTGCTCTGCATTAATCTTTTGATACCAGATAGCGTGAGCTCGTTCCAGCATCTCACGGTACGGCGTGAAGCGATGTGACATAATGATCATACTTAGGTCTGGGTTTAACCCTTGCTCGAACCTTCGAGTTTTCTTAATTTTCATGTCAACCAGATGTGGAGCATACCTTGAGAGTTGATTGAACTTCCGCTCGTAATCCATTAGGGACATATTACCCTGCTTGAGTTGAAGGAATTCGTTCTCCTTGAAATCCCTTAGAGATTGAGGAAAATATTTGTCCATCACTTCCTCCTTGAATTGTTCCCAAGTTATTGCCAATACCAGGATACTTAAAAAAATAAGGTAGTCCTCAAATTGATCAAAATTTTCCTTTATTAATAGTACTCATTGCAATCAGGACATACAATAGGTCGACAATTTTTTTTATTTTTTCAAAAACATAAAGGAAAAGATATCACAAGGAAATGGAAATCTAAATTTCTAATTCCTATGAATCTTGCGAATCTTCTTCGGTGGAGCCTCATCTTTGGAGGAGTCTTCTGTCTCAGGCCCTGACTCTAGGTCCATCTCAACTTGTGACTCAGGTTCATGCTCAAGATCATTCTCTAAGTCCAACCCAAAGTCATCCTCATGCTCCCATTCGAGATCTTCCTCTAGGTCTGATTCAAATTGAGGTTCGAGCTTGAGCTCAGGCTTGAGCTCATTATTGGGCTCAATTGCTATCTCCGATTGGGGTCCTAAACTCTCACTCTATCTGTCTAGAAAGGTCTGACAATATATACCAAATTCAATCGTATTTGGGTGCTCTGGATGGTTATCCTCTAGCATCTCATCCCTAATAATGACTCACATGTTTCCCCACTGAGGTGGAAGTGAATGTATAAGGTTATTCACAGCCTCGATATGCGTGATCTCCAGTCCCGCATCTACAGCTGCCATACATCTCTCGTAGATATCATGTACATGTTCAACAAGTAGACGAGACGGGTCAGTCACATAGTTCTCATAGGACTGGATGATGGCCCTACAGTTCAACACTACTATACAAACTGTGGCCTTTCTAGCTGTCTGATAAGTTCTAGCCATGTCTGTCACATAAGTGTCCAATTATGTGTTATCTTCATTAGTGATATTAACTTATATATTATGCTCTTGAAGTTCTAATATGATGGCCAATCATCATTTCTTCACATATATTTAAACAAAATATAATGCACATAGCATATTTCATTCAAAACATCACAAGCATTTTTCATAGATTCAAGCTTAAATGATTAAAAAAAATCAAAATCATGCTCGAAAAAAATAATGTGGAATATAATATTTTATTCCATACCTTGGGTTCGTCGGATGAGTTCAACTGATAGACGCAAGATACCATGGAGTGCCTTAAATGTTTCTTTTTTTCATCTCATAAATAAAATACACTAAGTCTACAGAATCAACTAAACTCGTGCTCCAATACGACGCTGTAACGCCCCAACCCGTATGGACGGAAACGTCACTCAAACCATTGTACTTTAGCCGTAAAGTTAGTTCAATATATTTTTAGTAGAAGGTATAAATATTATATTTTAGAATTTAATTAAAGAATTTTTTTTTATTTAAACAACAATTCAATTCTAAAAGAAAACAATTTTAAAAAAAAATTTTAGAATGGGTTCCATGCATGTAACGACTATTGACTTGAAATTTTGGCAAAACTTAAAAAGAAATGTTGTTGTTTCAGTTTTTGTCTCAAAACAATAATTGTCAAAATAAATTTTTTTTCAATGGGGTATTAAAATATTTTTCAAGACTCAGCAGCGACCCGGTGGAAAGGTAACCGGTGCAGTTCACTTAAAATGACATATAAAATTCCATCGATGTCAAAATCACATGATTTCAAATTTATTTAGTAGCTAATCCATGAAACTATCAAATCCAATTGGTTTCATCCAAAAATTCCAAATAACAAGTGAGTTATGAATTTTTGAAAACAATGGTAGAAGCTAAAAACAGAGGCAGTACCCAGCACAGTTTACTTTATGTGACTATAACCTTTTACCGATATTGGATTGATATGATTCCAATTTTATTCAGTATATAACTTATTAGGCTATCCAATCCAATTGGTTTCGTATAAAAATACCAAGTAACGAAAGAGTTATGATTTTTTTAAAGATGAGGCAGAAACTGAAATTTCTGAAGAGACATCAAAACTTTAAGTCGCTAACTTTTTTTTTGTATACGGTGATTTGTAAATTTATTCCTACGACACATATCTACTTCCAAACATATTTTATTCATAACTAGTGTTCATAAAATAGATCCACACAATATTCATAAGAATCAAATTTAAAGAAAGTGTAAATATCTCAAAATCAACTAAAGATGTAAATCACCGACTTCTCTATGACATGTTGTATCATCCTTTATCATCATTTACGCCCCAAAGAAAATCCATTCAACTTGTAGGAAGAGAATTAACCCATGAGTTTGAAACTCAATAGATATCATCGGTGCAATTCGTTATCAAATTAGAAATTTCGAACTATAGATTCATACCGTCGCATGTAGATGGATTTCCGGCAAAATTCAATTACTATAATATTATCATAACACGTGGAATCGGAGAATGATCATTCAAACTATTGTAGTGCCGAAGCACCGTACCCGAAGGTACCATTTCGTTCAAACATTTATCGAAAAATTAGATTTGAAAATGAATGAATACTTGCACCTCTACCTACCTTGAATTTTTTTGTATAAAAGAATAAAATGTATAGAAAGTCTCCCTTCTTCTCACCCTTGTTATTCCTTAAACTTAACTTGATATGAAATATATATATATTTTTTAGAGAAAATGAGATGAAATTCAGATTTGAAGAAGAGTGTAGTGAAAAAGTGACCTTCCACTTCTATAACCTTTCTTTTTAATGAAAAATTAAGTGGGAGAGTTGTATTATCATTAAACTTATTAAACTTAGTCTTTAACTAAGAATTTGAAGAGTCTCTAAGCCATAAAAATAATTCATATGAAAGTTTTATAAAAAACATCTACATAGTGATTCGAACCTGGGTTGCCTATATGAAATACCATGTAGATGACCATTGGCAACCCAGTTATTCATTAAATTTTTGTAATCAATTTACTTAAACTTAATCTCTTAAATTGCTGGGCTTTTATTTAATTTATGACTTGGACTTTCGTAATCTTACATGGGTTGAGCTTCCATAGGTCGTTTCTAAAATGGGTTAGGCTCGTGGTGCTAGATCATCACAAAATATTAGCATAATTTCATTTTATTTTTCTCGACTACTACATATATAGTATTGCACTTCGGAAGGATGTGATTATGTATAGTATAGAGACTCTCTCTAGTGCGTGCGCAGGGATGTAAATCGAACCGAAATAGGCTTCGGACCTGGAAATTGGCTCCTTAGGAGAGCCTACATTTTGCCAAATTTTCCTCCAACTAACTTTTTAAATTCCAAAACTTCAATATTCATTGTCATTATATACAAGTTAATGACATTCGTGGGAGTTAAGACTGTATATGCAACCCGTTTTCTACCATTTCTCACAAGAACAAGAAACAATACAGTATGCAGTTTCTGCATAATTTTGCTCTGTATACAGTATACAGATTTTGCATAATTTTGTTCTGCATATAATAAACAATTTGGCATAGTCATACAGTCACTTATCTGTCCAGAATTATTTTTTTGGTGATATTGTTCTGACACAAATTCTATTTGGCTGATTAGTATTTGAGGTGCTCAAATTCTACTATTCCTCCGTTGTATCCTGGGAGACAAACCTCCGAATCAAACCTCAAGCACCTACAGTAGGGGACGAATCTATTTTAAGGAAACTGTGTTCACATAGGCCTCAGTTAAAAATTTTTCTTGCTTTTAACTAATTAGTTCACTCATTTTTGTTTTATTAGAATTTAATCTACTATATTTTGGCTAACTAGATTAATTTGTTCTGTTTATTATAACTTAATATGCTATATTTTGGATATTATTCAAGTTCATTGCATATACGGTACAACAAAATCAGTATATGCAAATCCGGTATCAAAGTTCATCGTGTATACGATAAGCTGCATGTACAGTAAGTTACACAAATGGTAAGTTGCATATATGGTATGCGTCAATCCGATAAGTTGCAAATTCGGTAAATGTTCATCCGATGTTTGCTAGTTCGGTATTCATTCACTAATATTTAGTCCAACACATAATGCCAAAGAAGTAGTTAAGGGGGCCTAATTTTTTCATTGAAAGGTTTAAAGAGCACATCAATGAAATGTGATACTGTACCACTATCATTTTTTATGACAAGGACGTGTCAATGACTCAACACAGACTAAGATGGTGATGATTTAGAGTAGAACAAAAATTGAGAGCAGTCACTTCGAGAAATTGTAAAGCCGTAAGACAGAAGAAAATCTTTAAACTCGGTGTAACAAGCATTGAGTGTCTATTCGAGGCCATATATAACTTTTCAAAGACGATATACATGAGTAGAAGATTGAAGAACCCCCATGGCTGACATTATTGACATCAAAAAGACAAAGTAAGAAAAATATGAATTGTTGTTGGTTTGACAACTGGACTAAATGTATCATGGAACACTACAAAATTTTGAGAGGCAGAAGGTAGGACAAACTGTACGTGTTAGATAATTAACCAGGATCTAACAGAAAAATCGTGATTTTTTGATGGATGGATAACCAAGTTGATCATGTTACGGAGTTGAAGAGGAGACGACGATAGTGTTTGTAATATGGAAGGACTGAGATGAGGTGTGAATGGATAGAATCCTGATCATTCATAATGTTATTGTGTCCAACCGCCAATGAGAACCTTCCCATTTGCAAATCCTACACAATAAAAAAATGGGGAAATAATTAAATAAAAGCAAACTTGGAGGAGACAATTGAGATAAATTTCAATTTTTCCTATTAAGCACATAGGATATTGGAAAGAATAAAATTAGGGAAAAGAAGGGTGGACTGTTAAGTTGTCAAGCCTAACTAATACCGAGCCTGAATTATTGCCATTTCGTGTAGCTAGTTGGATATCAACTTTCGAGATGAGGTCGTGTTCGTATGAAACCCGTAAGCGTATGTGGTCGTTGACAAGTAATATATTTAATAAGTTGAGAGTAGCCTCCTATAAATAATAAATTCAATTCATGTTTACTAATTTCGCATGGAATTCAAATTATATAAAACAAAAGAGAGATTTTCATTTGATTTTATGTTAATTCATCTAAGAAAGTGATAAATTGTATTTTTATATCAAGTTTGGATGATTGTATTAGATTTTGATTTCGCCTATTGTTATCTATTTCAATTCTTGATTTATAATCTAATTTCATTCATATGTTTTTGACAATCGATAAACTTTGATATATAATTGTCTTTTCTAAGAAAAATTAAATATATTCTAATCAAAACCCAAGTATATTCCTAACTCGAATTCGAATAATTAGAACACATTAAAGTTTAGATTATCTATATCATTCACACGTGATAAATATTATTCGTAACGTCTATTGCATATCTATTAATTTTGTACGTTCTAAACTTATTGTAAGTATTTCAACATTACAAAAAGCAACTAATTATCTATCGGTGGCCAAACAATTAAATAATGTAATGAGTATGCAAAATTAATCAAGAAATGCAAAAAATACGAAATTACTTGTCTTTAATTAGAAAAAAATAACAAATATGGTTCACCTTCACCCAATACAAAGCGTATATAGCCTAATATATTAATAGATAAATTACAAGAATAATAATAGAAAATAATCACTTGGATCATAAAATAATTCAAAAGATATTGATCTTCAAGTCCAATGTTGAAATCTTGAAAATCTTGATGCAATTGAGCTTAAATTCCTTACTACGGCTTGATCTCATCGGTCAAAATTAATGGATTGACCCATTGATACTGATGAATTTGATGATATTATTGTGTATAAAGAGGCAAGAGAGAGTTTTTCAATGTAATTTGATGATATTATTGTGTATAAAGAGGCAAGAGAGAGTTTTTCTATGTGTAGCCCTCGTTTTGTATTTATAAAATAGGTTAAAATCGTGTCCAATTTAGGTTTCGAAAGAGTTTGAATCACGCAAGGAAACTGTTGATTCATCTATGACATTGGCATGTGCGATCGTGCAGGCATAACCACTGGTTAAAATTTTAGTGTCTTGCGTGCCCGCGAGAATTTGCCACCGCGCGCGCCATTTTGTACACTATCGTCTTTGAATAGCTTTTGGTATTTTGGTCATAACTTTCTCTTCTAACATCCGATTAAAGCAATTCGAATTGTATTAGAAAGATAACTCAAATGGCTACAATTCTTTTAGAATTTAATTTTTCAATTCAAACATTTGCTATCCAAAAGTAGATCTCAAGTTGAGTCTAAAAATTGGGAACATAACTTCTTCGGCTGAAAATAAATTTGTAAGAATACTTCAACTATATTCCACTCGTTTAACCTCCAATTGCATCCAATTAATCATACGTGACCTTCAATCATCATTTTATGGTCTAAATCAACTATTGAATGTTTACACTTTAGTCCCCAAACTTTGGATTTTTCATTAATTTGTATTGAGTTCAACCTAACAAACATAATTAATATATAACTTATCCAAATCACTAACAAAAAGTCCAATTTAATAGTTTAGACAAGTGTACAAAATACACTTATCATGTCGTCTTGGGAGCTCGAAAGGGACATGTGGCTTTTTTCCCGAAGGTAAAGGCATAGCCCCCTATGAAAAATTTAGTTAAGAACCTTTTAAAAATTTATATTCATGTAAAATTCTATGAAGGAATAGGAGTCCTTTCGAAATTTGGCTTTGTCCTAATTTATCTTATAAATATGTAGTTATTGCGCTTTATGTATTATCATCAAATAGAGAGAAAAAGAGATTAGATGAGATATGATTGATATTTTCGCTTGTAAACATTTTTTCATCATGGTGAATTACTGCAGTGGTGGGAGAAAATGTGGTCTTACATTGAAGTAAACCTTTATAAATCTTGCATGTTCTTGATTGTTTATTTTCTTCTTTAAATTGATTTCTCTTAGTGAGATAGAATTAACCTAAACCATTGCCCAATGTGATAATATTAGGACTTTCGTACTCTTGATGAAGGGAGATATTAGAGACGCTTGGAAAAATATAGTCTGAAGTTCCAGAATCAACAATCTAACCTTTAGAAGATGAGTGCAAAGCAGCATAATTGATTGAAGGCCTAGAAAGGAGCAAATATAAGGTTACAATTTGTAACACCTGTTAAGGCATGCCTCATATTGTAGTATTGACAAATAACTAGGAGCGATGGAATCACAAACATAGCCCCTGAGATGAAGAGGATAAGACAATCGATGATGATGGTTTAAGAAAGAGTCTCGAGACTATATATGAAGAATAACATGGGGATCTGGCGAAATTGGATGTGGAGCCTTGATTGTGGGGTTGTCTATGTTGATCCCAAAGGCAATGCAAGGATTGGGATTAATGACATTGTATTGAATATGTAACAAGATCATAAAGATGAAACAAGATTTAAAGTAAAGAATCAAAGAGAGTTAAGCAGATGAAACGATATTTTATTATAATAATATAGAGAGAAAATTACAACACAACAATTTTTGCTTGAACTAAATTGAAAGAAGATGCTACTATTTATAGGTACATATCATACCATAAAGATGGAAATAACGTGAAATAAGAAAATAATATATTTCCAATAAAATCACGTTAAAATAAGGAAACAATTTTTTTCCTAATTTGGCTCTTAAACCAAACAATCTTCACTTTGACCCAAATTCCAGTGCAACGAACGAAGCTCCAAAATTTCTCCATCTGGAAATATATGTGAAACTGCATCGAAATAACCAAACTCTTTAAAATAGTAACAAATATTCTCCATCACAAAAGAAAACAACTTCTTCTGCTTGGCGTCTACAAGCGACACCCAAACTCAACTCCCGAGTTCCCAAAATTCCACCAAGAAATTATTATTGACCAAATAGGGTCAAAACACACCCTGTAGCAAAGATCACACCAAATGCCTGATCAGAAGATCCTTTACTAGAACTGTCACATTAAATGATCCTGAAAGCATTACAGACATAAATGACACCACTATACCTACGCTCCATGAGTCCAACCCTAGTAACTGAACACAGTGTATTCGCTAAAATTGGTGGTAAAGAGAAATCACCAATGCTCCCCTAAGCAAAGTTCTGAACCGACCTAGAGCCCATCACGAGAAGTACAGTATCAAACTGAATATTCACCATGGTAGTGAACTTGTCCAGATGCCTCTTAACTGGTTCTGCGCTTTCCTGTAAGATGTACAACTAACACTTTTTTCGTCTCTCCAATACAACCCGAACACTCCTTCGGACTTTCAGGACTCTACCTCCACTAGAGAAATTATACATTTTTACATCTAGGGTAGTCAGCGAGATGAAATTCCTTTTCAGGTCTGGAATATGTCGAACCTCATCCACTGTTCTAACCGTTCCATTCTGCAACCTCAATCTGACTCGACTGATTCCAGCAACATGGCAAGACTAGTTGTTTCCCATGACAACTCCACCTTGCTTGACAGCCTCATATGTCTGAAATAAATTTCGATTGGAACACTTATAGTAAGAACATGTCGAATCAAGAATCACTACTCGTCAGGCTTACACTCCACGTCAACTGCTACGGTTAACATCACACGTAAAAAAATCTTGGTAACATTAGTCTTGTCTGAAATGCATGATTGCCCGTATGATTTGTAGCTAAACTACATTTAGCCTGCAACTTATCGCAATCTTTCTTAACGTGTCCTTTTCTTATGCAGTAAAAGCAATACAAATTATTGAAGTTCGTCCTCGATCTACCGCTCCGTCAATCTCCATGAGATACCAAAGCTTCCTCATTCCTCGATGTAGCTCCAACCATATACTTTAGCTTCTCCTTTGAGAACAGAGCGTTGTAGACATCCTCAATGGTCAAAGTATCACGATTGTACAGGATGGTGTCCCAAAATGACGAATAAGAGGTGGGTAGCGAACACAACTGGATCAAGGCCATGTCCTCCTTATTGTACTTAACCTCCAATGTCTCTAACTCTACAACTATTTCCTTGAATACAACAATATGGTCTTCCAGTGACCCACCTTCCGTCATACGATGGGAATACAACTTTTACTTTAGAACCAGTTTGCTAGTGAGACTTTTAGTCATGCATAACTGTTCTAATTTCAACTACAAAGTAGCCATTTTTTTCTCCTTCAAGACGTCCTGCAGAATATTATTGAATAAATGAAGATGAATATGCAATAAAGCCTTCCGATCTCTCTATTGTTCGATTAGCTAGTATCTTCTCAAAATCCAGCAACGCATTGTCCAAATCCAACTGCGCCAGAAGAGTCCTCATCTTTACTTGCCACAGAGAAAATCTTGTATTGCGATCCAACAGCGGAATATCATATTTCAATGTAGCCATCTCTAAAAAATTCCAATCAAATCACGAAGAACCTATAGCCTAACTCTGATACCATTTGTTGATCCCAAAGGCGACGCAATGATTGGGATTAATGACGTTGTATGAAATATATGATAAGATCACAAAGATGAAACAAAATTTAAAATTAAAAAAATCAAAGATAATTAATCAGAGGAAACAATTTTTTTTATAACAATATGAAGAGAAAATTACAACACAGCAATTTTTGCTTTAACTAAAATGAAAGAAGAGACCACTATTTATAGGTACATACCATACCCTAAAGATAGAAATAATATGAAATAAGGAAATAATATATTTCTAATAAAATCACAATAAGGAAACAATTTTTTCCACATGAAAATAAGGAAATAATTTAAACCCAATAGTTTAACTTTGTATAGTGAAAAGTCAGGATTGGATTGGCCGAAAGAGAGTCAACATCATACAAGTAGATTTCATGGTCTATTAATTTATCAAAGAGGTCATCAAAAGTGGCAGATAAATCATTGAATCTCAAAGCTACAACACTCTTTGTAAGACAAGATCTTGATGCCTAGGGTAAATAGTTCGTGATATAGGCTATTGACTTTGAGTAGGAAATCAACAGTAAGTCACTTTCTTCATGTTAACTAAGACAATTTGTGAGATGAAAGATGTGTGAATGAGAACATTTGGATAATATACAATCGGGACAAGTCCTAGTCTTATGAGAAGTGGAGGTCGAGCTAATGAGAGGAATGTTTAGTTTTAGCTAAGTAAACAAGTGCCATGCGATTTATGCAATGTGATTTTATACCGCAAGTGTACGGTGTCTAGTTTTGTAATATAGTATTAAAGTAAGAGTGTCGAACCCACAGGAATTTATATTTGAATCCTATCGAGTACTATAATTATTTTAACTTTCACTTTATTTAGACAATCAATTTTTGAAACGATATTTTATTGCTAAATTAAAATAAATGGGATGAACGATGCAAAGTGAACAAGAGCAATTTGTAATTTTATTTTTTTTTATCAAATTATGAATGCTTAGGGAGTGATTTCACCGTACTATCGACAACGTTTTATAACTGTTATAACTAGTTCTATCAATCTTTCCAAAATTTATAGGCAAGAACTCTAAATTGATTTCATTTCCCTCTCTCGAGCACCAAATACAATATATTTCTATATTTTGCTTCCAATATCTCTATTCCGAACTAAACATATAGAAATTATCATAGCACCTAATTCTTTAAGTGGAATTAGCCTTAATGATTTGCACTTTCTCTCGAAATCTATGAAATCTAGGTTATGTTATTCTTAGATCACACCTAAATTTACCTCTCTCAAGCGTCAAAATTTAAAGCATCGAATCAGTCAATTAGTAGTCAGTTAATTGAAGGCATTGTACAAGAACAACATAAATAAATAATCAGAAAGATTAATTGAAATAATTATATAGGAATTAAAACATGTCTAAGTAGGCTACATCAAATCCCTAAGATTAAAGTTTAGTTCATAATGGAATTGATTGACATGATAAAATATACAATAAAGAACATGGAGAAGAAGTGGGAAATAAGAGAAACTAGTTTTGTTGCATGAATTCTTTCCCCAATCGTCGTTAATCTTCTTGCAATTGCTTTTGTTGATCTTTGCCTTTTGAGATTTTCTCCTAGCAATCCTCTTTTTGCCCTCCTGAAGAAAAAGCGTTGTTCTGTTTGTCCCTCTAGGTTAAGTAGTATGATAGATTTTATTTCCATAAGAGTTTGTGTCAAAAAAGAAATCTGTTCGATTCTTTTTCGAAAAATGCCTGCACACGAGGTATACTTCCTTGCGCGCGCACCGCCTAGTGCTTTTACGTTCTGCATATGAAGTTCAACTCCGTGCGCGCGCGAGAGTTTTGGCCTGCGCGCCATTATGAAATTTTTGCATGCGTTGCACTTTGGTCCATATAGTTCATTCTTCGTTCCTTTTGGTCCATATTTGATATCTTCTTGATCATTCATCTTCTAATACCTTTTAATTGCCTCTTGCTCTTCTTCAATTATTAACATCATGTCCAAATCAACTTTTGATACTTTGCGATTTAGTTCCCAAACTTTCAATTAAGCCCAAGTTAGCAAATTTCTCGCTCTTCTGTCCAATTTCATTGTTTTGCCTCCAGTTACAAATAACAAACGAAATATGTATGAAGTTAAGCATCAATTTATCATAAATAACAAAAATTGCTCTCATTTAATAAATGAAATAAATGTATAAAATACACTTATCAGCAAGAATGACTTGAAAGATTAGTTGGTCTTTGACCTTTTTGGAACATGTATATTCAGTGTTTGAAGTCTTGATATCAGCAGTAGTGATAGTTTGAGCAAGATATGGTAATGTACAATCCAGTTATTCCCATGAGATTGAGGCCATAGAAAATAGGGAGGTGAATTGCACCTTCTAGGAGAAGTAATTAGATGAAGTGTGGCAAGGGAAAGTTGGGTGCCACATTGTTTTACACTAGATTGTCGTGATTCATTTCATTAGTTTGAGTGAAATAGTGCTAGTTGTAGCTTCATTGGCCATTGGGAGTGTTTGAGATGGGTAGACACCAAGAGGTGATGATAGACTTGACTTAAGTGTGCGAGAGGTAGAGAGGGTCGAAGATTGAGAAGGGTTTGATTTGAGAGGATGTAGACGATACGCTCAAAGAAGAAAAGTTAATATTAATTGATTATACATCGATGTGAAATGAATCGTGTTATATGATACATATTTATAGTTGACAATGAAAGAATAACTATGCAGAGTGATAACAATACAAAGCGATACGGGTTCTAATATAGATGTTATTGAGGTGATCGATCCTAACCATTTGGTGATGAGCTTTGATAAGGTAATAATAAGATTTGAGAATTGCTATCTTCAATATTCTTGTTATTTTCGAACTTATCCTTAATCTACTTTATCACGACATTGAATAGACTAATATAATCCCATTTTTTATTCCCACTTTTCTTGAATCAAACCAGATTAACATAGGTCAATTGTGTTGATTAATACTACATAACCACCCAAAAACAGACTTTCCACCTACCTAGAAATGTGGGGTATTATTTTTAGGTGAACCTGGATAATTGAATTAACATGGTATACATAACAAATTAGAAATATGTCTAGTCAATATAAATGAGTTCGGATTAAATCTCTTATAAGATCTAACAATAAAATATTTCAGTAGAAAAGAATGACAGTGAAATACCTAAAAATAAAATAAATATGAATAAAAAAAAAGAAAAAGTAAAAAGACGAACGAACTATTTTCAACCTTTTGAGCTCCGAAGATTCAATTCGAAAAAGTATTTTACCGGGAAAATAATTTAAAAAAAAAACTATTTTCCTTCAAAATACTGTGTATTTTTTTGGAGGAAAGGCAAATGAACAATTTCTAATGGCAGAAAATTGCATTTTTTGTCTTATTAACTTGAAAAAATAGAAGAAATAAAATAACACGAAAAAGATTTACTTATTTTCACAACCATATACTTTAGGTTCGCTTTGTGCCTTGGTTCGTCCTTGCCTAGTCAATCATTAGACAATCGATTCCTCTACTATCTAATCGACGTGAATTGAAGTTAACGACTTTAATGTATCTCATAGCATTTTGCATTTTGAATTGTGAACTTATAATTATTTGGGCACCTTCATTCTATGTAACGTGATGGTAATAATTCTTATCATAGCATGCACCTTCCTTGTTGTGAGCTAACGACCTGAGGATGTCTAATTCTAGTGAAAGTGGGTACCAAATTTTACTATCAAAATTTTTCAGATACAAATTGTAATAATTTTATAAAAATAGAGGGTAAAAAAAATAAAAAAAATAATATTCATATAATTTTCTTTTTCTAAAAAATTTAAACCTTTGTGTGCCACTGCACCCCATGAAGTCGAGACAAATATGTACCTTTTTGGATGTAACTTTTGAAAGGAATAGTGGATTTTGATTAATCTAATCAAGAGAATCGAGGTTTTCAAAAATGCTTATAAATTCTACTGTTTTGTTTCAACTTTAAAAATCCAAAGACAGTAATGATCTTTTAATCACCGGTGCTTAGCTTATGTTAAACACCGATAACTTGGTATACCATTTAATTGGTGAATCGCTAAATTCATGAGACATATCATTAATTTATTCACCAATTAAATAGTGTGTCATATTATCAGTACTTAACATAAGCTAAACATCGGTACAGATCATTTTCGAGTCCAAAGATATCTCCGAATAATTTAGATATAAAGTATAAGCCCAAGATTTTTATCTTATGGGTAAATCATGATAACCTAAAATTAGTGAAAAATAGTTCAAAACACATAATGATATTTGAAATCATTGCTCTAAATTATGTAAAAAATTGGAAAAATAAAATTCTTCAAACTTTCTATACAAAATGATAATAAACATCCAAATAAGTTAATTAAAAATTTTTTTTTTATCAAAATTGATTTAATACCAAATAAGTTACAATCTACTACAAAATCCCCAAAATAAATGCCAAAAAAAAAAAAAAATGAGAAATTACTTAGATGTCCTTTCACATTACTTAGATATGTTACATGTTTCAAAATCAATTAAAATTTGGAAATAAAAATGATTTATTTCTGTATCTGAGATTGACCATAATGATGTCCTTTCATATTTACTATAGTTAATATTAAATATTATTGTTATAACAGTATTTTAAAATTTAATTATACTTTTGTAACAATATTTATATTATCAAATATTTTTCCAAAACAGTGTATTAACTTGTTCTTTTAAAATGAAAACAGAGTATGTGAATCTCATATTTTATAAAACTACAAAATAAAGACATAGTCTAAATAGTGTAAAAATTATTCAAATAAATTTAATTTTTTATTCGTCATATTTGCAGCAGCAATTTGGTTTCTCGATTATTTTTGGAATATTATTAAATCCAGGATAGAACAAAAATTAATTTAATTGTTAAGATTGAAATTATATTTATAATAATTAAAAAAGCAAAAAGTAGTGAAGCTACCACTTTGATTTTCTCAAAATTTACTACTAGATGGAACAAATTTTTCTATCATCAGTTTTTAAAATTTATCAAACATTTATATGTTTTGATAAAAGTTAATGAAATCGTATAGTTAAAAAGTTGTGAAGTTCATGAAATGTGTAGTTAAAATTAATTGTTAATTTTGATTTAAATTAAAATCTAAATTTTAATCATTACCAAAATTGTGCTTTATCTAGTGACTATAATCGCAAGATACATTGCACTACATTTTATTGTAATGAATGTATCTAACTTTTGTTTATTTCACAATTATGTATTTAACCTTTTTTTTTTTTGGTTGTATTTTTATCTTCGACTTCTATCAATCATCACATTTTATCCTTGAAAACGGACAAAAGATTCATTAGGGGATAAAAAGGTTTATTTGTCTATCATATTTTTAAATAAGCAAGATAAACAATAAATTCAAAAGTTTGAAAAAATTATTTCCTCACAATAATATAATATTTGGACAGTAACCGTCACTAAAAACAAGATGTGTTAATTAACTGAAGGTTAAATATAAAAATAGGATGAAGAAAAGCTAGGGAGACAAGTTCCAATATTAACAAAAACATCATTTGATTTTTCCGTCAATTTTGAATTAATTCCAACACTTTTTAGAATCGGAATATTTGATGGGCTTGTATTTATTAAGATTTGAGCTTCCATCTTAAAATATCAATCTAACCCCTTATGTGTTAGTTTATATTTTCATCTCTATTCGATATGAAATTTATCCCTTAACATGCTCCTTGTAAAATGGTAGCTAATTTTTAAACAAACCAATATTGAAATTTGCATGCTTATTTTTTGAGTATTAATTGGATCAAATTGCTTGTTAGAATTTAAGGAGATCTGATACCATATTAAGATGTGTGGTTCAATCTTAAAATACCAGTTTTATTAAAAGAATTAGCATAATCCTTTATATGTTAATTTATATTTTCATCTTTATTCAATGTAAAATTTATCATTTAATAGTGTGAAGTGAAATATAACCTTCAATGATCCGCGCACGGAGGCAACATAGCAACGGCAAAACAGGGAAAGATCGACACAGTAGAAGGCCAAACCAAGTATCCAAGTTGCCGGCCTAGGTTTCGACAAAGGCGAGAGACGGAGGTCTTACGGATAGAACAAATGAAGTGAGGCAGCAAGTTCACGGAGAAAAGGAACGGCCAAAGAGTTCTCACAAAAAGGGGGGCTAAGGACAAATCGCGTGTATGTATTTTATAATTAGGAAAAAAGAGCAAATATATACAATACACTTTAGGTCTAGTATGTGGATTGGGTCCTAAATGCAATGCTTGGTCCAACTTCTTTTGTGGATTACTAGTTGTGTGTCATTGGGTCAACTATATTAGTAGTGTCAATAATAGGTTCCATACAAACCATATGATTTTAATCTGATTCAACGAATCATCATCGCCCTGAGTTTATTTGGTATCAAAATACTTAACAAACCTTCACCTTAATGTCAAATACACTTGTAAAAGAGAAAAAAACTAGTTTAGTAATTGCACAATGTGATTTCAAATAAAATTGAAACATCATATAACTTTACCGATGTTCAGAAATGCAAGACAATTTCTAAACATTAATAGGGGGAGCACCTTAATGCCCATATATGCTTGGTTATAATTTGAATGAACTTTCTCAAATTTTATCAAACCTTGAGACACTACATTTCTAATAAAATGTAGCCTACAATCAATAGTCCGTTCTTAAAACATAGGATTCTTACACAGATGAATAGCATATTGACTATCAGAGTATACTATCACATTGTCACTTAAAGCACCTAGATCATCAAGTAACATCTAAACCACAAAACTTCTTTAATAGGTTATGTGATAATAATATACTCAAATTCAACGATAGAGAAAGCAACTATATGTTGAAATTGAGACTTCCAACTAATAATGGTTTGAATCTGAGGCACCTAAGCAACCACTTTAATGCTTCCCAATATTTGGGGACCAAGATTAGATATGCACCTACTTATCACAGACACAATGAAAGCTAAATCAGATCTAATACAGTGCATAAGGTACATAATGGAGCCAATGACATCTGAATAAGGAATATTATTAATAAATTCTCTTTCTTTATTTATTAGCAAGTGATTGTTCTTTTGATAAAATAAAATGGTTTTCAAGAGACGCAGAAGCAGGTTTGCAATGAAGTATGTCAAATTTCTTCAAAACTTAAAGTATGAAAAGAGTTTGATGCACGTACAATCAAGAATTAAACCTATCTTGATTAATCTCCATACTAAGGATCCTCCTAGCACGTCTTAGATCTTTCATGGCAAATTCTTTTCCTAACTCCATTTTAATTTTGTTTACCACCTTCATGATAGGCCCAATTAACAACATGTCATCCACATAAAATAACAAATACACACACTCTTTATTAGTATTACGGTATATGTAAATAAGCAAAGGTCAAACTCGTTCCTCTTGAAACCAATAGACAACACATATAAGAATCAAACATTTTATACCACTGATGCAAAGACTATTTTAACCCATAAAGAGATTTCTTTAAAAAACACACACGGTCAAGTTCAGACTTACTTTCAAAATCTTTGGGTTAATTCATAAAAATCTTTTCATCAAGATCATCATGCAAAAAATCAGTTTTGACATCGAGTTGTTCAAGTTCCTGGTCATAATAAGCAACAAAAGTAAGCATGACTTTAATAGTAGTATACATAATAATTGGCGAAAAGATTTCAGTATAATCTGTCACTTCCTTCTGCGTATGTCCCTTGGCTACTAACCAAGCATTGTATCTCACGTGCTCACTCTCAGTAGTTCCTGCCCTAATTTTATAAACCTATTTGCATTTAACTATAGATTTATCCTTAGGTCTAGGAACTAAATTCTAAGTTTTATTTTTGGCAAGCCTAGGAACTAAATTCTAAGTTTGATTTTTGGCAAGAGAATTCAGCTATTCTCTTATGGCACCTAACCACTCTTCACTTACTTTTTCACTCCTTAGAGTCTCATCATAGGTATTAGGCTCATATCAACTAGTTCTTGATAACCGGTATAGGTTATGGTATAATTAGACATCTTTTAGGGTTCCCTATGTGGTCTCTTGTCTCTTTCTCTAGCTAATTGATAATCAGCTAGAGGGTTTCGATCGATAGGGTTGTTCTCAACAATTTTCTTTTCATCTTTTAACTCTATGTTCTACTGATTTTTGTGTATTACTTTCCACCTCATTTGACATAATGGGGATATGGATACTCACACACTCCACCTCAAAAGGGTTTCTTCCTCATTCTTTTTGCAAAGCATTTCAGACTTATTAAATGTGATATCGTGACTTATGATTATTCTCATGTCCTTCTAACTTCTATCCCATAACTTATATTATTTAACTCCCTTAGGAGAGCCTAAGAAAAAACACTCCTTAGTTCTAGGTTCTAGTTTTCCTTCACTTTGATGAGAGAATGTAGCAAGGCCAAAGGTCCTAAGCATAAATAATTGGGGACATTTACAATACCAAATCTCGTACGGAGCATCATTATTTAAAGTAGTAGAAGGAGTCATATTAGTCAGATAACATGCAATCATAACAACTTTACCCAAAAGGACTTAGGTACACCACAAACTAACATCATACATCTAACTTTATCAAGTAAAGTACGATTCATTATTTTAGCGACCTTATTTTGCTAGAGAGTGTAAGGCACAATCCCATTTCTAGTGATGCTAGTTTAATTACACAAATTATGAAATTCAGCATTGCAAAACTCGAGACTATTATCAGTATGCAAATATTTCACTTTCTTACCCGTCTAGTTCTCCACCTTATCTTTTCAATTTTTTAAACTTCACAAAAGTTTTAGATTTATCTTTCAGCAAATAAACCCACGCACGTCTAGAGAAATCATCAACAATATTGATAGAAAATATTTGTTACCACCAAAAGTGGGATTGCTTTCCGAAAACCACAAATTAGTATGAATGTATTCTAACAATCTAGATATCTTGTGTGTGTGTTAGATGCAAATGACATCTTACCATGTTTACCGAACAAACAATGATCGCTAAATGGCATGTTAGACACCTGATCCTTACCAGACACGTCCTTATCGTTAAGAAACTTAAGTCACTTAACACTAACGTGAGCTAATCTATTGTGCCACTTCTATATGTGATCAGTGTCGGTGATAGTGGAATTTAAACTATCCATATCTTCAACATGTGTTAGTAAATGCCATTGTTCCTAGTAGCCTTAAAGGAGCTAAGTGCTCCCTTAAACATTTTTGACACTCCATCATCGAGTGCATCAGTGAAACCGGTACGTTCCAACTTTCCCACATAAATTAGATTCCTACCAATATAAGGAATATACCTCACAAAATCACTGTCAAATATGATAGTAACACTATCCACACTAGAGATCTTATATGCGACTCCATCCTATACAACTATATGTTGATAATCAGACTCATGCAAATTATCAAACTACAATTTATTTGATGTAACATGAAAAGAAGTATCGAAGTCAAGTATTCACTCATGCATATGGGATTTCATAGACATTTATTTCAGTTGGTTCAGTATCTAGGAGTATGAATACCTCACTAGGTTCATCTCTCTGGTCAACAACATTTGTCAGATTACATTCACCACCCTTCTTATCTCTCAATTTGTTCTTTTCTTTTCGTCAGTTGTTTATGAATTGTTCTAATTTTCCACAACCGTAACATTTCCTCCTCTTAGTCTTCCCCTACGACTTAGATTTACCTCTCAACTTTTCTTGCTACCATTGTTTTGCTCATTTCTATCCCTAAACTGAATTCTACCTCTCATTTGGTGAATCTCTCCTGTTTTTCTCTCGTTTCTTTCAACTTTCATTTCTCTCTCCTCGGCCTTTGAGGGTCTCCTTCCATATTTGATTACCTTCTTAACATTCTTATAATTATAAGGAATAATATTAAAAATATAATAGCTTTATATTCATCAGAAACATTTATATTTGCACCAAAAAAATAATAGCTTTATATTAGCACAAAAAATGGATTGAATAGGCTCAAATCAATAACTAATAACACGCAAAGAAGCTTTACAATAAGGAACCAAGAACCATCCTCAAAACTACAAAGGAAACCACCCAAGGAATCACGCAAAGACAATCGCAAACAGAGACAGCACGACGACGATACAACAGGGAAAAATCGATGGTGCAGAAGGCCAAACCAAGTAGCCAAGTTGTCGGCCAAGGTGCTCACAAAGGTAAAGCGTGAGGTCTCACAAAGAGAACTTATGAAGGGAGGCAACAAGTTCATGGTGAAAAAGAGAAGCCGAAGAGTTCTAACAAAAAGGGGGGCTAAGGACAAACCGTGTGTTTGTATTGTATAATTAGGAAAAAATGCAAAAATATATACAATACAACTTAGGTCTAGTATATGGGTTGGACCCTAAATGCATTGCTTAATCTAACTTCTTTTGTGAGTTACTAGTCGTCTGTTGTTGGGTCGATTATATTAAGTAGTCTCAAGAATAGGTTCCAAATGAACCATATAGTCTTAATCTGATTTAAAAAAATCATCGCACCAGATTTATCTGGTATCAAAATACCTAAAAATAGTATTTATTGCCTATAAAAGCTAATTGTTGCAAAAACATTAGATCATATCTAAAAACTATTTCTTAAAGGATAGAGTTCAGTGTTCTTTTATTTCTAGTTCAAGTGTTGACAATGTGTGCCTCAGTTAAGTTGTTTCAAACTTTTTTGTGTTACGTGTATGTTGCACTGGAATAACAAAAACTTGGAGATGATCTACCAATAGAAATAATAAGTTTTAAGTTGGTTGGCTTGACTCGACTGTGGGACGGTATGAAGTAGGCTATTTTTGTTATGGCTCCGTTTGGCATAGCCTTTGGTTTTGCTTATTGTAGAATGACTTTTGAAAGAAACTACCTTAATTTTTGTTTGAAAACTAATATTTAAAAACACTTGTCATTTCGGAAGTGCTTTTAAAGGAAATTACATTGAATCAACTCTCTCTAAAATCATTTCCCTCTAAAAGCTTTTCTAATTACCAAAATCACTTTAACAAAATTAGCCAAACAGATTCAAAAGCAATTTTTGGGTCTCAAAAACCTCTTTTGACTTTTCAAAAGTCATGCCAAACGGACTCATAATCGAGTCACAATCCATGCAATATTATCATCTTTTCACTCATTTCATCACTTTTAGTAAAAGAAGAAAAAGTAATATTGGTACTATTTTACGATGCAAGTGGAGGAAGTGGATAAGTTAACCCAAATTGTGATAATTTATGATTCATTTACTAGGAAACTTGCAAAACGTCCTACTTGATGCCCTATCATGATATGTGGCGGAAGTTCGAAATTATTGAGTGAGTGGAATTGTTTGTGGATAGAATTGTTATCTTTTTGCACTTCGGTTTTCGTCTCTTGCTATAGACTTTCATTTTTGTTCAATTCGTGGAGATTTACATTTTATAACAGATTCTCTTTAGTCACTTATAGATAATTATATATTTTTATCTCTCTATTATATTCTAAAATTGTTATTATTATATTTAATATAGCTAGTTGAAATTTCATTATAAATGCTTTATATTGCTTATTTATTATTATTTTCTCTAATTTTTATATTTTATACTCTTTACAATTATACACTAAGTTTAGAAACTTATGATATCATAATATTAAAAATGCAATCTTTTGCATCATATGTTTAAATCTTGGATTTTTTTAGTTCATTTTTTATTAATATATTACTTCAATTTTAGTTTGTCTATTAATTGGAAATCAACATTCATAAAAATATGACTAATATTAAATAACTATTATAGAAAAGGATTAAAAAATAATCTTGTTAAAATTTAAATAATTTTTTTTTCTGAATTAAACTTTATTAAAAAAAAATAAGAAAGCAAATATAATCATATAAAGTATGACACAAGAGAGAAGGATAAAATGAGAAATTTATGTTAAGATATGAGAGTTATTAAATTTTTGGAAAATATTATTGTTTTATTATTTGTTGTCCTATTTGTCTTCTTTGATGGGATCCACATTATTTTGAGGTAATAAAAATATATAAGTGAAGAAGTAGAGTGCGATTTTATTTTATCTTGATGAGAAATCGTAATCATGATAAGGACATTGTTTACAAGTCAACTTTTCATTTATGCATAGTGTTACAATGACTAGGAAGACATTTGGTAAAACTTGACATCAAATATAAAATTGAATCTCAAAGAATTAAAGGAATAGTCCAACCCGAAATGGGAAATGATACTCCTTCCATCTCACAAATGTAGATTTGTTTCCATTTTCACACATATTAAAAAATATAATTAATATAGTTAGAAAGATAAATTTTTCTTCCAATTTTTCTAATATAACCCTATATTAAATACTGATTTAAATAAGAATAGTTCATATTTATTGATAACAAAGTGCATTAAATAAAAACATATTTGAAATTTTAATAACTAACTATACTCTCAACAAGGAAAGTTGACTATAATTTGGAATGACAAAAAAGGAAATTAAACTTATTTTTATGGGACGAAAGGTGTATTATATAATGAATATTATTAATATGAATCACCAACATACCACACACGACTAGATGCAGAGCCAACAAGAGCTAATACAATGCTTCTGTTTGTAGGTATTATGAGCATATCAAATGATCAGATGTAAGTCGTCGAAACCTATTATATCGGACGAGAAAATGTTCCAAATCTATTCTATTAGAATTTTCTCAAGGTTCATATTTGACGCTAGTAAGTGTTTCTTGTCACTTGAACTAATTTATAAAAAGAAATTAAAAAAAGGAGAAAAAATAAAATAAAATAATGAAGAGGAGAAAGAAGGATAATATGGGGATTGGATATTTTTGTCAAATTTAACCCTAAAAATCCACAGGGCCAAAGATATTTTTTTAAACAAAAATTAAAAACTCGTCCCAAAATAGTTTCAGAAGCGGTTATACCTCGGACCTCAGATGCAAGCACAAACAAGAAACGCAGTCACCTATTGCGCCTCCGAAGAATTTCACGGCGAGGTCACACACTCTCTCTAAAGTATTTACCGTAATTCTTAACTCTAATTTTCCACGCTTCATCTTCGTCGTTAACGTTATTTTCAAATGTTTAGAACCATGCCTTTTGAGATTGTATAATGAATTCAATGTTATAATTTCTAGTTGGGAATTTTGATCTGTTAATTTTTTTGGCAACTGTTCACTCTGTTTCAAGATCATTTACTCAATTTAGCAGCTTTACTTTAATGGGTTCCTTTTAAAATTGAAATTTTAACACTTTCTGGTTTGAAAAACTGAATCTTTTAGATTTGGCTACATCGAGGTGGGATAAAATTTGTGAATTTTTGGTGGTTTTGCGTTGCACATGAGAACACATCGGTACTGCATTTTGCATTTGTTTTGATTTTTGTTATTTTTACGCTTTACAATAGAATGCTGATTGAGATTTTTATTTTTTATTTTCTAATGGTGGGATTAGGTTTATTTAGTCTTGTTGATCAATCTGTTTCAAGATCATTTACTGAATTTAGCAGCTTCACTTTAATGGGTTCCGTTTAAAATTGAAATATTAACACTTTCTGGTTAGAAAAACTGAATCTTTTAGATTTAGCTGCATTGAGGTGGATAAAAATCATGAATTTTTGGTGGTTTTTCGTTTCACATGAGAACACATTGGTACTGCATTTTGCATTTGATGTGATTTTATTTATGTTTACGCTGTAAAATAGAGTGCTGATTGACAATTTTTTTTTTTTTTAATGGTGGGATTAGGTTAATTTAGTCTTGTTGATCAATGGACCAGAGGATTGATCATGAGAAAAGATTGCACACTGTATCAGATTATTCTGGAAATGAAGGGATGAAAAGAAGGAACCAAAATGATGAAAAAGAACCAAATGGCATTGGACCAGATGATACAGTTTACCGTTATTTGTGTCCATTGAGAAAAATTGGGAGCATTATTGGAATTGGTGGGGATATTGCGAAGCAATTGAGAGCAGAAACCCATGCAAGGATTAGGATTAGTGAGACTATCCCAGGGTGTGATGAACGTGTAGTCACCATTTATAGCACAACTGATGAAACAAATAGTTATGGGGAGGACCTAGTTTCACCAGCACAAGATGCCCTTTTTCGGGTGCACGACTTGGTGGTCACTGAGGAGTCGCCTGTGAATGGTGCATTTGAGGAGCCTCTGCACGTCACTTTGCGTTTGCTTGTGCCTTCTGATCAGATAGGTTGTGTGATTGGGAAAGGAGGACAAATAATTCAGAACATACGCAGTGAAACTGGTACTCAGATCAGAATTTTGGGTAGTGAACATTTGCCACCTTGTGCTCTGAGTTCTGATGAACTTATCCAGGTAGTGAACCCTTTGTAACTGGTATTCTTATTTTCTTTCACTCATTTTCCACCCACTATATTAATTTACTTGTTGCTCACAATAATTCTATTTTTTTTTATTTTTTTTTGAAATGGATGTTAAGAATTGTATTTTCAGTATTATGGTTTATCTGGTGGGATCTTGAGAGAAAGCATGCAGGATAGTTTCAAACCTTTTAGAATTAATAAGATGGTTTGTTTTGCAGTAGCTTGTCTTAAAAATATAAAGAGAATCTATAAAAAATTTCATGATGTCTAAAGATGGTTAGTTTGGGTTTCATAAGATGATGGTGAAATTTCTCCTGTGAATGATATTACATTAATCTCCTCTTATTTGTGCTATGAAAATGAAAAGTATGCTTGGGGTTTTCTGATGTTGCTTTTTATTGTTTTGTGTGAAGAGTGGTTGGAAGATATCAGTGATGATTTTTACAGTTAGTACATGTTCAATTCTCAGATAACCGGGGAAGCTACTGTAGTGAAGAAAGCTCTATACCAAGTTTCATCTTGTCTTCATGATAACCCCTCAAGGTCACAGCATTTGCTCTTGTCGACATCCAGCATTTATAGATCTGGAATAGCATTCAACAATCCAAATGTTGGTGGCCCTCTTATGGGCATGACTTTGTCAATGGGTCCTTATGTGAGTTCTTATACTGCGAAGGAGTTCTCACTTCGTTTGATTTGTCCAACTGAAAATATAGGAGCTGTGATTGGAAAAGGCGGTGTTATTATTAAACAAATAAGACAGGAATCAGGGGCATTCATTAAAGTTGATAGCTCTGGTGCTGAAGGAGATGATTGTGTTATATCCATATCAGCAAAGGAGGTGAGCATGATTTTGTGTAGTTTTTACCAATCATAATTAAGAATAACCAAGACAGGATGTTTGTGTTGACCTAAGATTTTATATCTCAGAAATTTGATGCTCCTTCGCGGACTATCGATGCAACAATGCGGTTGCAACCACGGTGCAGTGAGAGAATAGAGAGAGAGTCAGGTGATCCTGTTCTCACCACTCGTCTTCTTGTACCAAGCTCTAGAATTGGATGTCTTATTGGTAAAGGTGGGGCTATCGTGAAAGAGATGAGAAATACTACACGAGCTAATATCCGGATTCTTTCTGACGAACATGTTCCCAAAGTTGCATCTGAAGACGATGAGATGGTCCAGGTTGATGACTTTGTTTTTGTGCACATGTGCAGGGCGGTCTGTCCATCTATATGCCATCCTGTTTTACCTGTCTCCCTGTTTGCTTGTCTTGTCTCTACATTTTCATTCTCATTCATATAGTTGTCACATTTGAAAAGATGTTAGAATGTTTGTAGTTGTCACATTTTCATTCTCATTCATACATATGATGCTGACCAGATTACTGGAGACCCGAATGCGGCTAGAGCTGCCTTACTACAAGTATTGATACGCTTGAGGGCAAATGTATTTGAGACTCAGGGAACTTCATCTGGATTTCCTACACCTGCTCCATATCCTCAAGCATCACCAGACATGTCTGATGGCCCGAAATATACGATTCGTGATAATAAATCAAGAAATCATGGATATTCAAACTACTCAGGTGGTTATGACCCCAAAAATTTGCCACCAGATGAAAGTTATGGGAGTTATGATGCTTCACAGGTATCGTCTACCAATTTGTTTAGTAAGATTGAATGCTTTCTGATTCTCATTATTGGAACCACATTAATGTTATAATAATTGATAATGTGATGATCCTTTTTAAAAACATACATTTCTAGTATGGAACTGGTACACCAAATGTTTTCTTTAGCATCTATTTAATTGCCACACAAACTTTCACCTGTTGTCCCCAACCTGATCCATGTTCAATGCTCTAGATTGTCGGTGAAAGTGGTTATGGAGCATATGGTGTTTATTCATCTGGTCATTCTGGTGGTTCTGGGTAAACTTTTGGCCCTCCTAAAATTTGTCCTCTCCCCTTCTCACTGTCAACATATATAATCTTTTATTGTTTTCTTCAACTATCAATCTTGCTTGAAAGGTTTGGTTAGATCTAGTTATTTCATCCAAGCTCATAGTTTGTGACCACTCTTACCAGGTTATCTAGGCAGAATCCAGTTTCATCTGAAAAATCTTATGGTTACTAGAGTTTCTGGCTGTCAAGGCATGGAGGTGATACCTCGATTCCTTTTTCCTTGTTCAATCTTAATATTATAATATACAAGCCCATCCTCTTTGTGCTGCATGTTTACCCTCTTCTTTTTAAGTAGCCTAAAGCATATATTTGTTTCTAATAGTCCTTTTCCCCCCCTTCCCTTTCACAGTTCCATTAATACAGATATGGTGTGTGATGCCTGAAGCTAGCCGATTGCCTTTTTAATGATGCCTTCAGCCCAGGACCAGAAGACGGAAGACCTGCTCAACGAGACATGAGAAAATCTGATCTATTTTTGCCCTTAAATTTCTTTCTTTCTTTTGATATCACAATTGGTGTCTTGTAATGAGAGCTGTTATGTTGATTATGGTCTTGTACTAGCCTAAAGTTTTCTACTTTCATGAAGTGATGCAGCTTGTAGAAGTTCAATTCCAGTGAATTGTTGCATATTTGTAAAACTTTTGGACACAGTGACTAGTATCGTTTGCTCATTTTGTTTCACCCCAGCTGTAAAGATATGTCTTCCCATGATATCTATGTTTCTATTCACGACATGTTTCAGTATGCAGGCTTCTCAATATATGAGCTCTCTTTGTTTGTTATAATATGCTTACCTGCTTATATAATGCTATCTTACTCCAAATGCAACATTTTGGTTCTCATGTAAATTTTTCCTCTATGGAGTTTGCAAGCATTGTGAAAGTGCTTTAAGCATTCTCCTATGCTTCTGATATCACTTCACATTTTAGTAATGTTTACCCATCATTAATAACATTTGCACACTACACGTAATCTTTTCAGGTCAGAAGCCTATAAATTCACTTCTGTAATTTGTTGATTAGCCCCAACTTGTTCTTGGGATTCATTGATTTTATCTGCATTCAGAGAGGTATAATTCAGTATGTTCAAGGATATTTGTGATTTAATATTACGCTTGCTTGTTTTTAAGTGAGGTGCATCATTGCTCAATCTGACATGTTTATATGATTTTTATTTGGCAGGATTGACAGATAATTCATTTCTTTTAGCATTTACAGTAAGGTAAGCATTTCTATCAAATGAATTGAATGGGATATGAGGTTGTAAGATTCTCATCGGCCATGAACCATTAGTGAAGGTGAGCTGTCTTTTGTCTCCTTTTCATAGTTCTTTAATTTGATTAAAAGAGATCATTTAAGAGAACAAACTGATTTCTGAGAGAGAGAGAGATGCATTATACTTATTGCTTCTGATCATCATGGGTTTCCTGCTTTGCTTTGGAGACAAACGATAGTAAGATGGATTTTGCCAAAGAATAAAATAAAATATGTTGAACGAAGTGATTTATATACTTGATTTCATATTAGGTTGCTATATACTATGCCTTTATGCTAGGTAGAACAACCATATACTTTTTAAATTGGTGCTATTTATCAAGTAAATGAAGCAGAGCTTTTGTATCAACATCTGGAACTTTGATTGATTAACATTGTTCATAGTCCTCCCATTGACCACTTGTTTCTGTTGGCTATGCATAAAAGGTTTTATCTTATTAGTAAATATATAAGTTTAAAATAGATGATTTGTTTATTGGTCGAACTGATTTTCAAATAAGTTGTTTTTCTTTACTTGAAAATAAGAAAATTAACATAACTGAACACTATAGAAATTAAAAAGTTGCTTAAACCTTAATGCTCGTAAAAAAAAAAAAAAAAAAAAAAAAAAAAAAAAAAAAAAAAAAAAAAAAAAAATAAGAAAATTAACATAACTGAACATTTTTTTTCTTGTAATTTGTTAATTTTGCATGTTAACTAGATCATGCACCTTATGCAATGGGGATTTTAAGGTGGTTTTATGCTTCCTCAAACTGAACTTTTATTATTAACGAATTCGATATCTATTACTCTAGTATTTGAAAGTAGCCACTGGCATGTCAAATTCATGTTTTCAGAGCTGAATGAAATTTTTATAAATGAGTGTCAGTAATTTACGAGCACGAAATCTTTCTTTGCTCTAGTGCTCAGTCAAATAACCTCCTCTATTAGCTTGAACAAGGAAAAACAAGAGGGGGATAATTTATTTATACTTGCATCATCACGGCTTGCCCGGATAAGTAGAGCAGGTAGAAATCTAGAAAGACATGTTTTTACCTTTTGGGTTGCTGAGGGAATCAAAAGTATATTGTTTCATGTCAGCAAAACCTAATTCCACATTGGTATTTTCTGATTGGTGAATGACATAGGAAAATACAAACATGCTTATGTAAGTTAATTTGTATAAAATATCCTGTCGCCTTGGACAGTTAAGAACAGTTGAATTATAATTACAGCTGAGAAATCACTGAATTAAGCAGTGAAAAATGAAGGCTGGAGGTGCGGTTGAAGGTGGTGAAGTAACAAAAGTACCAGGAGGGAACAGGGCGATTGCCATAATAGACCTTATTCTCAGAATTATGGCCATTTTTGGAACATTGGCAAGTGCTGTGGCAATGGCAACAACGGATGAAACTCTTCCTTTCATCACTCAGTTCATACAATTCAAGGCTCAGTACGATGACATTCCGACCTTCAGGTTAGTTAATTACTCGTATTATGTTGTTTAATTAGTGTTTTGATTGCGGCTGGTTCAACCAGGAGCGCGAAACCTGGTCTGGTTATAGCCTAAAAACTATTGTTAGACAACCGAAGGGTTCAACCTCGAACTGGATGAACCAGCCACAAGTTCTCTGAATCTCCTGGATGCATGTTTTATTTTTTATTTACCTTTCATTGGACCTCGTTTTTATCCTTGTCAACCATTTGATGTTTAAACTTTCTTAAAACATTGGTTAATATTAATAATTTCAAGCCATTTATTGTAAGGAATTGACCCCTTTTTCTCCTTCAATTGCAAAGGGTTTTCGTGATTGTAAATGCAACAGTATGTGGATATCTAGTCTTGTCTCTAGCCATTTCCACCTTTCATATTTTCAGGAGCAGAGCAGCAAAGACTAGAGCAGTGCTAATCTTTTTGGACTCGGTAAGAGATCTATTCTTCCCATCTCACTTATATAAACTCAATCGCATTAATCAGATGCTTTGAGACTTTGGTTCAGCCATAGACCTATGAAACAATATACGATTTGGGCAACATTAAGATTGCCAGATGGAGAGCATTGGAAATAAGCCTTCACCTTCCGCCTAATCTTACAATAGATCTGTTTCATAAAGAGATTCTTCATTCCTCTGCTCGAAACAGTTGGATATAAATAGGAATACAGATAATTGTATTTGATTTGTCACCTATTTACCAACTTGAGCTCTTAGAGAGTCGATTTATCATGCAATCAAAGTGGACAGGAGTCCTTGATATTTATACCCTATTCGTGAGAGTCCTTTCATCTCAAACAAACAAATTAGAAGAGGGGAAGTAAACCAAGACTATGACAGGACAGTTATAGTTTCTTTGGATCTTGAGTAGAGTTCACAAGGAATCGAAAGAGTGGTGAAAAAAGATTCATAAAAACTGTTAAACGGATTTCTAGCAACCCTAAAACTAACATGCTAAACCTCAAAAATGGTGCAGATAATGCTGGCTGCAGTCACTGCTGTAGCCTCAGCAGCAGCAGCAATTGTGTATTTGGCACATAATGGGAATGCATCAGCTAACTGGTCTGCTATTTGCCAACAATTCCAAAACTTCTGTGAGCGAATTTCTGGTTCTCTTATTGGCTCATTTGGTGCAGCACTTATTTTTATTCTGCTTATCATTCTGTCAGCCATAGCATTATGTAGACTCTGATGACACTCAAATGGATATACTGTTGTTGCCTCTACCTCTATCTGATGTGTAATTTTATATCGAGTACTTGGACGCGTAATGTTATCTTTTGTAATGTAGTTCTCGCTATCAAACACGATGTTTATATGTGACATCTAAAGTTGTCGACATAAAGAATCTTAATCGAGTGAGAGCCCACATAGAATGGGACTCTAAGAACTAAGACTCTCAGACTCCATTAATACATATTCTACAAGTAGGCAACTTTGACCATTTTTAGCCATCTACTTCGCAATACAGACTTAAGTACGAGAGAGTGAATTGCATTTTTTGTCACCCTTCTACTACAACAGTTTTCTTGAGAGAAATTGTATCAACTATTATTACTAGACAAGTATATAATAGGACTCGGAAACTTTTAACAACAAAGTCATTATGTCTTCAAGTTCTATCAATTTGCCTGTAATTGTCTTTAATTCTAACAATCAATATTCATGTGAAAATGCTAGAAATTTTCTTCAAAGCAACCCACTTTCTCCACTATAATACGTACTTCATATGCTGCTCTGGAAAAAAAAAATTATGGATTTCTCAGTTTCTACTAAGATCTTTTCCGTTTCAGTCGTTACAATCTGCTACTTATCGTAACGCAAGTATCAGAAGAACTCTTCCGGCAGATGCATCTTTTTGTATTATGCTAACAAGGCGACAAGATCGTCGATCGATTTCAATGTCTTCTCGTAGTATAGATACGATTCATACACCTTCGGAGTCCGAATGTAATAATCGAACTGTAAAATCAGTCACCAAAGTTTTAAGTAAAAAAGAAAGCATACCTTCGCGAAAAGGTTAAAAAAGATATTGTTGAACCCTATATGAATATGAACATATATGGTATGCAGTAATGTATATGACTGGCTTAAGTCTACCTTACTAAACGAGTTATACATGTTAAAAACGAAGTCAATTACAAGCTTATACGAGCAACTAACCTCGGCCATGTTATCGACCAAATCATTAGCAGTCTGAACATAGGAATTTCGTCGGCTTTGAGGCACCATTGTCATGGCAGTTTTCATATCCTGTGAAAGATAAGCTTGCTTTAAACGTATGTAATACAAAACATACCTCCATGACATGGTTTCCAGCATGCCCCTAATGCTATGAAGTCCTTCGGCAGTCTGTCGAATTCTTGCCACCGAATCTTCCGGCGACAATCCAGGCTCGAAGAACCTCTCCCGGAGAAACGACCGGGTACCCCAATTCTCGGCTAGTGCCAACGGGGTGGCATGGAGGCCTAGAGCCACCGAAGTGGCTAGAAATGACGACAAAAAACTTCGTCGTTGGGTCCGATTTTCTTGATCAGATGTGGTTGCCTGGATTCTTGGAAATGAACGGTGATTGTGTAGTTCATTTTTGTGTGCAGCGGTGGTTTGAGATCGAAAAATGGTTGTGGAGTTTGAGAAGATGAAGCTCATGGCTTAATTTAGTTCATGGAAGATTGCCGTGTGAAGGAGATGGAAACTGAAGTTTGGGGCAGGTAGAGTGGATTAGTTTGTTGCATTGTGTTACAACCTGGACCTTTGCTTTTGGTGACATGGTATTCATTATCCTCCTCTTTTTATTTTTATTTTTATTTTTGTTATTTTTTAATTTTTTTAAAGAGCCCCTGTAGACCTATTTTATTCCATAATATATTTAAAAAATATGTGCCTATTTTATTCTATGTTACTGTTTTATATATATGTAAAAATTTAAACTTTCTTTCTTTTTTTTTTTGTTACCCCCTTAAATTTCATTTAAATAAGAAAACCATGAACCGGCCTTTAATCTGGTCCGGTTCTCATTCATTAACCGAAAAATGAAACCCGGCTAGTAATCCGTCAATTAGGCCGATTTTCCGGGTTTAACTGTGAACCGAAAAACCGGCCACGATTTTTCCCGAGTGATTTATTATTATTATTATTTTAAAAAAACCTTTTAACTACCTTAATGGGCCACCCATTGCAATTGAAGGCCCAAGTAACTTTCTTTATACAAGTGACTCTCATATACCTCCTTTTTAAAGGAGAACATTCTTTCAATATTTTAGTAATCTTTTAATATGGGATACTAGCCCCTTTTTAAAGGAGACTCTTCTTCTAATGTTGTTGTCGTCTTCCAATGTGGGATACTAGCCAATTGTCATTTCTAAATGTTTACTAATTTACTTCATCATTTTTATTAACACTAGTCGCTATCATGTGTGTTGCATGAATTTTGTATTTAGCGTATTTTTAGTAGTATATGAATTTTAGTTTTTTCGGAAAGTTTTTGAAACAATATCTAAAAATATTTCCATGATATAAGAAAATAATTGCAAATTATTTTTACAATTGCATAGCAGTATGTTATCTAGAAAAAATATGCTTGTATATTTCATGCTTAAACAAGAAATATACAAACTATTTTGTTTGTATTCTTTGATAGTGTTATATGATTGGATTGAATGTAAATATTATATTTCTAAATTTTGTGTAATTCAATATTGTAAAATTAAAAAAAAAAACTCTCAGCACAGTGCAGAAAGAATTGAACCAAGTACGAAGTAAAAATAAAAAATAAAAAAATGTGGGGAGAGAAAAAAACCTCTTCGCATAGCGCGAAGAGAGTTGAACCATGTGCGCAGAGTTGACAAACTCTTCGCACAGTGTAGAAAGATGACAAACCAACTCATGGAGTTTATATATACTAAATTTTTTTTTTTTTTAATGTTGTTGTTATGATGTGTGTGTGGAAGAATATTTGTCAATTATCATAAACAAAATTTTTCAAAAAATGTAAAAAATAAAAATGCATAATAAATATTTTTATTACGCTAATAAAATTACAATAATTTTTTTTTTTACAAATAACATAAAAAAATCATTTTTATTTTCAACAAAAAAATACATTTAAAAATTAGCAATTTCATAACTATTTTTTTTAATTCTTGAAAATACAATTATAAAAAAGGAAACAATATTGAATTACAACATTTAATACTTAAGAAATTCAATATTAAATAAATTTTATACATTTATAACAAATTATAAATTCATATATGCAGCTTATCGTATTTGAAGACAAGCTTACCGTATATGCTGCCTACTGTATTTGCAGCTTACGTATTTGCAGCATATCGTATTTGCAAACAACTTACCGTATTTGTTGTCTACCGTGTTTGCAACTTACCGTGTTTGCAGCCTATCGTATTTGCAAACAATTTACTTTATTTTCACCTTACCGTATTTACAGCTTCCGTATATGCTAGTATTTGCAACTTATCGTATATGCTGCCTACAGTATTCGCAGCTTACTGTATTTTTATATACCGATTTTTGCACTTACAAATACCAATAATGCAGAACACCGTACATTCACTTACCAAACCGAATTTCAAAAAAATTTCCAGATTTTTATTTTTTCAACATAAGTATAAAATAAACATTAAATATATATGAAGCACAAAATATAAATGCATATAAATATGGTGCTCAGTTTTCAATTTTTCAATATTGAATTACACAAAATTTAGAAATATAATTTTCACATTCAACTCAATCATATCAACACTATCAAATAATACAAGCAAAATAATTTGTATAATCTCGTATATTTCTTATTCAAATATAAAATATACAAGTATATTTTTTCTAGATGACACGATACTATTATACAATTGTAAAAATAATTTACAATTATTTTCTTATATCATGAAAATATTTCTAGATATTGCTTCAAAAACTTTCCAAAAAATTAAAATTCATACACTAATAAAAATAGGATAAATACAAAATTCGTACAACGCACGTGACAGTCACTGTGCGGATATTTTTTTTATTTCGCACTATACGGAGAGTTTGCCAACTCTCTGCACTATAGAAAGAGTTTTTCTTCATTTTTTACTCCACACATAATTTGTCATCTTTCCACACTGTGCGGAGAGTTTATTTTTATTTTTTTTAAAGCTCATGTGTGCGAAGAGTTTTTTTTTTCAACATAAACATAAAATAAATATTATATATGTATGAAGCACCTAATATAAATGTATATGAATATGGTGCTCAATCTTCAATTTTTCAATATTGACTTACACAAAATTTAGAAATATAATCTTCATATATTAACTCAATTATATCAATACTATCAAAGAATACAAGTAAAATAATTTGTATAATCTCATATATTTCTTATTCAAGTATGAAATATACAAGTATATTTTTTTTAGATAACACAATACTGTTATGCAATTGTAAAAATAATTTGCAATTATTTTCTTATATCATGGAAATATTTCTAAATATTGCTTCAAAAGCTTTCCAAAAAACTAAAATGCATACACTGATAAAAATACGATAAATACAAAATTCGTACAACGCACGTGACAGTCACTTTGCAGAGAGTTTTTTTTTTTTTTTTACTTTGCACTATACGGAGAGTTTCTCAACTCTCCGCACATGTTTTGCCATCTCTCCGCACTGTGCGAAGAGTTTATTATTATTTTTTTAAAAGCTCACGCACAATGTGCGAAGAGTTTTTTTTTTTCTCATGGCAGTTTATATTTACTAAAATTATTATTATTTTTTAATACTAGTGACATGAATGTGGAAGAATATTTGTTTGACATAAACATAATGAAAAATAAAAAATGACATCATGAATAATAAAATTGAATTAATTTACTATTGTATCAATAGTAGACCTTCTTTCCCCTTGTTATTAGAAGTTAGAAATCATAAAACCCAACAAGATTATAATTTTCAATTTTGAACAAAGCAAATTATTGTGAACATATTAATTGTTAGTTTTTGAGGTTATAAAATAAATTACTTTAATAAATCTAATTAAGAAAAATGGGTTATATTTACTTTTAATGAGAAAACTAAAATTTAAAAATCTATTATAGTTATGATATTTTATTGTTTATTTGTGTATTTATTTATTTAATTTGCCATCGGTTCGATACCGGTTCGACCTTTTAAACCTCGACCCTCTTCCTTTTTCGGGTCAATGCCCAAGTCAGTTTTTAAAACATTGTGAAATTCTCATTAAAAAATGATAAATGAAAAGTGAAAGAAAAGATAACGCATATTGCTGCATTATTTATTTATTTATTTTTTCATACGTCGCTGTAAAACTATCTTTCTTTTTAAACTTCAAAAAATAGGATTTCATATTTTTCCTCTTCGATTTTGCTAAAAATATTATTTATAGTAAAAAAAAATTTTTAAAAAAAATTATAGTTAAGGCCGGTTTGTCCACCATTTCAAATTTTTTTAGAAACTCGTTTTTAATCATACATTTTCAGGATAAATATATCGTACGTAAATTTTAAACATTTTCCTATTTTTTTAATCACACATTAACGCCTTATATAGCATTGTAAGCATGATATTTTATTTAGGTATAATATTATTAGTTTCCTTCCTTTGCAGGTTTTGTTTGCTCTTCTCGTAGAATATAAACATATGTATTTCATTAGAAATCTAATCTTTAGTGGCTTAAGAATTGATTATCTTCTTCTCTTAGTTGTTCTTCTTTAGTTAATCTATCAAATTAGTTTACATTGCTTTCATGGTATCAAAGCTGAAATTTGTGCGTTGAATTCGATCCTTTCATTCCATTCGTTCTCAAACAATTCGTGAAATTGGAAATAATCAAAAACCAATTTTGTGTTTAGCCGCTACTGAAAATACACAATATCTCTTAAACCTAACATTTGTACGAAGATGGGAATCATGTTTGGGTTCGCTGTGACAAGATAATCATCTCTTATCGGCATGTGTACGGTAACGTGCGATACTCCAACGATGAGTGAACAACGTTGACAAAAGAAAATGTGGCTTGTGTAAGCACGTAACACATTTTCTGGGGTAGATTCAAAGAGACAGTTTGTTCCTTGGTTAGTTTTCGATCGTTTAGTAGTATTAGTTTGGTTGTATGTGCACTATACAGTATATTCCGATTGTAGTTTGTGGCGGTACGTTGATTTTATAAGAAATGAGTGATTTATTTACTTCGTAGTTGATTATTTGTTGATTCTATGATGGCAACTGAAAAGGATGGCTAACTTCAATCCCTTAGTGTCTGATTAAATGGTAAAAATTACACATATTAGAGTGTCGTGATGAAGATTTTTCTAAAAGGAAAAGATCGTGGAATTATGTTAGTCGAACTGTCGTGAAACCCAAGAATACCGCTGATAATTATATGATAGAGTTAGATAATTGGGAGGTTAACAATTCGAAAATTTTTATTTGGATTCATAACTTTGTTGGGCAGTCATTGTTCCACAGTTGGTGAAGTTTGAAACAACAAAGGAAATTTGGGATCACTTTAAGAAACTATCCTCCAATCCCATGTTAACTGATTTAACTGAGCAGTTTCAGAGGTTCTTAACCACGCGGTCACATGCTATGTCAGCTTCTACATGTATATGCAATGACGAACCCAAGGAGGGGTCATCCAGGGTCAAGTGACCCTCCAAATCTTGATGTTACTTTTTTTTTTCTTTTTTTATTCTATTATAAGTCTTGTTTGATATCGATTAAAATCAAAATTTTAATTTAAATCAAAGTTAATAATTTATTTTAATAACACATTTTCATGAAATCCTTAACTTTTTAATTTTTATCAAGATTTACTAAAAATTTGATTTTAATCCCCACCAAACAAGGACAAAATCACAATAATTTTGAATTTTTTTCTTTTCTCTTACTTTGTTTTACTCTGCTTCACACCATTTACCAAAACCTTTAGTTCTTCTATTTGTTTAAAATTTTCTACAAATTATCACATCTACTACAAATTCTTACTTTTCAATCAAATTTTCAACTAATTAGAATTTAAATTTGTATTTTCTCCTATCCTATTTGTGTACATAGAATGTATTTAAACTGATTATATCCAATTTAACTTATATTTAACAAATTTTATTTATTTGATTGAATATTGGTCATATGTTTTTTCAATCACTTGAATTGATTACACTATAAATTTTTTAAATATAAATATGAATTTTCTTGTGATGAGCAAAATATAAATAATTGTTCGAAACCAAATGCATGAAAATTATGAGCAAAATATTAATGAAAATTGTTTTTAAATGTAAATTTGCATTTTCTCGAATCGAGTATAAATCATTCAAAAGTCAATAACAAAGTATTCGATTTGTACAGAGTTTGATTGTGCCCCCTATCTAAAAATCTCTGCGTCCGCCCTTGCGTATATGTTTGTCATCTCCGAGTCTATAAGATATTTCTTCTTTATGGATCTTTGACTCAGATACTTCTAAACACACGTCATCTGACTCAAAATTTCGTGTCCTTCTAACTTATCTATATCAGTTATGACTACTGATGGCATTCCATTGTCCTCAGCAAATGTTGGTTCTATTAACACACATAATTTATTGCAATGTTTACTGTGTTCCAACTTTTACTTTGAATCTTATTTCAATTGGTCACTTGTATGATCTTGGTAACTTGGTTCAGTTTTCTTTTCCTGCTTGTCATATGCAGGATTCTCGATCTCAGAAACTAATTAGGATAAACTGTAGACAATAAGGGTTATATGTTCTGGATAATTTGAAACCATCACATGTTGTAGTCTCTGGTGTTGACTTGTCATCTTTTTCTTTAAATTCTTCTTCTTCTAATTTTTATTTCTAACATTATGTTTTCGCTAGTTGTTTGAGATTTTTAGTTTTTAAGGATCAATTAGGAAATTTGCAAACTAATAATATTATGCTAAAATGCTATATAATGCTAACAATTCTCCCAAAAATACTACCCCCTCCGTCCCAATTATATAGGCTAGATTTCCTTTTTCTTTTGTCCCAAATATATAGACTTATTTCCTAATTTAAAAATTTTGGTTTGTTCCTTTACCATTATACCCTTATTCAATTTTTCTCACTTAATATGTTAACTTTTTAAAATCATCCAAATACGCACATTCCCACTTTTTGGAAACATGAAACAACTCTCATTTCTTCGTCTTCAAATTAAATCATTCAAATTCTTTACTAATTCTAATAATAATTTACTACTACATAGTAAAAACTAAATAGAAGTAAATTATGAAAGATTTTGGTAAAAATTAAATTTTCAATGACAATGATATTAAAGAAGATTTCTTAATCCGTGTGAAAATTAAACAAGCTTATATAATTGGTACGAATGGAGTACTTCAAAAGGAAAATGCTCTTTGTACAGAGCTTTCCTACAGGGGTCTTACCAACCCCTTTGTAGGGATCGGTCCCACATGAAAAATAATAATAATTACGTCGTGGGTGTATTGCCTGGCAGCGATCTGTAAAACATGCTCCATTTCAAAACTCCTTTTTTTAAAAGAACTCTTTTAAATGGACATAATTAGTGGCAATGAGCTTTTCAAAAATTGAGCCAATCTGGGGCATACACCCTTGCAGCGATCTGTAAAACATGCTCCATTTCAAAACTCCTTTTTTCAAAAGAACTCTTTTAAAGAGTAATGCTACCCTTACAGAACCAAGGTGCTGCCATACAACACACAAACGCGGGGTTCACATAAATTTTTTTTTAATACAGGTGGGGCCCCTGTACAGTGAGGGGCTCTGTAAGTCATCTGTGAGAAAATGTCTGTAGATTGGGCATTGCTCTCTTTTAAATGGACATAAATAGTGGCAATGAGCTTTTTGAAAATTGAGCCAATTTGGGGCATTAATAATCATCGATGACCAATGCAAGAGTTTTGAAAAATGATCTTTTTAAAAAGTAAATGTACGGTTGCAATCAATAGTCCAAATGAACAAAAATTTTGGATAACAGCTGAGGACTTTATTCAATAAAAATTGGAGTAAGTACAGTTAAATCTCGATAAAGTAATACCCTCGGGACCGGAAAAAAATATTCATTTAGCGAGGTTATTTATTTATCGATAAATGAATAAATTATTCATTTATTGATAAATAAATATTTATTATTTTAGAGAGAGCTTTTCAATATAAAATATGTACATTGTATGTGGTAAGAAAAATCAAAAGACACTAATCAAAATATTATTTGAACTAGGGAAGCTCAAAAGTTTTAGTGAAACTTAATATCTCTAAAAACTAAGTTCACGTACATAGCAAATGAAAATGTTTAATCTTTACCTATAAAAGCTAGATGTTTGGAAGACATATCCCAAGCACATACAATATTTTGTTTCCCCTCCAATGTCTTCTCATCATTTGAAAGGAGTAAAAAAATCAACTTTAACCGATAAAATGAGGAGTGCAATATGTGAGCATAAGAAAGAGAATCCAACTATTAGCCAAAAAGATATGCAAGCATGGGTGCAACAAAAGTTTGATTTGACTATTAGTCAATCAACAATATCAAACACTCTCAAAAGGGCGTCGGAATATTTGTCAAATGAGATGAAAAATAGCGATGTTAAAAGGTACAAATCGGCAAAATACCCTGATTTAGAGAAAGTATTGTATGAGTGGTTTCTTCAAATGCAAGATAAAGTGAACATGTCTGGAGAAATTATCCAAGGAAAAGCAAAAGAGCTTTTGCAAAAAATGTATGGTGAAACTAATCCAGAATTCAGCTTTTCTAGTGGATGGTTAGAACGTTTTAAGGCAAGATATGGAATCAAATCTTACCGACGTTTTGGTGAAAGTGGTTCAGTTATCATGGAGAACATTGAAAATGCTTTACTTGGAATACGATCAAAACTAGACTAGTTTCAATTGAAGGATATTTACAATATGGATGAAACTGGATTATTTTATCGATTGGAAGCTGATCATTCACTTGCTACCAAGCAGCTCGAAGGACGCAAAAAAGATAAGGAGAGAATTGCTGTTGTTGTTTATTGCAATGGTGATCGATCTAACAAAGTACCACTTTGGATTATTGGCAAGTATGCAAATCCTAGATACTTTAAAAATGTGAACATGAACAATCTTAATTGCAAGTATCGATCCAACAAGAAAGCTTGGATGACTGGCTTGCTTTTTCAAGATTTTGTTGATTGGTTTGATAAGAGAATGAATGGCAGGAAGGTTCTCTTAATAGTAAACAATTGCCCAACTCATCCAAAGGTAGTTGAAGACTTGAGAAATGTAGAGTTTTTTTCTTACCTCCTAACACAACGTCTAAGATTCAACCATGTGATGCTGGGATTATTCGAGCATTCAAAGCTCATTATCGTCGTCGTTTTTATTCTAGCATCTTACAAGGCATTGAGGTTGAAGCACCAAATTCTGAAAAAATTAATATTTTGAATGCTATTAATTTTGCTAACATGGCTTAAAATTTTGATGTGAAGACAACAACAATTGCAAATTGTTTTCGGCATTGCAAGATTCGGTCAGAATAAAACAATGTTCCCAAACCAAAAGTTGGTGAATTAGATGAAGGTATCCAATGATTAAATGATGTCATCTCTAATTTACACTATAGAAATGTGATGGATGTTGAACATCTTTTGAACTATCCTAACGAGAATGATGCAGTTATGGAATCACCTACAGATGAAGAAATTATTCAATCGGTAATGAATAGTAATGATGATGAGAATGATCCTGAACCAGATGATAGTAACGTTGTCCCAAATGTGTTGTCAAAAGAGGCATTTCAAGCAATAGTCACCTTAATCAACTACTTGCTACAATACGAGCAAAATATTCCGAAAGTTGTGTATGCTCTACAAAAAGTTAAGGATGGGGTTCATTTTGGTTTAGGTAAGAAGAAAAAACAATCAACTATAGATGCATATTTTCAAAATGAATGATTATTGTATGGGTATTGTTGATTGATTGAAAGATTTTGGTCTATATATTTTTTTCTCAATGAAATTCAGTAATTATTACTTTATATTTTTATTGGGCCCTAAAGGATTCAATTTTTTTAATTACTTAATGCATTTAGCGAGGTTATTACTTTAGTCCATTGGCCCAAGTCGAGATCGAAAGAAATTATTATATAATCGAGGTTATTACTTTATCGAACATTACTTTATCGAGGTTTAACTGTATGAAGTTTACGGCAATTATGGATCCTTTCTTTTTCTGAAAATTACAAAAACCTCCCCTTAACATAAATTTTCCATTTTACCTTCTCTTATGCTATATAAAAATATGTCTGTTTTCTTATAGTGCTTGTTTCAACAAACTAAAATTGATCTAAAGTATTAGTGCTTGCTTGATAAACTTTGCTAAAATTTTATAGACTTTTTAATTGGTCAAACTTTAATTTTAATTATATATTTTATGGGAATCCTAGGGCAATTCAGTGGTCAAATCTTGAGTTTACTTCCAACGGTTACTAGTTCGAGTCCTTTCAGGACCATTGAGGTAAGTACCCGACTGTAAACTTCAAAATCCTGTTAAATTAGTTAATGTGTGTGTGTGTGTGTGTATATATATATATATATATATATATATAAATTCCCTAAACTTTTATCAACCTTGCCATAAAAAAATAAAAGAGAGAACTAATGGATATCTAAGCTTTAATCCTTTGGTGCCCCCTTTTTATGAATTTTTAATGTTATGATCATGATGATAATAATAATAATAATAATAATAATAATAATAATAATAATAATAATAATAATAATAATAATAATAATAACAACAACAACAACAACATAAATTTTACGAATTTCCTGTAGTATACATGTCAAGAGTTTTGAAAAATTCTCTTAGGCAATAATAAGAAAGAAGAAACAATGTAAAATGTTATATATTTAAAATCAGATTTTTAGTATCTTTTAATAATCATTGATTAAATGTGTGGTTGAAAAGTTGTGAATTTTCTGAAATATATAGTTAAAATTAATTATTGATTTTAATTTGGATTAAAATACAAGATTAAAACCCCGACGAAGTATTAATGACACAAAAATTTCAATAGCATAAAGAGGTAAAATCAGTACTATATGTTTACTATTTGCTGACAGCGGAAAATTATATATCTTAATGGACGTTTTTGTTAAAAGGAAAAATATGTCTTTGTAATTGTCAGAAATATTATGGATTTCTGCCATCATAACCTGAAATTTAAAAATTCTCAGTTATTAAATTTTTAGTATTATGTGAATAAAATAGATTATATGCTTATTCTTTAACTTTTTAATATCCGTTTTCTCATGTATCACTTCAAACATGCAAAGTTACATTTGAGAAAGAGTTTTCCATATGTACATAATTTATTTCATAGAAAATATATAGAAATCTCACATGAACGTGGGTCTCATATGAATAAAAAAGTGCCAAAAAAATCCACCCCACTCTCCTACTGTGAGTGGTCTGTATGGTATCTGTGAAATCAGAATCTGTACGTCCAGCATCTCTCTTTGAGATAAGGCTTTGGTAAACATCCACATGCAAAAATGAATTATAAATATTTAATATGGTGCGTGACGGTAATTAACGTTGATTAGGTCTTAGTAAGACCAGTGCTTTTTCCCAAAATATTTAGTCAATGATTAATTGTCATCATTTTCTCAACTATAAGTTAGATTCATTGTACGTTAAAGGACAGTTATACTATTCATGGGATTGAATAATGAATTTAATTACCTTTTTCTATTTAATTAGCATATATTTGACCAGTTAATTTTCTAGTAACTAATTTCAATTTTCATTCGTTACAGTCTTAGTATTGGTAGATTAATTATTTATGCATGCAACTCAAAAAACTAAATCATTATTCAAATTTCGTCATCAGTGACGACTTGTTCAAAAATTCGTCCGTTGAGGCTTTTAGAGATGGATATTCAAGGTTTGAAAATCGATTGATGAAAATCTGGTTAGTAATATTTAAAAATCCATAGAAAATGTCGCAAAGGGAAATTTATGTGAAAAAAGACTTAATTTGAGACAAAGGGAAATTTGTTATATTATAGAAAATATCAAAATCTGATTACACAAACCTGAAAGCATTTAATTTTAAAACTATGTCCCAATTCACACCTCTACAGCTCTATTTGAGCAAATTAAAAGCGTGGTTTGACAATATTTTCCTTAATACATTGACGATTTTAACACTTTTTCGTAAAGTTGCTACTTTTGATCATCATCCATTTCTTATTTTTTCAAGACCATGTTTGTCCCTGCAGTTCGTACAGTTCTGGATTCTCAAAAGTTGGCTGCTGCACTTTCCCTAACTGATATTTCTCTATAGTGCTTCCATTACTGTTCAGTGGGGCTTGGTTAATACTGAAAGTCTCATTATGTGAAGTACTGTCACTGAAAAGTTGGGAAAGTGATCCCAAATAATCAAATTCCCATAGATGAGTTAGAGAAGAAGGCCTTGGAAATTTTAGGGTTTGTAGTTCAGTACTGGCATCATTAGCAGAAGTCACAGTTTTGGTAAAAGGATTCTCTGCAATTTGTGCAGTTACTCTTCCCAAATTCTTCTTCTTGTAGATTCTGCATAGCACCCAATCATCCAACTGATACACATTTAAAGAAACAAAAACTAATGTTATTAGGTCAAATCAATATGGTCAAAACTCAGACAAGATTTAAATGCAAATTTCTTCCATATAATATACATTTTGTTATAAAGAATTGAGTGCTCACTCTCATGGAACCATTTTGCTTGAGAGTTGGATATGATCTTGATTCATTCAAGCGATATTCATGCATAATCCAATCGGTTTTGATGCCTTTTGGGGGTTTACCCTTGTAGAACACTAGGGCTTTCTTGACTCCAACATTTCTTGATCCACTATAAATGGCTTTATCAGTTCCTGTGGCTTTCCAATAACCAGATACAGCTGCTCTATTTGGCCTCATCCCATTTGGATATTTCCTATCTCGATGGGTAAAGAAGTACCATTCATTTTCTCCAAATTCTGTCTTTTCTGCACTTAACATAACCATCAATTGAAATCACAAAATTATGTTCAATCCTCAAGTATGTCAAAATTTAAGTAGTATAAACGAGCACTTAAACTTTCATAGCATGTACGGTGGCTTGGACGTCTAGTACTGTGTGTCAAATATGTTTTTGGAGCATGTTATTAGGAACATGTTTAGTATGTGTTATTAGACATAAATGGAGACTATAATTAATAAAATCTTAACATGTTTCTTCCCTTAGTAGTGTGTAATTAACTTTACCAAACATTCTCTTGTAATATAGGATCATCAAGTCAATAACATCACGTGGATGATAAAACATTTATAGCTTGTTTAGTATGCTGGACTAGAAATGCTATCATGCGTTTGATATAACATTTTTGAAAACGATTTAGCGGACTAAAAAAATATTAAAATAAGGTGTTACTGAGTGTGCTAACCAGGCAATTCCCAAGGGTCAAATTTGTAAATATCAACTGCTGGGATAATCGAAACGGGGCATGGCCTCGAGTTAGCCTGGTTTCGAAGATAACACATGATTAATTCTTCATCAGTTGGGTGGAACCTAAAACCAGGAGGAAGTTCAGAACAAGTTCTTCCCATTTTCTTGAAGAATTTCAAAACAAGTAGCACAAAGGTGAATTAAGGGTGTTTGAAATGTTTGCTAGGAGATGGATTCCCCTTTTATATTAAAAGGGTTTTTGTCTTGTTCTTGGTTTGCATCATAAATTAATCATATATTATTGGCTGTTTTTGACTATACAGACACACATGCATGAATGCATGCGTGTGTGTATAAAATATAATCACATTTGAATGATGCCATGCTTTGAGGATTAGGTGAAATGCTTTATTGTGGATAACATGCGTATATCCTCTGGCTAAGCTTTCTTGTTTGTTTGTGCTACTTTAACGAACTTCATAAAATTCCACCACTTTCAATTATTAAATTTTCTAGTCAATATTACGGCAAGAGAATTTTGGACTTTTGATGCTCTTCAAAGTGATAAATATGCTCATTCTTTTAGTAGCAAGGCAAATTAACATAGTTAACTAATTTTGATTGATAACTTACAAATTAAAGAACACAGAAGGGTTAGAGGTTGGAAATTAAGCTAAGTGGCATTTATTCATCTAAAGATATTGAACTTAGACACGTGCTTTTCTAATGTCGGTTTGGATGAAATTCGTCTAAAAAGAATTCAATTATGCACTTAAGAAATGATGATTATAGCGCTGTTAGGGATAAGAGACATAGGGTTAAAGAGAGAGCCAAAAAAGGATCTTTCGTGTATATCCTGCATAATTTTTCTGTGTTCGAGAATCTCCTCCCTTCTTCCACTCTGTCCCGAAGACTAACTAGGACCATTTAATCACGTTTTCATGTTCAACAAGAAAACGGACAGAATTCATGAATTCCTCCTTAAGGCAAATATTTTTATGCATAAATCTTCTGGTTGATCCACACCAAGTTTTGAAAGCTAATAACAAATTTGTTTTTACTGATAATGGATAATAACCCTACCCGAATTATCTATAATAAATTTTATTTTAATAACATTAAGTTGAAAACAAAATGTTATCAACAAAAAATTTCATGAATCATTCTTCTCAAGTAACTATCAAGCACACTTAAGAAGATGACAAGTGTCCTAACCAAATAGGGATGGACGTAGATAAGATTGAATATAAAATAAAATGTAGGCCAGATTTCAGTTTGTGGTTGTTATCCTTCCACGTCATAACTAAGTTTTTATTGGAGAAAATCAGGGCCCTTGATATCAACTTAATTTGGAATCATATTTAATTTTATAAAATAACACGTTTTGGGATTTCATTACTGGATTAATATTATCTTGGCAACACGTGGCGTAGTTGAATTGTGTTCTTTTAGAATATACTATGAATCTCATTTGTTTTGAAAATATAATGTCACGAGTTGTTAAAAATATGTTGAGAAATTTATTATTTAATAATAAGATGTGCCATATTGAGATGTCAAATTAAAATGTATTGAAGAGTTGAGGTTAGAAAGTTCAAGACGTCAGATTTTTAACTCTATCAAAATGTCAAATTGAAATGCATTGAAGAGTCGAGGATAGAAAGTTCAAGACGTCAAATTTTAACTCTATCGATTCCTGTCTTTTTCAATTATTTTTATTTTCTTCGAGTATTTTTAGTTGGATTTGTAGTAATTGGCTTGATGTGCCATATTGAGATGTCAAATTAAAATGTATTGAAGAGTTGAGGTTAGAAAGTTCAAGACGTCAGATTTTTAACTCTATCAAAATGTCAAATTGAAATGCATTGAAGAGTCGAGGATAGAAAGTTCAAGACGTCAAATTTTAACTCTATCGATTCCTGTCTTTTTCAATTATTTTTATTTTCTTCGAGTATTTTTAGTTGGATTTGTAGTAATTGGCTTGACTTGACTGAGTCTTTCTTTTTTGTTTTCTCAATTTTTAATTTCGATTGTGAAAGACTTATTATGGTATCGTTTGTTTATTACCATGATAACAATTTCATGTATTGTTTAAAAAAATTAAAATACCTAATTGGGATATGAAATAATATAGAAAATTATTTTGAGGGGGAAGGAATAAATTGTTTTAAAATCAAAATTTTATAAAGGAAGAAAGAAAAGTTGTTTAGGTAAAAAGTCTTGTAAAAGACGGCATAAAAATTACAATAATTGAGAAAATGTAATTCGAGAAAATTTTGATCACTCCAAAGAAAATTTTATCCTTAAACTCTTACACTTGTTTTCTTTCTTTCAACATTCTCATTATAACATAATTCAAGAATTGTATTTTCAATTTTTACATAAAAAAAAATAATCTCTTGTTTGATTTTGATAAAAATCATATTTACAGTAGATTTTGATAAAAGTCGATGAAATATGTGATTAAGAAATTGATAAAAATTGGAAGTTCCATGAAATGTGAAATTGAAAATAAATTGAAAGCGAAAAAATGAATTTTAATTAATGGGGTCCAAACGAGGATTTAAATTCTTTCCGAAAATGTAAAATGGTAATATGAGTAAGACTAGAAAGTGAAGTTTTAACATTAGATTTCGAAATGAGCATGACCTAATTACCTAAAAAGAAAGTTTTGTGGACTATGATCAATTCTTCTTCTAATGACTAATCTTATCCATGATAAGTCAATATCCCAATTAGTTATAATTAACCAGTAAACTTCGTTAAGGAAAGAAAGAATCAGAGAATTCCATTGATTGGGTTTAAAGAATTTTTTAGCTTATCTTCAAAGGAATCAACAATTATTTTTTACCTTTGGGATTTTATATATATATATAAATTTGTCTCATTTTATTTGAAGAAGGGCAAAGGCCTTAATTGATTTAGACCCATTTCTAACTTTATCAAACTTTGATTTTTATTTCATTTTCATGACTATTTTTGGTTGCAAAATGCACCCAATTTAATTAAAAGGTAAGAATGGGCATCTCTTAATGTACTGAATAAAGCCACTTAAACAATCTTAAAAATAGGGAAGAAGGAGGCAGACCGATTTGGCAGCAAATGATTGGTGCTTTTTTGTTTTAATTTTTCAAACTGTTCAATCATGCATCGACACGTGTCCCACCTATTTTTGAACCCGTATGTATAGCATGTTTGTTATTTGTTTTTTCAAAACCAAACTGCAGCGTGAAAATTTGCTTCTCTAGAGAACTTGCAGTTATTTTTGTAGAAAAAGAAAAGCAGATATAAAAATTGTTTGATTCGAGTGTATAGATCTATGTACGAATAAAAATATATTACTTATTTTAAAATTTGAAGGGAAAATGATGAATAGGGTTGTTGGACTCTTTTCTTCTATTCCCTCTTAAACTTGAGAAAAAAACCAAACCATTCAGATATTTAACTTATAGATTAATTTATTTGTACCAAATAGTTTACGTAATGGTTTACCGAATTGACAAGTGATGACCCTCTATTGGAGGGGCGGCTGTGCTCAAATGTAATGCAAAGTTGGTAAAAGATGTTAAATATCTCAATTGTCATTAAATTTTAAGAGTTGTTCGAATAGCCATTAAACATACTAAACTATTATCTCATCCCTCGCTTCATCACTTGATGCTTTAAAATTTAACAGACTCGATGAACTTAACAAAACCTTATCTCTTCTGCCTTTTTGTCTATCATATCATTTAATTCATTTACTTTTAACATTTTGGTTAGTTCACCAGTGTTTCAAAGAACTTTTAAATTTCAATGATAATTGAAAAACATTTGAGAATTTTTTGTCGCAAATTGAAGAATTTTTAAAGTTCAATGATAATTAAAAAATGCGAAATATTTAAACTCGATTTAGCTATAAAATACTTGTTAACATCTTGGCCGCAATATGAGTTCAATGTCAAAGAAACATTTTCTTGACATTATATTCAGTTTAAAAATATAAGACTTGGAGAATACTAGAAAACTCTAAAATACTAGGAGCCTGTTGGAAGCGATTTTGAGAATTGATTTTTTGACCGTTAGGGAAAAAGTGGGGTCCACATATGTGAGAGAAGAAGTTAAATATGACGGCAGAAATAGTGAAATAATGGCCAAAAAATCAATTTTTTAAGCCAAAAAATCACTCCCAAACAGGCTGTAGAATTTGAAAGTTTTATGAACGGTTATTTGCATAACCAACATTTTAAATTAAAGATCTAATATTAATTGAGATTTGTAACAAATACAAGCTCAAGCTCTCACTAATTGAGAGGTTCAGTAGTGATTATGAGAATTGATTTTTTTTATCGTTAGAGAGAAAAGTAAGTTCAACCTGTGAATAAGGAAGTAAAAAAAATGATAGCTGAAATAATAAAATAACAGTCAAAAAATTAATTTTTTTTAGGATTAGGAAAAAAAAATTGCTACCAAACGGGTCTCAATTCATTTGGTTTTGGTTAAACATGGTTGTTTTCACGATCAAAGGTTTAAAGATTGGTACCACAAATTTCATTACAATCTATTCTATATATTTTTTAATTTTTCGACAACAATTTTAAAGAGAAACATATCGTCAATTAAGATGAATGAGTTGCCTCATCTTTTGAGATTGATGGGTAACATTTTTCTTTCTCACTATTAATGGCATAAACAAACAAAATTAAATGTTTGATTAATTAGTGAATTTATACTCACGCTTTACTTACTAAATTTTAAAATGATTTCGTATGGTCACCTTTCAGAAGAAAAGCTGCAATTATCATATGCTCCAGGCCTAAACAGACTTATCTTGGGAACTTCCATACTATCCTCATTTTCGCCAGTCGATAATTTTGAAATCAAACTATTAATTCTTCTGCATTTTGTGGCTGAGTTAACCACTTTATCAATGAAATTCTTCCAAATGACTAATTGCACATTTTCACCTGAATCTTGGGGAAATATAGCCCTATCAATCGCAATAGCCTTGGTGACCAGTAACAAAGTCCCACTGTCAATGTTCTTCGTTGCGAATAGGCCTCGACCGCTTATATCAGACTTCTTGATGTCCACTGCACCCACATACTCTGCTAAGTCCGGGGCGTTTTCGCGAAAACCACTCAGAATCCAATCTGACACATCGAATCCACCAGTTCTCGAAAGAAACTCGAGTTTCTTGCATTTTTCCAAGTACCCATTTAGGGTTTCAGAATTCTTATTAGCCTGAGGATCCAGATTTGCAGCATTGAAACACTCCAATGCCACACCGTACTTATTCAAATTCAGCAAAATCTTCCCCTTGCAAAGTAGAGTCTTGAAATGAGTGCTTTCAATTCTCAGCGCTTCATCACAATCCTCCAACGCTGCCGAGAATTCCTTTAGCCGGAATCTGGCCTCGGCTCTGTTCGAGAAAGCCAAACAGATGGATTTTTGGAGCTTCAAGAAGTGGTCTGAATCAAAATGGGGTGAATTCTTGTAAATGTGATCTTGGCAGAGAGTAATGAATTGAGAACTGGCTTGAATAGATTCTTCATATTCTTCCCTTAGAAGAAATTCTGTAGCTTTGGATCTTAGATTCTGCAATATCTGCTCTTCATGATCCACTTCTTCCATCAATTGTGGATCTTCTTGTTCTATTTCTCTCATTTTTGGTTTATTTCTTGATTTTTCTTCTATATTTTGTTAACACTGCTTATACAGTATACGAGCCTTCTTGGTTTGAATGACGAGTAAAAATTTGAACTATGGATGTGTAACGGTCGAATTTTATTATCTACCCGTTTAATTATCCGTGACATGTGGCAACGGTTATTTATTACATTTTCCCCCAATAACGGCTATATAGTACGGTTTCTATTTTTTTATTTTTTACACTTTTTTATTTTTTCACTTTTTGTCTCTTTTTCCTTTTTTTTTTTCTCCATTTATCTTTCTTTGTTTACGTTTAAACCCTTTTTCTGGGGCCTTCTGAAATTTGAAGCATTCAGCATCAATAGGCAGAAAGTTACAATATTAGTTTAGTTCAAATGCTTTATCTTGCTGAACGATATATATAATAAAGGTCGTAAGTTGCAGTTCATGTTGCGAGCTAACTCGAAGACTTGAGACCTTGGCATAGCGACGAAATAAGGGAAGCTCAAAGAGTCGAGTAGTGATCGACCTAATATAGCTCACTTGACAGTGTACCCCACAAGCTTGGTAGGCAGCTTCAACTACATCGTATGATCATATCTCATGGTATAGTATTCTTTGAGAGTGATGATACACGTACAGGTACGGGTTTACAAATCCCGTACGGATCACTCACATACACGGGGTAGGTGAGTGGATTTTTTTATTTTTTTTTAAATAACGGGATCCACTTTTTGTGACTGTTGGTAAGGGTTCTGTCAAACAAAACCCCAGTACACCCAACATTGCTGATTCTTTTGTTTCATCGATTAGCAGTAGGGCTATTTCTTAACGAAGAGATGGTTGGTTGGGCTTCAAAGGAAAAAATAAATAAAATAAAATAAAATAACCCAAAAACAAAAATGCTTGCTACCCTTCTTCGTCCTTAACAACAAAAAGCAAGCCAAGACATAAATATTGCTGATTTATAACATGTTTTACACATGGATCGCCTTAGTTGTAACTTATTGGTTCATTACTTCTTCAAGAAATACATTCCTTCTCTAAGTTCCAACTTCTCCTCTGCAACTAAACCGGACAAGAAGCTTTGCAACTGTTGGAGCGATTTGTCATAAGAAGGGTCACCTATACAAAACATCTGAAGCAACATAGCTCGCTCGATTAGTAATGCCAATGTATATTTCACTTGCAAATTACAGTTTCTCGCGTGAGATGAAACCTTATTTACCTTGAGAGTATTATGAATGCGGTCCAATGCCATGCTGCCAAAATTGGTAAGCATCCCCGTGATAAATTTCTGAAACACATTTTCATTATCGGTCAGATTATGCCAGCGTGATACAAAAACACGGATATCTTTATCAAATCAGCGTAAGCAATATCAATAACACTGAATGCAGTTCAAACTCTAGTCCTATTACATTTACAGCAGAGTTATAAACAAAAACTACTGCAGGCTATACAAAGCCTACCAGATTATTGTTGGGAAACCTCATAAACATGTTCTTAAAAAAAAAAAAAAAGACAGAATGGAAATCTTAAATTTTGGGAATTTTTGAGAACAGAAACTACTCATATCCTATTGGAAGTTTCTATAAGAAAGTGGCAAAGGCTTCATTGAATCTGAATTTCATATCCAAAGTACCCCTAAGCAGGGCTGCAAATGAGCCGAGTTTTTGAATGTGTAAACCTAAAGCTAGATTATTCCCTTGACAAGCTGAGCCAGCTCAAGTTTGTTAGTGAAATACTTACATTGGTGGTTACTCATAAAGAATGTGGATATTCTCAGAACATTCATATCCTATTTTTTTTGTAAGTTCATATACTATTTAATGTTTGGGGACTTGTGCTATAAATATGGAAAAAGAAAAATAGTTTATAAGTACAATGTCATATGAAGTTGAGATAGGGACATTTATATAAGATTGTAAAAGAACAATTTTGGTTTCTGACTAAAATTGGTCTATTATCCAGGGGAACAAAGTAGACGTGTAAAAGGAAAATTAACATGCAATTTCGACTTGTTTCAAACTAAATGTGACTATCATTTTCATTTTTCAATATGAGATGACCATAAAGAGACTACTCAGATAAATGTGAAAACCAAAGAATAAACATAACTCAAAATGATCTTTGTTAGCTTACATTATTTCAACGTAGAATTTATTGATGCGCAAATCAGAAGCGGATAAGTATTTAGCTGATATACCTCATAAACTGTCATTTCTTTGTGTAGTTGATCCTCAACAGAGACTACTGATCGCTCTCCATCCTCATCAACCCCCAGAAGCTCTTCACAGCTCCCAACATTAGCTGCAGTCTTTCCACTGTCAACCAAGGCTTCCACCAAAGTAAATTTATGGTCACTAGAATCTGCTTCAATTGATTCTGCAAGAATTCCCTGATTAACCAAGCAAAGAAAATTGGATAAATAGACTGCTACCATCCTTTCCCTGGGTGATTTTTAATATACTTAAATAACAGTATATTTCAAATGCTTGAACAATCAAAAGACACATGACGCGTTTATTCAGATGTGATACTACATTTTGGTTATGCCAGAAAGAAGTATAAGAGCAAAAACCAAAATCAACTGCCAGTGAATTGGTTGCATGAGAAGCGGGTCTAAATGCAGTTTTTCAAGACTAAGTGAAAATCAGATACCATGGAAGGCCATGGGATCTCAATTTCTTATGAGAAACATATTATCTTATGTAATGGTAAAGTCATCACTACTAATAAATTCCAGCAATAGCAGAGTACATGGCGGTAACCTTGCTTATCCAAAAATTTATTCTCCTATTCAAGACATCCACAGGTACACCAACAGCAGAAGCAAGATTCTTCGAGGTCCAACTGAAAACACGAGAGACATTATATATACCACGTGATTAAATCATTGAGTTCACAAGATAAAAATGGCAAAACCAAAAAAGGTCATTCTCTACTTCACCTTGTTTTATCTTGAAACTGCATGATTATAGAAGCCTGAAGCGGAGTGACTGTAAACTGTAGCACTCTATCTTCAAATTCAAGCTCCAACTAAAACAAAGAGGCAATCCAGAGAAGTTAATGATATTTGAGCAAAGTAAAGAATGAAAAAGAAAAATATCAAAGCTACATGGGCTTATATAGGAAAAGAATTCGATTACCAACGGTACAACAGTTACAGAGTATTATATTCCTTGACAAATTTTCATGAATGAAATTTCTCGATATCTACAATTGGACCCATCACATAATAAAGAAATGCCTCGTGTAACATAATGTTAATTACAGTTACGTAAGTCTTTTTTCAGCCCAGTTTAGTCATCTTAAAATCCAAGTCAAAAAAGAAAATCTGTCTCAAAGAAAATACTATATGTAAACTTTGAAGCAACTAACCTTTACAGTACCAAGATTTTTCTTCCAAAGGAGCTTACGAGGTGTCTTGACTTCATGAAATCTTTTAGCATAATCACTTAGCAGCTGGTCCACTGGCCCAGGCACATTAAGTGCCTCATCCTGCAATAGCTCTCTAAGGTCATTGACAAAGAAAACCATTATTGCTCTTTAAACTTCAAACAGAATAACCAATGAACAAAATAGACATTTGATATAGGGAGCAATATGTAGTAATGATATGTTTTTCTTAGGAATATAGGAAATAGAATTCACAACCAGAAGATACGAGCAAGCAGTAATTACAAATAAAAAGTTTCTTCAGGAGCTCTAAACTTTTGAAGCCAAATATAGACTGCAGAGCTTCGTATATAGATGTTCAACAGATGGAATATCTAGGCACTACTTCAAACATCTTGATAACATTACAATTTGCTCCTAATGGAACTAATAAGAGATAAAACTGAAAAGCATAACAATCTACCTGTGTGCACGTTCTTTGCTAAACCTTAATAAATATAGCCATACAGAGTGCTATGATGGTGAAAATCAGATTTAAATTGTAAATAATGTTATATGTGTTTTCATTACATTGAACCATAGCATAAAATTGTGCATTTGTTTTGTGAGGTGGCAGCGGAGTGTTGGAACAACACAGTTTGACACTGACATATAATCATATATGATTATGGGTGAATAAACAATGCAACATGATAAGTCTATTCGTGGCGTAGAAGAAATTAAATCAATTAGGGTTTATTATTGAATATAATTACAAATCTCCCTCTTGATTCTTTCTTCTCATTCTTCTTAATTGATCTTTGTTGCTTGCACTCGTCATCAAAAAATACCTTAATGCAATTAAAAAAAAAAGGAAAAAAAATCTATGACACACCGAATTCTCTCTACAAGCCGTTCTTATTGAACCTAATTGTAAGATTCAGCAACTGAAATAAGCTCTGACCGATAGTTGAGGGACCAAAGTGAAATTTTCACAAATTGAAGCTTCAGTAACTCTTGAATAGCTTTTTTGGGATAAATATTCTCTCTCTTAAATCATGTCAAATAGATTTCTTATGGTATAAAGACACATTTTGGTATGTAAGAAATTATGTTACTTGCTTAAATTCGTGGAAAAAGTTAGTTGACAAGGGCTAACAAGACTAGGAAACTATCTAGTTTCAATAAGAGATTATTAGAGTTACCAGATCTGCTTTCTACTTGACAGAGTCAAACACAGCATGTTCACACCACACAAATATTAGTTTTCGTGGTTGAAGAAAAGTCAATTGTTAAACCAAATTTGCGACTAATCCTTTTAAGCTCCAAAGTGTGTTATGTAATTTTGTCTATGGTGTTATATTTTCTGGGATAAGAGGACTGGAGTTTAGTATCGCCACGCACAAAATCTTTAACTCCTAAATTCACTATTTATCTTGTGTCTTCTTTATGTCATGATATGATATGATTTCTTTCTGAAATTTTAACACCTAAATTCCCATGGCCAGCGAGCAGGATTTAATAATTCCATCTATGAAATTTAATTTTGGTTTTCTTTAACTGTTTGAACATCTCTTTCCTCTTTAAGTTAAACTTATCGAAACCATAGCTTCGTTTAAAAGTTGATTTATTATTATGAATGTTTTGTAATCATTAATTAATTAATTAATTTTTTTTTTTTTTTTTTGTGTGTTGATAATTCCATACAATTTACTTTTAATATTACAACAAAAAATTGAAGTTTTAGTGATACTCCAGAATTTAAGACCCAGACATCCGAAATCCTTAGCCTTGCAAGGTTTTGGGATTTGCTCTTGAAACTATATTGGATAAAGTTCATCTATCACATTCACATACTGTGTCATGCTACAAAATGTGGAAAGGAAAGGAAGAGGAGAAAAGAGCACGTGAGAACGCTATTCTATATCCTTAAGCATGCGTATTTATCCCAGCTCTCATATACCAA
>NC_036237.1:16723755-16733386 GCF_002742605.1 Olea europaea var. sylvestris | reverse complement strand
ACTGCTGAGTTGTGTAGTCTTTTTTGCCATTGCTCTAGTCAAATCAAGATACTCAGGAGTCCAGAAATATGGTGTGAACTTCTTGATCCAAAGTATAAGTGGAACTATATGTTTTCCAGTTGGTTGGACACTATTTTATGGTGAGATCTTATTAATAATTTGCCAATTGACAGCCGGTTTGAGCCCCATTTTTTTTCCCCAAAATGCATTTTGGAATAGTATTTTGATGCAGAATGTGTAGTTAAAAAGTAAGGAAAAGGTTTGAGTTTGCATATAATATTATTTCATTGAAGAATGTGATTGAAAATAAGAGAGAGAGAGAAAATGTATTTTGGAAAAATAATGATGACCAAACAAGGAGGGTAAAGGTCTTGGACAGATTATAAGGTTTCTTTGTTGAGTTCTCTTTCTACCTCACCATATCCCTAGTCTTTTATTTCTTATTTAAGGAACCAATCCACTCTCCCTCCTTCCCTCACACACGCATTTTACTTCAACTGCTGATAAAACAAGGCAAGAGAAGGCCATTAAAATTCAATCAACCCTTTGAAAGTAAAAAAAAAAAAAAAAATAGGAAAATATGATTAGCCGAAATATTGCTTATCCATGATGCTGCTTTATTATGCTTGATTGGTATCTTAAAATGCATCATCTAAAGTAAAGTATATCAAAATTACCTGTCTGGATAATCCACAATAATTTCAAAAAGCTTGGCAATTCTTAGATCTTGCAAGGTTTCATAAGCAAAATACTCTAAGCGCAACTGCCATCTGACAAGTCCCTCAGAGGGAGTTCCAGTTCCATAATAGTCAGAGGATGGATAAGATGCCAAAGGTGACTTAAGACCAGAAGAAGGGCTTCCATTACTTTTAGAATCACCAAGGTAAGCAAGAAGGGCATGCAAGAATTGGAGGGGCACAGCCTGCATAACAAAATCTCCCTATTTCAGAGGGCATGTGTTGAAACATAATTATATCCTTTACTATCAAAGGTGAATTAGAAAAACTTCAAGATGATTCGGAGAGAATAAAAAATATCCTTGTGCTTGACTAGTTTAAGGTAAATATGAAAAATTGAGAAGCAGATTATGCCTACAAGAGCTACCTGTATCCATCGTTTAATGGACTCCAAAACCGAACTCCTGTAATCATCACCAGCCAGCTCATGTACTTTAGTCTGTCGAGTAATTAAAGAAATAGAATATAAAGCACAAACAAAGGGAATATAGTATATATTCAGCTGAAAATTCATCATCCAGAAGTTTTAAAAATATTGTTGCCAATTAGTAAAAATGAAATCAATGATTCCAAAAAGAAAAGAAAAGCGTATAGATCTCAAAAAGTTACAAAGTCACAAGAAAACACAAGGCAATCAAATGAGCTGAATGCCAATTAATTGATATCAGTAACACAAAACCTTCAATAGGAAAAATATAGCAGACGCATAGGCATCTTCAGCCATTGAGGTAAAGCCAAGATTCCTAAGATCACGAACAAGCATCCCGATGTTCTTCACTAATTTGTTGTTCCCCAAAAATATTCCATGGAGGTGGGATCCATCAATATCCATTTTTCCAGTTCTGCACGATAGCTTGCTTTTCTCATCCAAGTCCATTTCATCTTCTGCTTGCAATGCACTATCGTCCTCATAGCCTGTAGCCATGATTGTACTTAACTCTTCCAGTCGTCCCTTAAAATACCAGTGAAGTACATCTGAGAATATTATGAAATAGGAGTCACCATGGTTAAATTAATACACCTTACAGCTATAAAAATTTCATCATATATGAAGCTTCCTTCCCTACCCCCAAAAAAGCATCAGGGAGAAATACATGTATTATATTGACCTTAAGAATTTACAACAGTAACTACTAGACTCATTCGCAGACTTCAAAAATTGAAGACACAGAAGTGAAATAATGACCATCCACTCCACTAAACAAAGAATATTAACTCACAAGTGATCAGATGATTTAGGGAAAATGAATCAAAAAACTTTAACATGAGCATGTGACAGATATGAGAAAAACATACCTGGAAAATGCCGAGGAAGACTGGTCACGAGGACTGAAGATAATGTTAAATGATACTTCGAGAAAAGAAGGTTGCACTTTGCATCTGAACTGATTTGTCCATCTGACTTATTTTCTCTGTATGTTTGTAAAGCATGAACCAACAATGATAGGCACTTCTCCTGGTATTGTTTTTCGGATGATATCTCTTCCAAAGCATTGTGTAATACTTGCTGGATCTCGTCTTGCTGATCCTGTTTCAGTATTTATCATCACTACAATCTTATTGAACCAACAGAAGCCTTAACTAAAGCATCGAGTATGGAGCACCTTCTATTGACGAAGAATATTTGTTTCAAATGAATAAAATCAAACACATTGGCGATTAGTACTAACAAACATTCTACTAGCATAATGATTTTTCAATGTTCTCAAAGTATTCATGAATTAATGGCAGCTAAATTGTAAGATTGTGTAATACTAGTCTCATTACAAGCTGAGAATTTAAATGCAGGGGTACATCAAATCAGCAATGTTGACCGTCATATTTCAGACTCCAGGCTTCTCGTATGCTTGAAAGTTGAAACAACAACGAAATTTACATTCTAAAATAAACTATCTTAAGTAAGAGAAAAATATATGAAGTGATATTTTTTATATCCTCAAATGACCTATTCTTGACTCCTTTATCATCACATTATGTTTTATCTGCAACTTGTAAGAATTTTTGTTTCTACATCTTCTGAATATGAGAACTTATGTCAAATTATGACATCTAACGGATTTTCAAATTCCTTCTAGATATTATATCCATCAGCATCCTGGTCTTCAGAACGTTGTACATAATCATCAATAATCCTTCTATTAAACTCATTGCGTTACAGTTGTCATTTTAAATAGCTCAAATTAACTTTTTAAATTAAACATGGTTCATCAAAGAAAGAATATATCCAATACACAGAGAAAAATTTGATACCACAGCAATGAAGAAAAATTTAGACTAAATTTATGAAATTGAATTTAATAATTTCAACAAGTGATGACAAGTTGCAAGACACACAGTATTGTTATAATTGTACTAATTAGAAAGCAAAGGCAGCATTGCATCAACATATTGAAACCTATACCATTGTGTTTCCTTTCTTTTCCATTGGGTCTAAATTAACTAAATGATAGAATGCTTACTTATCAAACATAAAAATGCATTGCATACCAAGGCATCACATGGATACATACCTGATCATTCATTTCTAGAACTGCGAGATCACCATAGGCATCAAAATGCCTCCAAAACCTTGATGCCCCATTTTTCTCAAAAGTTTCCTATATTAATTACAAGTTTTCAGCAAATATAAGAACGCACTATACATGAACGCAGAGAACTTATTGTTCCTACTCACCATTTCACATGCATATATACAGTGCCCTCTCTACAAAATATCTTCTATTTAATGCTGAAGGCCTTTGAATTAAAGGTGTCCTTATTTCCTGCTACTGTTATTTAAATTCCTTTTGGAACAGTGGTCAAATTAAAGAACATTTCAATCAGTTCATTATTCCTCACTCTTTCACCATGGAAATGGCAAAGAGAAATCATTAAATAAGCCCAAAAGGGGGAAAATTGACATTTGGAATTATTTAACGTTCAATTGTCTTACAATTTGTCTGAATTTTTTTCAAAAAAGGGTTCAACTTCCTTCTCAAATTTAGAAAGAAAATATGGACCAGTAAACAACAAGGAGTCTTGAAGATAACTGCTGGACTCAAAAATTATGTAAATAACTAAAATTTTTATAGAAAATTAAGTTTCATTTTCAATGTCTTCAATTATTGGTCTTTCACGTACCTTAAATGCTCATTTGAACTTAAAAATGCTCAGTTTCACTCTCAAATTATAAAAGAAAAACTGAATATATTCTTCAAATTTTCAGGGAAAAAAATGAAAAAGCTCTCATATAGGGAAAAATAAAAAAGTACCGTGACCAGGAAGTGCAAGTTGTACTGGCTCCCAAAATAAAAACCCATAACTAAATTTACCTCAAACTGAGTTCCTTACCGTATTTCCCCGAAAAATTCAAGCCAAAGAAAGATGAATATACCTCAAGGGAGCCAAGGAAGTGTTCAATGACGAGAGAATCCAGTCCGCGGTTGCAAAGATTCTGCACTTGCTTCACAAAATCCGAGGCGAACGATAAATCGCCATTGCCTTTGAGAAGTGCTTCTGTAGATAAGCAAAATCCATTCCAGCTATCGTCAATTTCTCCAATTAAATCTTCATTCAGAGAGTCCAAAACCGCTAAATTACACATCTGCGACGATTCCGAGTCATCCACTGCCTCCATTTTTGAGAACTTGCAAATATTTTTATTGGTATTCAACCAAAAGAACCCTAATTCAGACCGTAGATACACAGATATACAAATTTACATTTGCCGCCATATTTTAACTACGTGAAAGACGAAATGGTGACGTGGCCATTGAAATTGTCTAGATGTTTAGCCAAATGCACACTTGGATTTCCAAATCAGCCAAACACACCCCATCAATTAAGCACCCCCCAAATTAACTTCACTTCACCTCGCCAATCTCTCTCAGTGAATTGAAAACTACTGCAAATTGGAGCAAGGTCTGAGAAGAAATCCCCCAAGTGGAAGAAGACTAGAATGTCTTAAGAAAAGATTTCACTTGGCTCATATAAGCAAAACTACAGATGAATAATCCTCAGTTCCATTTCATTTGTGGCTCGGAACGGGAAGTCTTTTTTGACAGGTTTGACGAGCAGCGATATGAATAATCCTCAGCTCCATTTTTTGAAGCCAACACAGAGTATGTTCATGACTTTTAGAGGTGGTAATGGACCGAGTCAGCTACCAGGTCCGAGCTCATCACTTCCCAAGTTCATTTAAGCACTAGCCGAGGATGGCTTGTGCTCAACGATCGAGATTGGGTTGGTCAATGAGCTTGTGAGCTCACGAGTCGAGCTGAGCCCACAAGCTCAAATTTATTTTTTAAAAATTTTTTTTTTACTATTTTGTTCACATTTTTTACTAGCTCGTGGGCGTGTCCACGAGTTGTTCGCTAGCTCAACTCGACGAACGAACCCCCCTCGACTTGGGATTGGGCACATCCCAAACAAGTCCAAACCGTACATGGGCTGAGCTTTAAGGAGCTGAGCCGACGAATTACTCGATTCTTTTACCATCCCATCATTTGCTGATGCATATTCTAAACGGAAAAGTGTAGCAGCGGTCCCTAACATTTTCATTTATTTAAGATATTATCTTAACCTTCATTTCGTGCCTGCAAAAGTTCCTAACCTTTCATAAATATGCACTTGAGGTTCATCCGGATAAAAATTGTCCAAAACAGTGTCAGTTGATCTGGAAAATTCCTTGAACTATTTGCTATCGTGATGGTTTTATTAGATATTGATACATTTTTGGGCGGTTTTATTAGATGTTGATTCCTTAATTTTTAAGGTCAACTGACGGTGTTTTGGACGATTTCTGTCTAGATAGACCTCAGGTGCATATTTATGAAAGGTTAGGAACCTTCACTGGCACAAAATAAATATTAATGTAAAGTTTGTAAAAAATGAAAAGATTATGGACCGCTACTGCAATTTTTCTTGTTCAAAAGTATTGATGCCTCTCAAAGATAGAGATGGCAATGCTTGGCTCGTTTCTCGAGGGTCGAGCCTACCTTCGATCCCGCAAGCTCACTCTTTTTTTTTTTTGAGATAAAAACATTTCTCCTTTGTTCGGGCTTGGAACCGATTACTTAAATTTCGAATAGGAAAAGTTAAAAATTGTACATAAACAACTTGTTACAGATAATTTTTAAAAAAATAATAAGTCTTATTAATATGGTTTAATTAAATATTACTTACCTGATGACAGCCAATTTTGACATATATCTTACAATTTGAAATGAGCGTTATGTCAATTCTTTGCGCGCATTAACGCTTCTAAAATATCTTCTTTCAGTCAACTCTTGATTTTGGACAGAACCCTTTTACTTGCACTAAAAGCAAACTTTGAAACTACAGTGTTAATTAGAGATATTAGTTTATCTTTTGCAATAGTAGAAACCACTGGCCATCGTCATTCGTACTTTCATCGGACGTCAATCACTTCTTCTGAACATTTTTTAAATTGATGCATTACTAGTTATATTATGATTAAAGTAATCAATTGATTTGGCAGGCAATGCATTGTGATTTGCGTCTGATGTCTGATTACATATGATAGACATAAGACCACCAGAAGAACGTATTGCATCATATCTATACGTGTTAATGCATTCAAATAAATTCCGTATTTTAGCTTATTATTTTTCAAGATTAGGGGGAAGAGAATATGCTGATAAGTGTAATTAATACACTTATTTAGATTTAAAAATATAGACATTATAATTTTTTTTTAACAATTATAGCCTAATTTATCATATATTTCATTTACTATGTGGAACTAGATAAAATGAAGTGAAATTGAAAGAAATAAACCAAATTAGCGAAAAAAAAGGCAGGATTCAAAGTTTGGGGACTAAAGTGTAAATACTCAAAAGTTGTGTTGAACCTCATGATGAAGATTTGAGAATGCTAGAGGTGAATTAGAAGTCAAAATGAGTGAAATATGATCAAAATATTTTCACTAGTCAATTTTCAACAATACAAGTATGTTCCAAATTTTTAATCGGAGATTAAGACCCATTTTTTACATAATAAACGTTCGAATTGAGTTATTTGTCCAACATTCTTTGAATCTCCTTAATTGGATATTAGAAGAGAAAATTATGATAAAAATACTAAAGATGCAGAATGCAAGGAGTAGGTGGCGTCGAGCCGCCCACTCTCGGGAAAAAATACCAAATTCGACGTGTTGGCGCCACCAGTGGCCAGATAGGGTTTTCAGGTGCAATTCATCTTTTTAAAAGTCCAATTCAACTAAAAGTTCTCCAAGACTCGAAGAAAGCGTAGATACAACTTGAGAAAACACAATTTAGGAGAAGAAAAACACATAATCATCATGATCAAAGATAAAAATAAAAAAAAAATAAAAAACTAAAGTTTCAAGACTTTTGAAGTTGAAGAAGATTCTTGGTACAAGATTCAATCATTTTCATGATCAAGATTTCAAAACCCGTTTATGAACTCTGTATTTTTTTGTTTTTTCTTACATTATAATGAGTAGCTAAATTTATAGATAGGATGAACAATGTGATCTATGTGTGATCCTTTATTTCTTTTATTTAAGAATCTAGTTCTTTACGTGCATATGAGTTGATACTATTCATAAATTTAATGCTTTGAATCACTTGAACACTAATTCAACGATTTGTGAATTTATTACAAATCGAGAGGTGAGTATTAGATTTAGACCGCATACTAAAATTTGGTAATAAAGTCTAGAGATATCTATACAAATTATTGTGATCATTAAATTAATTCTTAGAATTAACATTTCATTTAATTAAGATTGATACATATAGAGATATAAAATCGAATTAGTTAAATAGACTCAATGAGAAATCAAAGTGGTAAATTGAATACTTTAGAAGAGTTTAACCGAACACTACACTAACAATGAATCTTGACTAGTGAATTAAAGGGAATCCGTGGGTAAAATTGTAAGTCCTAGCATCCACATTCATACTTTTAAAATTCAAATTCGATAAATTGTGTACGTTATAAAATTTAATTTAGTTAGAATAATATAGACACCAATCATGAATCTTATTTTTTTGTTTTCGATCAAATAAAAGTTATGAATAATTTAACCAATTCCTGATGGTAGTCTTCGTGGGAATAATATTCGAACTCATTGGTCCACTATATTACCTATAACAATCCATACATTTGCGGGATATAAAATTGACAATGGATGCAGAGGGTGCCCAATTAATATTTGTACACATTCGTTCTGTATATAATTCGTACATTTCACATAAAGTTTGTTCTAAATTTCTATAAGTGATAGACGTATTAAAAGATAAAACTTTCGAAATTTGATGAATTACATATTTAGTATATAATAAATTGTATCAGAGTCCACGATGAATGCTAAAGGAAATAATATAGGCAAGTCTTATCAATATTTTCTAAATTTTAATTTCATAGGATATATAACTTCACTAAAATTGAGATCATTTTTGTATTTATGAAATACCCTTGTAATGATATAAAGATGTTCAAACACCATACAACTAGTGAGATAGTACACTCCAGATAAAGTATTTCTAGAGTCATAAAAACTTGTTAAAATTTTTTTAATTTTAAAAGCTAAAAGTCAATCAAATTCAATCCAAATTGTGTCATCATCGTTTTTTAATATGCGTATAGTTATAAATTTCAGTTATTAAATGTTCAAATCCTTCACATGATTTTAATAATAAGTGAGTAGAGTTCTATCTATATCTTACGTCACTAACAAATGTTTTTGTATTTGTCAACTCAAATTCGGCACAAAATTCCTCGAAAGCTTTTTTTTTTTACTAGGTGAAATCGCGATATATATCAGTACATATTAAATTCTTTGAATTTCATTTTTAATATGTTTCAAACCATCTTATACAATTAAATTAAATATATGGCACACACAGTGAACATGAAATAAATAACCACCGAAATCAAGTTACAGTACCTTACAAAACTTATCAACAACTGGTTTATTAACTCTAGCGCTGTCAAATGTAAAAAAAATGAATTTTATTGTCGCAATGGTATTCTCAAATAATGCTCATGATAGCATTAAATATATTGTTAGCATTGTGTGGGAACTCAATTATTTTAAAAGCTATAATTTTTGTGCATATACCAAAATAGGTCTATGTAATGTGTAGTTGCAGTTATATAATCTCTTTTATTAATTCCTTCCCATAAATTCAAAGTTAAGATATAAGTATAACACAACTAGATTTTTACAAATTAATAATTAATTTTTCTTTATATTAAGGAAATATTGGAATGAATAGCGTTTCTACTTATCCCAATGTATCTCAGTTAAAGATATTCTTTTACATGGAAGACGAAAATATTGGTTGTTCACTATTGTTAGAGGCAACTTAGCACCAACAAGGAATTTCACCATTCCCGTTCGAGCTTTCTCCTTCGAATATATCCACGGAACCAACGATTGAACTACCAAATTGCAGTTGCGTTTGAGAGGCATCAACAAGTCCATGTGTTGGCCATACCTGCCTTGTAGTGACGACTGAAGTGGACGGCATCAATGCCCTTTTGCTATACTAATCATGTTTAACAGTGTTTACATATTACTTTAGACTATACAATTTCGTCGAACATACGACCAGTTGGAATCAATTTAAAGTAATCACAACATTTTGCCTATTTTTCGATTTTGCTTTCCTCTTGCGTCAAGAATATCTAATTCCTCCACGTTTCGCTACGGGAACATTAATGTCATCCAAATTAATTGGATTACTACTTTCTTGAAGATCCAAATCTGGAATATTTTGGTAATGGTACATCGTTGAGACCGACAAATTTATTGTGAAATTGACTAGTAGCGTCATGGGTGATTCACCGTCGATATTGAACAAGCCTTCAACCAATGATTGTGGATCCATTTGTGAGGAATTGATAATATATGAACTTGAATG
>NC_036237.1:16718511-16721630 GCF_002742605.1 Olea europaea var. sylvestris | reverse complement strand
CATAGGGAAAATCCAATTGCTCCATATCCTAGCTTCGACTTCTCTGGAACAATGAAAATCAAAAGTCTGTCAATGGGATTGTGTCTTTATTGATTGACTATAACTCGTAATCGAGGAAAGAGGGTGAAATTTTCATGATTTTGCAGTGTTTCGGCGAGCTCTTTGTGTAGAGAGAAAAAATCATTTTTGATAATATGAGGAAAGTGATAAATATCTTTAAATATGGTATATTAACTAATTTGTGGAAGATCAATATTTTTTATTTAAATTTAGAGTATATTATATTATATTATATCTTTTTAATTTATCACCTAATTTATGAAAGTTTTTAGAAAGTTTGTTAATTGTGAAATATGTTTTTATAATGTAGTAGTTGTATATTTTTAAGAAATCACAGCAACATGATTTTGAGAACTATTAAGCCATTTGTCACCTTCTGTTGCATTTGAAATGGATCTAATTTAGAAATGGAATTCTGAAAATGAAAAAATATTATTGGGCCTTACTTATGAATGGAATGAAATTGGCATAATTTATCAAATTTTTACTAATAAAAAAATATTTGTAGTGGACCTAATTTATCTAAGGGGAAGGGGAAGGGGAAGGGGAAGGGGGGGATGAAAGAGGCTAAAATCTAAGCCCCTCTAATGTTGGGCTTGAAGCGCAGACCTCACTCACCCCTATGCAAAACATGCCTATAGATTTCCCTCTTTTACCATACATCTTCACTAAACAATAATTGATATTTAGTTGAATGAACATTAAATGACCTTATTGGTACATATAGTAACTTGACCAAGTGAATTTAAGGACATTAATTGACTGTAGCTACTGTAAGTACATGCCACATGTACATTACTATATTTCTTTTGTGTCATGGAGTTAAATTTGGCAAATATATATTCAATTTTTAGATGGAAGTGTAAGATATGCCATGGAATCGTAGCACACAAAACTCGCGGGTGAATTGAGTTTGCCAGTGTAGAACCAGATGATAAAAATGCATTTGGGTAATATGTGAGGAAGTGTGAATGTGTGATAAATATAATATTTAAATGAAAGAGATTTGAAAATACAGAAATATATCTTTAATTACTTTTAGTTATTTGCAACGGGTCAATTTATATTTAATTTACTATTTCATGAACTGAATAATTTATAATGACTAATATAAATATTTCTTAATTACCATTGAAATTTAAAATTACAGTTACTTGTAAGGAAACTTGGAAGTTAATGGAGTTGAATGACCTGGCAAATGGAATTTTCACCCTTGGCAAGTTTTTTGATGTTAGTGTATGCCACGCACCAAAATTACGAGTAACGTGCGTTTTCAAGATTGTAAGTGACGGAATGACGAAAGTGATAAGTTTTTGGTAAGTTTATTGATAAATTGAAGCATTTTTAAAGTTCAATGGCAATTGAAAAAGGTTTTGGAAAAGTCCAATGACAACTCGGCAAACTCTTAAAGTTTAATAAAGACTTGAAAACATTTGGACAAGTTTGGTGAAACTAAGATATTAAACCTTCCCTGTTGTCAAAGATATTTCAAGCCAAATGGAGACATGGGCATCATTGCTTTTTCTCATGTAGCTATGATACCATCTAGAAATAACGCTAGAAAAAAGAACCACTAAAGAAGATAGTGACGGAAAAGTTATCACAAATCAACCACACATCTGAGACTAATCCTACTTCACTTTTTTAAGACCGCTTGTTAGTGAATTACCTAAATAGTTACTGAACTTTGTAAAAGATTTCCACAGAATTTCTGAACTTTAAAAATCATCTCATTCATTACTGAACTTTGCAAAAGATTTCCACGATATCACTGAACTTTAAAAATCACTTAATTCATCACTGAACTTTGGAAGTCAACTGACGGTTTTGGTAATCAAACTGTTGAAAATAGTCATTTTGAACTTAAACTGTAAATTTTTTAAAGGTTTGATATTCACGATGATACAAATGAAAGGTTTCAATAAAGTCTGCTAATAAGCGAAAGATTTGGTATCTTAACTATAATTTTTCCAAAAAAATTAATGATAAACTTGGATTGCATACGCAACAATAGAATCCCTATCATGTCATGTACTATCCCCGCCTTCTGATAGGTAAAATTCTCCAACAGGACAGGGATGATAATATTACCCCGACCATCTCATTTCGTTGTCATCCTTACTTCGAATACATATAGCAACTCATTATTAAAAGTTATAAAAGTAAACTCCCAAACATGACCCTATGATCACCTTAGATTCAAAATCATATTATGTTACACGAATGTGTTAGTTATCAAAGGATCTAGTTAAACCTACATAATTTAAGCTCCAACAGTTAACCACGGTTAGGCCAATCCAAGGATGTACATTATAGTGATTAGTCTCAGCTCAATCCACTAAATGTGCGAGATTGCATTATCAAATTCTATAAATTTATAGTATAATCCTAATATATAGAGACACATATCCTAACATTGTCATTTATTACTGGTCTAACAGAACTTGTCAAAATAATTATTGCAGTAGAAGGAGTCTCGTACGAAAAATAATTGAACATAAATAGGAATTGAATTCAATATGTGGTGGGGTGGGGCGGAGGTGAGGATAGTTACACGACACAGGCATAAGTCTCTATCACTTCAAAATCATAAATTAGCACGAGACTCTTGGGTACTTATGGGACATGGCTAGTCTATTTTTGGGCCGACAAACAATACAAAAGAATTCAAAGTTACACCCAACATTATAAAACATAACTTCCTTTATCAAAACATAGTTATGAATAGTATTGAATTTTGCATCCTTATATGCCCTACCACATGTTTTTCCACAATGCCCCATATTCTTGTTTTCTCCTTTTGCTAGGTAAACCTATGATGAGGTATGAGAAGAGTGGAGCTGAAGGAAGGATCATGGGCTCGAGATGACGACAAAAAGGAGCTGGGTTTCTTTGAAGAAGATGGCAATGGAAGCTGGCCAGCAAAAAATGGTAGTATTAAATTTTACGATGAAATTTCAGCATCTCTCTCTTTAAATCGTACTAAAATGTATATTGTCTACAATAAGTAGACTTAAATCGAGGATTAGAGTGTTGACAAAATTTAGATCGGATATGGG
>NC_036237.1:16714703-16716390 GCF_002742605.1 Olea europaea var. sylvestris | reverse complement strand
GCTTGGTGCCATCTAAATCTTCCAAGTGATACGCTCCATTGGGCAACACACTGTTTATTTTGTATGGTCCTTCCCAATTGGGCAACCACTTCCTTTATTTTGGATCCTTGCTATCCAAAGGGAGCATCGTCTTCCAAACTAGTTCACCCAAGCTGAATGATTTGGCTCTGACTTTTTTATTATAAAACTTAGCCATTCTTTGTTTTTGAACTTGCAATCTATCTAAGACGTCCAACTTTAATTCGTCTAACCCCAATAAATTTTGAATTAGTGATTCGGCATACTCATCATCATTCAACTTATGTTGCAAGCGCACTCTAATGGATTGCACGCTGATTTCCATAGGCAAAACGGCCTCTTGTCCATAAGCAAATTGGAAGGGAGTAACTTTGGTACTTAACCGAGGTGATGTTCTATAAGCCCATAAGGCCTTGTTCAGACATTCGTGCCAATTTATGACATTTTCATCTATCATCTTTCTGATGGTATTTTTTAGAATTTTATTAGAAGATTCCGTTTGTCCGTTGGATTGAGCATAGTATGGTGTGGAGTTTACTAATTTGACCCCAAACTCGCTCAAAAATTTGTTCACTTGATCTCCATTCAAAGATGTTCCGTGATCTACCATTAATGTTTGTGGAATTCCAAACCTATAAATGATGTGATCACGGATCAACTTTATAACATTCTTCTGGGTGATCTCTTTCAAAGGTACTGCCTCTACCCATTTGGTGAAACAGTCGGTTGCAACTATAACAAAAGTATGTTGCTTGGACGATGGGGGATAAATCTTCGCTATCAGGTCTATCGCCCAACCCTTGAACGGCCAAGGTTTAATAATAGGTGTCATCTCTCGTGCTGGCGCTCTTTGTATTGGACCATACTTTTGACATGCTAAACAACTCTTTGCATACTGAACGCATAATTCTCCCATCTTTGACCAAAAATATCCACTCCTAATAATTAACCATCTCATCCTTTGGCCAGCTTGATGAGCTCCACATATCCCTTCGTGCACCTCAGCCATGATCGTCTTGACTTCTTGTAAACTTACACACTTCAGTAATACACCATCAGAGCGTTTCTTAAACAACTCTTCATCTATTAATGTATAGTTCAGTAAACACAGCTTTATTTTCCTACTAATCCCTCCATTAGGTTTCTTAAGGAATCTTTTAATATCTGTTCTCCAATCTATTGCATCTCCATCTTGTATGCAGTGAAGTTTAATCTTTCTCGCCCTTCTTTGAGTCACGGGCAATATGATTTCATACTCACAAGTAGACTTCCAATTTAAAACCTTTGAGTATCCTGAGGCCATTTGGGCTAACTCATTTGCCACGTCATTATATATCTTATTAACGCATTGAAGTTCTACTTGGTCGAATTCTTCTAACAATTCTTGGGCGATCTCATATTGACTTATAATGGAATCACTTTGGCATTTAAAATCACCAATCAATTGGTGGATTACCAATTGAGAATCGCCCCTAACGATCACATTTCTTACTCCCATATCTATCATTAGTTCTAGGCCCACAATTAAGGCTTCATATTCGGCCTGATTGTTGGTGCACATTCTGTATAAAGTGAATGCGAACTTATAGCAAATCCCTAAAGAATTAATCAATGCTACTCCTACTCCTGCACCTTTAGAGGTTTTTGACCCATCGAAATACAACACCCA
>NC_036237.1:16699426-16711485 GCF_002742605.1 Olea europaea var. sylvestris | reverse complement strand
CTGCCTCATCATCCGTCCATAGTTTCGTTGGAAACGCCTTTGTTGGATTCTAGTCATCTCATCGAAGGGTATTGCCCTTCCTGCATTATACTGGAATGAATGCCATACATTTGGCCGGCGAGGTTGTAGCCTGAATGTTCTTCCATTATCTGCTGGCCTGAACTACCTCTCAAAAGGTGGTCCTCTATAGAATGATGTACCTCGCCCTCTACCATGCTGAGTGTTTGGGAAGAAGGTAGGGCGATGGGGATGCTGCCATATCCCTGGTTTCTCCGTATTGCCATTCACTTCTCTTTTACATCTTGCACACAGGACGTCTTCGTCCTTTTTTGGTTCTTTCCCCTTGATTCGTTCAAAGACACTGGGATATGGTCTAGGATCCTCTTCTCCATCATCTACGACCAACTTGAATTTTGGCAACTTGTTTTTGAATCCAGACGTCACCATGTTCACTCCAAGTGGCTGTGGAAAAGGATTTTCATCTACTGCCATCTTCTTCTTATCGTCGAACGTAATTCGTCCTGATTCAATGGCATCCTGCAATACATGGCGAAAAATCAAGCAATTGTTAGTCAAATGTGACCATGCATTATGCCACTTACAATATTTTTTACCCTTAATTTGTTCAGGGTTTGGCAATTTGTGCTTATCGCTCAACTTTATCTGCTTATCCCTATATAATTTATCAAATATAAGGTCAGCTTTGGTTATATCGAATGAGAACGTTCTAGCCTTTATGTGTCAATCTTTTATGGGCTCATTTTTGCCTGATGGTCTAGATTTGGCCATTATGGGACAAGTATACGTATCTCTTTTGATCAATTCGGCCAAACACATTTCGACCTGGTCGTATGACTCGTCACTGATGGTATGAACATCAAAATTTGGGTCTTTGTAACAAGTCCCTTTACTAGAATTTTTCATCTGTTCTTCCTCTCTTATCAGTCGTTCATACCTAATCACATTCGCACTCAACTGGAAAAGGTCAGGAAATTCCTTGTCCTGAAATTTCTTTTTTAAATCAAAGCTCAAGCAGCCCTGCGCGATTTTGACAAATTCTTTTTCGGGCAGAGGTACAAAACACTTGCTTCTTGCTGTCTTGATCCTTTGGAGAAAAAACTTTCTGCCCATTCGTTTAGCATTTGACGTAGATTCGCCAAATCAGCCAAAGTGACTTCAGACTCAGTTTTATAAAACTGAGCGTGAAATAACTGTTCTAATTGTTGCCATGTTTGAACAGAGTTCGCTGGCAAGTTGATGAACCAGGAGAAAGCTACTCCTGTTAACGAATTAGGGAAAAGCCTCATTTTATGGTAATCGGTTACATCACCACTTTGCAATGTGAATCGCCCTATGTGTTCTAGAGTAGACACCTCTCCTAAACCGGTAAACAGTGAGAATTCTGGTACTTTGTACCCTCTAGGCCATGGATATGCTTGGTCTACCCAATCAGGATATGGCTTTGTGTACGTCGGCCTAATAACGGGACGCACCCCAAAAGCCATATGATCCTGTACGATTTCCATAATCTGATTCCTCAACATGACGTTGGGATCATATGGAATTCAACCGGTTGATTTGCATGAGGCCTGATGTTTGGTCCTTGATTGGCAACAAAGTTACCATGATTGAGGCCATTACCATTAGCCTGAACATCTATTACCTCATTAACACGTGGGGTATTCTGTCAATTGTTTAGGACATTATCTCTTATATTTGGATTACCCCCCAAGTTAGGCGTGCCACTACCATTGTTCTGATTTGGCACTGCAGTACCCCCTTGGTTTGAAGTAGAGGGACCAGAAAGTGGTTCTACCCCTTGATTCTGATTTAGGACTGAGGGATTATGTCCCACAATTGTCCTAGTTTGAAAGTGATTTGCAAGAGGTATAACCGGTTGACATATTTGGCCTACTAACTTATTCATTGTTTCGTTCAAAGTGTTTAGTTGTTTGGCAATGTTGTCATAGTGTGCATTCCCATTTTGGATAAATCTTTCCATATTATGAATACTTCGAAGATTTACCTGTTCAACAACGTCTTGTGTGAGTTCTCCAAGTAATGCACGCATGGTTCGAGGACTCAACTTCGTCATTGGTTCGTAACGACTGTTACTGCTCTGATTCTGTCCATCTATTCGTGGAGAGGCATGCTGCTCCTCATATCGTTCGATCACAGACTGACTCCTCCCTGACTTGCTGCTTCCTTATCGAATCTCTGAGGCATATTGTTTCACCTTTTGTATTTTCAACACCAAACACCACTGTCCCACTGGGCGTGCCAAATTGTTTCGCGGGGTTAGTCGCTAACAATTAAAAGGGATCAGACGATTGTGTAAGGGACAAACCTCTTGAGACAAAGTCCCAAAAATGGGTGTTCTTTTATTGGCGATGACTTTACAATTGGAAATCAAAAACAAAATGCCTCTAAAGGGCGCAAGCACACGAGTTACTGAAAAAAGTGTTTAAGTCTAAACTAAGGAAATTAAGATTACATGTTCTCTGTTCGAGAGTTTTTGATTCGGTCTTTTGCTCTTTGTCTTTTCTCCCTTTTATACTCCATGGATGATCTTTTTTGTGATCAACCGCCTAAAAACTGCTTGATCGTTCTACAACTGCCCACTTTCCTCGTAATGGCCAGCTTGTCATGAAAACTGCCTTTTTTAACTGCTGCCATTACTCTTCGTCGTTCAACCATTTTCGATTGAATTCCTTGAATCGTGGAACGTGATAGGGTTGCTTTAATAACTGCTTTGATAACTGCACTTCTTGATAACCACAACGCTTTATGTTTGTTAAGACCTTAGGCGACTTGAAGGTTTGGGCGAGAATAGAGTAACAGCTCTGGGCGACTGCATGGCACTCCATTCGCTCAGATTCTGGGCCACTTGCAAACTTGGGCGATGGCGTTACTGCATTCTTGGGCCTCCCTATTTGGATTGATTGGGCTTCATTCTTTGGGCTATCTGATTTGGGGATCCTCCAATTGGGCTTCATTCCTTGGGCCGTTCGATTTGGGCTGAATTTTTATGTGTCAACAAAGACATACTCAAAGTATGGCAAGGAGCATGGACAAATACTTATCCCACAGAAAGTATCACAGTTTCTAATGCATTTTTCAACTCAACGGGAACCCTTGAATCATCTACGTCTACGTTAAACCACGTCAAGAATTCAAGCCCGTGTAGTGTTCGGATCACGGGGAAGGAGAAACTAAACCAGTATACAGAAATAAAAGATGGAATGGAGAATACGATTCAGGTTCATGACATTGCATGCCCAATGGATTCTATTGGTATTGAAGACTTTTCCTTGAAAGACTCGGTGTAACTTGGACCGTTGGATAACGTTGTTGGCTGCTATGATGGATATAGTTTTAAAGATAATGAGAATTACTGAGACGCTACGTATTCAAGTTGGAGAGTTCTCCATTGGAGTCTCAAGTTTTGTAGAACCAAGATGGTTCGCCGGCTTATAGGTGATTGGGGCCCGCATTTAAACATGCTCAGTTTTCAGCTTGGCAAGCCAAATCAAGGACAAGCTCATGGGCTAAAAGATGGGCACGTGAGCTTGCCCTAAAGATGGGGTTTTTGCTGTATTTACTAGCTTTATTTTATGTCTAATTTAGCACCTGTTCGACGACCTTTATTTTGGCATTTTAAAGCGTTTTTATTTTTTTCTACAGTGCTATATTAATTAAATATTACTTATTCATCTGACATCCTTTTTCTCATTTTCACGCAGACACCTATTGAGAATTTGATTTTTCATTGCTATCCCGAATGACACAAGTCTAATTTAATAGTACAAATTGATTTGGAGGGTAGATTTGGAAGAAACAAATTGACTTGAAGTGATATGATTACACTCCATGACATCTGGGTCCATAGTTGCTATATAAAACATTGGTTTATGATGAAATAAAGGATATAAAACAAGGGCTTAATTTTATTTAAATTTTAATAAATTCTGAATTTTATTATTTAAATATAAGGACTCATTGAATCAACTCAACTTACACAAACAAAGTAAGGGCTGGCCTCTTGGTCAAAGAGCTTAGCCAGAAGGCCGAGCACGATACATCTAGTGAGCTAAACCAAACTTGCGGCTTTAAACTTAACCTGATGGGCTAGAAATGGAAGTGGTAGCAGTGAATTGTCACATAAATCACAGACCATTGGCCTCTTGATCAAAGAACCCTTCTTGTCTTTAACCCGAAGCTTCACATGGTCGTAGACATCAGGGAAAACCTATATTATCGACCTCCAGAATGGATAGTCTCTCTTGATCTTTAGACTATGTAACCTTGCTTCTTACATGTCACTTTGAAAAAATTAATCCAAAAATTATCCATAGACATTAAACGCCAAGAAATTTCATATGAATGGACCTTTGTACCTCCTCAAAGTTGCACTTCTTCTTGACTTTTCGATTTTGCTTCCCCAAAAAATGTTGGATACAACCGAGTTTAATTTATGAAAATAACCTTTGGGACTTTGAGCACTGCAATGAAGTATGTTATCATGCATGATAAGACGTGCCTTTATCAGAGTGAGTCTCCCTCCTTGAGATTACAACACCAGCTACCTTTTTTCAAATTTTCTCCATTATCGGTTCTAAAGTCTCATGTTTAATCTTCCAATGACTAGAGGCACACCCAAATACACCGTTGGGAACTTGTCTTCAAAAACCAGTCAACCTCAAAAATTCTCTTTCCCATGCATTGGTGATTTTATTAGACAAAAAGTGCCTGATTTGTCCATATTTATGAGCCGCCAAATAGATCTTTCGTTGTCGTTGGCAAAAAATTAGCAAGTGTCGGCATATAGGAGATGAGACACTAGCGATACCTCAAAAGATGCGAGAAACAACTGATTCGACCTTCTTCAAAAGCCTTATGCAAAAGCCGAGCAAGTACTTCCCGTGTGACAATTAGAGGATCGACCTTCCTTAGACCACAAGTAGGTTTTAAACAACCTTTATATGCACTTTAACATAATAGAAAACTAAGTACATCTAATGCATTCATTCATCAAGTCACAATATCAAAAGAGAAACCTAAGCCCTTCAAAACCTCTTGAAGAAAATACCAATCCTAGCGGTCATAGGCCTTTGCTATATCAGTATTTAACATTACATTACCACCAGCCTAAGAGTTATTCAAAGAATGGACCATTTCTTGTGCGAGTGTCATGTTTTCAAAAATGCTTCTGTAAAACGTGCCTGTATGCTTATAACTGAGTTCCTAGTGATTCTTACTTGAAATCGTAAATTCGAGGTTGAATTACTTTACTTTCAAATCTTCAACATCTGCATTCTCTTGTACTCCAATGGTCTCAATCTCGATCACAATGGAAGGAGATTATTATCCACAATCTAATTACCATTTTTTTATGAGATTTCATGCCAAAAATGTGGTTCTTGGGGCTTTCTAATTTTGGTGTGAATTTACATCAGAATTTTCACACTATTTTCAATGCCATCATTTTTTTTTATCTCTATCTTCCATAGCATCGTCAATGGAATTTATGTAGAGTTAAAAGGAGGTTACGAGAAGTTAAAGGTTTGAATTCCAAATTCAAACCACTCACTCCAACCATTTTACTAACTTGTGGGTCGAGTCATCTCACATGGGCGGCCCACGATTCGTATTTTCTAAAATCGCCCACTCGGACATGATGTGTTGATCCGAACAACAAGTGACAACAAATTCCATACCTTAGATCCTTCTCAAGATCTATCTTACAAAGATTCATACGACAAATAGATCGTGTGACCAGTGAGTAATGTTAGAGTTCATGGTACTATACATGTTACGCATATATAGTAGCTCTGTTAGAGGAACATCACATCTCGCTATACCTCAAATTCATTTTCCAACATTAATTCAAGTATTTTCGATCCCTCGAGTATTTATGAAACATAATTGAATCCCATATCGTATCATTGTATTCACAATTATGTTATATACTCTAAATGGTTAAACACAATTGCCCGATCGGTGAATACAAACATAAATGTTGGTCAAAATAGTTTTCATTTCCTACTTGAATTCTTTGATTTTAAATCAGCTGCTTTTCTAGACATGCCCTATCAAATCGAATCAATTATAGTTATTGGCAATATGTTAAAGTAACAACACTGAAATAAAATCTCAAGAAACAGTCAAAAGTCATAAGAGTATATATGAGGTTACATAAACCTCAGGGTCTCACACAATGAGAAAGCAGGGATTCATTCACTTATTACCCAATATTGGTCATAAAAGCACACGTGGTATGACACGTGCTACGATATTTTCTCCATTTCTTAGGGTGTATGTCATATTCTTTTTAAACAAATAACACCGTATAGATACTAGTTCAAGCATTCATTGATACCTAACTTGAGTTCTCCTTATATTCATTCCTCTAGGCATTCTCAAATCGAGAACTCGATTTGGCTACTAAAAAGGGTTTAATGGATAGCAAAATCCATTTCGATCACTTGTTGTAATCTCATCTTGATACCTTATCAAGACGACTATCAAGGCGACATGATCATGTACACAACATTATAACTTTGTCTCATCTCAGCACATCTCAAAATGTCTGAGGTGGTTGCTCGTGTGAGTGAGCCAATCTCAAACCGTTCGACATACTTTATATGTGCATACAAATCATTTATCTCGTAATCTCAATATTAGATTTCACGAGAACTCAAAATTGTTCATGTATGGGCACACAAAACTCAATCAAGAGTTTTATGATACATTAAATATCATATTCTACGAAATTTTAGAGATTCCATATTACCAACAAATATATCTCTAGACATTTTTAGAGTATGATGATTACATATCATCAATTACGTGGATATATGGCAAAGACATTTTCTTTGCTAATATCTCTCACAGAAAGACCATCAAGGGATTGGTTCCATCTTAATACTTGAGATCTTAACATATAAGATAATTGCATAACTATCATGGATATCATATTCTCAACTAGTATCATTAGATGTTCAATGTATTCATACCTAACAATTTCCTTAGCTGTCAAGATATACATTACAATATATGCTTCTTGCTACTCTATGTAGTAAGAGTGTACAAGCCTAATAACTAATGCACTCGACCAACTCTCATTTTTAGTCGACAATTGTATATATATTTCAATCACAAGTTATTCCTTTAACAAAGAAATAGAATAACTAACAACAACCCCTTCAAGTATCACAATACATTTTCTAAAGATAATATTGATACCCACTGATTAGATTCATGGCATGACAAATGTTACGACAAGCATACATCATTAGTTTTCTTCTATCTCCTAACTCTTAATCGTACTAGATATAGTTCTCTGGATATTTCTTTGTACACTTATATAGTCTTTCGACATTTATGAAAACTTTTATGATCACATTCTGATATAGGAGTATCAACAAGGCAACAATTTCACATGAGCATTTATAGTATAAAACTCTTGTGATAGAGCAAGAAGATACGAATAGTCTTAGCACGAATCATATAATTAGTTAAACCTGTGTCGTTTCTCTCAAAAATTGAGGACAACCATTTCAAAATGGTACTCCTTATCATGCTTAGCCAATCCAATGTCATCAATATCAAAGTTTGAATATAACCTACCGTCATACCTTTACACAAATACAGTAATTTTCGTCCGTATAACGAAATTCTTGTACGAGATTTAACCCTGTTAAAAACTCAAGTACGATTGTCAAGATATCTATATTAGACCATACATGTAACTATAAATTTACCACGATACAAAAAAAGGCCTTTAACATGAAATCTAAAAGTCGATTCATGTTGATCTCTTTAATCATTTCTCCATTGAGAATAAAAATACAGTCTCTGAGTCTATTTAGTGTAACTCTAAATTTAAACATACTATCAATGCTAGTATAGACGTACAGAAGTGGATCCCATCGTTATGAAAAAAATATATCCATCCCGATAAACTCACATTGAGTATAACCTTTTTTCAAAGATGAGCTTTATCTATCAGAAACTCACTAGTCTTCCACCTAACTTTCAAGAACCTAAATGTTCTCAGTAAACATAATGTCCGAATAGAACTTTCACCATATCCCATATTAGGTTGAAATTCTATACTCCATCTATATACTTCCATCACTTTTCTCAAAATTCATCTTTTGATTTTCTGAACCAAGAATTGTTGGCATTAAATAGCTCTTAGATCCAACTCAGAACCTAGAATCATTAAAATTATATAGTTCTTGGATGGCTCCCACTCAGAACTAAAAATCATTGATATTAAATGGCTCTTAGCTCCCACTAAAATCAAGTATCATTGAAATTAGATAGCTCTTAGATGGCTCCCACTCAAATAGATAGGTCCAACTCGAAAACAAATTACTCCCACTTGAATCAAAAGTTTGAATAATCTCTTATACGTATTCACAATTGATTCATCAATACATATAATATCAATTTCAACAATGTTCTCCAATCTTTTCTCTCTTACTAGGAAATATGTCAAATGTCACATATTGTGACTCAATATACATCCAAATTTTCATTTAAGTACCTTTTTAGACTACGGGCTTGTTATCGAGACACATCTAATTCTTAATAGACTCATATTCCCATACACATTATCGAGAAAATATATGAACCATTAAGAGTCTATGATAACCCATATTCGATTATTTACGTGTCCAAAACTTATATATTCTAAAGGCACCAACATTGAGAAAACTCCATTAATTGATACGTTGTAGTTAGCCAATGCTCTTTCCAAAAGCAAATACGTAAGTTGTACTACATATCTTGAACATCATCATATTCAGCAATATTTAATTCCTTCAATCTAATACAACATATAATTATTAGACATTAAAGAATAGTCAATCCAATAAGAATTTCTCTAATCACATAGATCATTAATATCTCGTGATAGAGATTCACGCTGTCAAACAGTTCTTAAAATCTTCAGCTCCATAATCTGATTTTCTACTCGTCTTCATAAAAGTCTAAATCAATACTGTAAAGCCTCGAAAATTCGCATATACTAGAATTTATTTACTTTCATAATATATTTTTAAATTTGGAAAGTTAGGGGACTAAAATGATAAATACAATAAATTCAATTTTAATTGGATCAAATATTTAAATATAGATAGAGTAACGATAAATATATCAATATTGTACTAGTTGGATAGCTCGTAATTAATTATGTACATTAGGCCCAAGAAAAAGTCGATTCGGATAAATAAACTCCAAAATATTTCAGTTTGAAAAAGGTAGATGAAAACTAGTTTTACAATTTAATTTTAACCTTTGATGAAAATGTACCCGCCATGTGTCACGTGTATGGAGTGATTTATTTTTATTTTGAATTGGTTGGGGATTGTTAGTGCAAGTGTATCTTAAAATATAGATAGGTAGTTTTATTTTAAAATAATTTATTTGTCTAGGTTGTTGGGAGATGATAGTGATAGGTTATCATGTGTTGATTAGATAAGGAAAAAATAGTGATTGTATAGAATTGAAACTCTTTATGGGGGAAAAACACGTTTCCTTGAAAGACTTTTAGGCCTATTAAAATTCAATATTCTCTTTCACCTTTAGACACCCATATACGAAAATAGTAGCAACAAATACAAAAAAATAAGTTTGGAACGTGAATTTGGAGTTTGTCTTCCAAAAAACTGGTTTATTACGAGGAGGATATTGATGTGCACTGTCTTTCTATCTTGTTTAAATATTTTTTTCATGTTAACGAATTTTATACTCATGAAAGTTAAAGTTATGATGTGATATGCTATTATATGAATGATATAGCCAATGCGGTACAATGATATGATATAATATGATATGAGGTCTTACCGGATTTAAAGATATGAGACGGTATGATTTTTTGATATATGTTTTAAAATTTTTATACGGGATCGCACCATTAATTTTATATCCTGCTGAGTATTTTCATGTACTCACCATTTTCCCTACTCTTCACATATTAGAACGAGTCGTTGGTTGGCGGGCGATGCGGTAGAGTTGTGATACCAGAAATTATGGAATTCAAAATAAATAAATTATGAGTAACATGACTGTGAAATTTTATTTATTTATTTATTTTTCGTTATTTTAGTTTTATCTTCATGTTAAATTTGCAATTTAATATTTGGGACATGGTTTAGTTAATTATATTTTCCATAGGCTTTATTTATTTTATATATGGAATTAGAAAGATTTTCATGTAGAATGTTTGACATAATTTATTTAATTATGAAATAAAGGTTTTAGTAACGATTTTAAATCTTTAAACTTTGGGTCATTACAGTATGGTATCAGAGCGTAGGTTTAATTTCCTGTAGACCCACATGTATTTTCATAATTTGGCTTTATAAAAAAATAAAATTGACATGAACAGTGATGGGATCACTGTTCAAACCGTGAACAGTTTAAAAAAAATAATTAATTAAAAAAGATGGTAAAGAGAAAAGATAGGGATTTTTTTAAGGAAATGTTAATAGTATGTGTATTTACATATGTATATATAATTATATTTTTTTATATATTGTGTGCATAATATGATTTAAGAGTTTATAGGGTATGCTATCGTTTTGTTGTGGAGAAAGATGTTTAATTTGGTTTCATTTTTTTTTTCAAATATAATTTGTAGCTGATAATTGTTGACTTTTTCTAAATTATTAATTGGTTTTGCAAAGATTACCCAGGGATTATATATTATTTATCGTTCACAAAGTTAGGGTTTTTAACGGAATTATAAAGGTTAAGAGTTACGAATTGTGGATGGCCATATATGTCTCTACCATTCTTATTTTTGCAAATTCAATTAGGAGTTAGAAAAAAAAATGAAAATAACATAAAATAAAATAAAATAAAAAGATTTTAAATTATTGCTAAATTGTATGTGTATGTATATAAATATTTTTAGATTTTATGGAAATACTTCCATTAAAATAAATTTTATGTTTAGCCATAATAACCACTAAATTATTATTTAGTTACTATTTTTTTTTTTAAATGGGTGAAATTTTATATTAGTACATGCACTAATATGTGATATTTTCTAGTAGCTAAAACTTCGATGTAATCCCTATGTAAAAAATAATAATATATAGTAAATAAATAAATTTTGATGATATATATAAACACTGGATTTTATACGTTTTAAATATTACGTGTAATAAAATGTTTATTTGTTTCCTTGTGTAATATTTGTTAAAGGTTAAATTTTCTGAAGATTTATGAATTTAATGATAATGACAAATTTAAGATTATTAAATATACGAATGATCTTTTGCACTCAACGACCACCAATCGACCACCCCTCTGACGACCCTAAGGTATATAAAGGGGTAACAAGATGAATGTACTTAGACATTTTACATGATTTAAATAGTTTAAATTGCATATCTTTAATTTTTTAAGGTTATTTTTCTCGTTAAATTTACGATATGCATACGATAACATAAGAATAACTTGTTAAACTTAGTACTGAAATGTGACCGATAACATCATATTAAATTTTAGAAAATGGCACCACCTACTCACACGAACTTGATGCGCGATTTACTACAAGCGGTACAAGAACTGAGCAGACAGAGACAAGCATCGCCGCCACAGAATGTATCGCCACAGCAAAATCCACCTCCATTTGTCCCAGGAGCCGTCTCAGTGGTTGAGCAATTTTGTAGGTACAAGCCTCCGACTTTCAATGGTGGTTCCGACCCACTGGCTATTGAGGAGTGGATTAAAGGTCTGGAGCGCATCTTTCGACACATCGCTTGTACGGATGCACAGAAAGTGCTATGCGCAGAATTTATGTTTGTTGGAGCAGCTAATCACTGGTAGGAATCTATCTCACGCACTAGGATGGAAGAGCAGCAACGTAACTTGACTTGGGAGCAGTTTAAGGATGGCAAAATATTTCCCACAAATTTTTGAGGGACTTCAAGGAATCAGAGTTTCTACAGCTCAGGCAGGGAGATATGTCGTTTATTGATTATGAATGGCAGTTTGAGCAGCTCTCAAGAGATGCCTTGTACTTAGTGGATACTGAAGTT
>NC_036237.1:16693811-16697050 GCF_002742605.1 Olea europaea var. sylvestris | reverse complement strand
TTCACAGATCGGGAGAGGAAGAATTCCATTTCTTTAGAGCAAAGTTCAAGTCTTTGCCTCGTTTTGTAGCGACTATTCAAGGGGAAAAGATGTTGAAAAATGAGTCATGTCAAAGATTTCGAGTTAATATCACCAGTCCCCAACATACAGGAACGATTGTTAACGATATTAATATTGTGCGAGATTTTGCAAACGTATTCCCAGAAGATTTACCAGGCAGTCCACAAGATAGGCAAGTGAAATTTACAATTGATTTGGTTCCTGGAGCAGCACCAATATCCAAGGCCCCATATTGAATGGCACCAAAAGAATTTCAAGAATTGAAGTTGCAATTAGAGGAGTTGTTGGAGAAAGGTTTCATTCGACCAAGTGTATCTCCTTGGGGAGCTCCTGTACTTTTTGTCAAGAAGAAGGATAGGAGTATGAGGATGTGTATTGACTACCGAGATTTGAACCATCTGACCATAAAAAATAAGTACCCATTGCCAAGAATAGAAGATTTATTTGACCAGTTAAGGGGTGCTACAGTGTTTTCAAAGATCGACTTGAGGTCTGGCTATCATCAGCTGAAAATCAGGGCAAGCGATATACCAAAAACTGCTTTCAGAACTCGTTGTGGACACTATGAATTCACTGTCATGCCTTTTGGTTTGACCAACACTCCAATTGTATTTATGGATCTCATGAACAGAGTGTTCCATCAGTATTTAGATCAGTTTGTCCTAGCGTTTATTGACGACATACTTGTGTACTCAAAGAATAAGAAGCAGCATTAGGAAAAACTTCGAATAGTACTTGAAACTTTGAGGAAGGAGAAATTATATGCCAAATTCAAGAAGTGTGAATTTTGGCTTGATCGTGTAGGTTTCCTTGGTCATTTGGTTACCGTCCAAGGAATTGAAATAGATACTGCTGAAGTAGAAGCAATAACAAATTGGCCAAAGCCGAGTAGTATGGGTAAAGTCCGTAGTTTCTTGGGATTGGCTGGTTATTATAGGAGATTCATTGAAGGCTTCTCAAAAATAGCAGGGTCGATGACTCAGTTGACAAGAAAGTGTATGGAGTTTCAGTGGACAGAAAAATGTTTTCAAGAACTCAAGCAGAGACTAGTTTCAGCTCCAGTATTGACGATACCAGATGGCTCGGATGGATTTGTGATTTACAACGATGCCTCCAAACAGGGTTTGGGCTGTGTATTGATGCAGCACGAAAAAGTAGTTGCTTACGCCTCGAGACAGTTGAAGTAATATGAGCAAAAATATCCAACTCACGACTTGGAGCTTATGGCAGTAGTTCACGCCTTAAAGATATGGCGTCATTATCTCTATGGTTGGAGGTGTGAAATTTATACAGACCAAAAAAGTCTCAAATACTTTTTCACACAGAAGGAACTGAATATGAGACAGAGGAGATGGCTGGAGTTAGTGAAAGATTATGACTGCACAATTCATTACCATTCGGGTAAGGCTAACGTAGTTGCAGATGCCCTAAGCAAAAAGACAGGATCACAGTTAGCAGTTCTACCCACGGTACAGGAATACTTGATAAGGGACTTTGAGAAACTAAGATTAGAAGTTATCACTCCGCTGACTCAGACTACAGCGATGATTAAAGCATTTATGATTCAACCTACACTTCGGGATCGAATTAGGGAAGCGCAAGATAAGGATCAATTTCTACAGAAGATAAAGACTGAGATTGGTTCAAATAAACGTGTAGGGTTTGAAATATCTGCAGATAACACGCTGACTTTCAAAGGAAGGTTATGTGTACCTAAGGATGAAAGTTTAAGAAAGGATATATTAGAAGAGGCTCACTCTATCCCATATTCAGCACATCCAAGTGGTACGAAAATGTATCGAGATCTTCGAGATACATTTTGGTGGAGAAATATGAAGAGAGGGATTGGTCTGTTTGTGGAAAAATGTATTATCTATCAGCAGGTCAAGGCAGAACATCAAAGGCCATCAGGATTACTGAAACCGTTGGATATTCCAGAATTGAAATGGGAGCACATATCGATGGACTTCGTGGTAGGCCTCCTCTCGAGATCAGTTAAAGGTCACGATGCTATTTGGGTAGTAGTTGATCGTCTGACGAAGTCAACCCATTTTCTACCAATCAAAGTAAACTTCAACATGGATCAACTCCACAGTTATACATTAGGGAAATAGTTAGATTGCATGGAGTTCTGTCACCATTGTTTCAAATAGAGATCCGAGGTTCACATCAAAATTTTGGAATAGTTTGCAGGTTGCTATGGGGACGAAATTGAAGTTTAGTACTGCTTATCATGCTCAGACAGATGGACAATCAGAAAGAACCATCCAAACTCTGGAAGATATGTTGAGGGCATGTATTTTAAATCTTGGTGGTAGTTGGGAAACACATCTGCCATTAGTGGAGTTCGCCTACAATAGTAGTTTTCAGGTCAATATAGGTATGGCCCCATTTGAAATTCTTTATGGTAGGAAGTGCAGATCCCCTATCCATTGGGATGAGGTCGGGGAAAATAGAATTTTGGCTCCTGAAATCATTCAATGAGCAGTTGAAGCAGTTGATAATATTAGAGCAAGAATAAAGGCAGCGCAAAACCAACAGAAAAGTTATGCTGATGGTAGAAGGAAGAATTTAGAATTTCAAGTGTGCGACAAGGTTTTTCTAAAGGTAGCACCAATAAAGGGTGTATTGAGATTTGGAAAGAAAGTGAAGTTGAGATTGCAGCTCATTGGACCTTTCGAGATCCTTGAAAAGATTAGTATTGTGGCTTACCGACTTGCCTTACCACCTGAACTTGCAGCAATGCATAATGTGTTCCATGTTTCGATACTCAGAAAATATGTCCATGATCCTAATCATGTGATAAGTTACCAAACTTTGGAGGTACAAAAAGATCTATCATATGAGGAAATTCTGACGATGATTTTAGACAGCAAAGTACACCAACTCAGAAACAGAGAAGTTCCCCTGGTCAAGGTACAATGGCGAAATCATGGACGAGATGAATCAACTTGGGAAAAAGAAGAGGAGCTTAAGCCAAGTATCCAGAACTATTCAATTAGCCAAGGTAATTTTCGAGGACGAAAATATTTAAGGAGGGAAGATTGTAAAGCTCCGAAAATTCACATATACTAGAATTTATTTACTTTCATACTGTATTTTTAAATTTGGAATGTTAGGGACTAAAATGATAAATACAATAAATTCAATTTTAATTGGGTCAAATATTTAAATATAGA
>NC_036237.1:16632100-16690794 GCF_002742605.1 Olea europaea var. sylvestris | reverse complement strand
CTCACACGACTCATGAACGTATATAAAAATGTGGTATTTTAAATACTTTCAGAGTATTTTTCATTTCAAAAAAAATGAAACACTTTTAAAAAATAACTCCCACTAGGCAATACCACTTAACAAATATTCTTGATCCTTATAATAAAAAAAAGAAGAAGAAATCAGAATTTAATTGAGTCCAGAAAAATATTTTTTGATGATCTGAAAATTAATTTTAATTGCACAAAAAGTCAAGAATATTTGAAAGACCAGTTTGTAATTTTCAGAATTGAAGTCGGGTCTCGCATGCATCCTTATATGCATGACCAATTTATAATGTTCTAAATTGAATTTCAAATAATCAACTTCCGACCAATATACAACTTTTCAGATGGGTATTGGAATAAACATCCAAAAATAGTTTTGAGACCAACATGTAATTTTTCAAATTGCATTTCGTATAATCAACATTCAAAAAGTGTGGAGACCAACATACAATTTTTCAAATTGCATTTGAAAACATTCAAAATTGTGGTGACTAACATGTAATTTTTCAAATTGTATTTGAAATAATCAACATTCAAAAAGTGTGGAGACCAACATGCAATTTGAAAAATTGCATTTTAAAACATTCAAAAGTGTGGAGACCAACATGCAATTTGAAAAATTGCATTTTAAAACATTCAAAAGTGTGGGGACTAACATGCAATTTTTCTAATTGCATTTGGAAACATTTAAAAGTGTGGGGACTAACATGCAATTTTTCAAATTGCATTTGCAATAATTAGCATTCAAAAGTGTGGGGACCAACATGCAATTTTCCTAATTGCATTTGGAAATCTTTAAAAGTGTGGGGACTAACCTGCATTTTTCCTAATTGCATTTGGAAATATTTAAAAGTGTGGGACTAACATGAAATTTTTCAAATTGCATCAGCAATAATTGAGGGACCAACATGCAATTTTCAAAATTTGAATCTTATTTCCACAGCAACAGTTTCTGCCACTTTTTTTTCCCCTGCTACTATTCATCATGCTCAGAAAAAATCAGAATTTTCAGATTTTTGTCAAAATTTTGGAGGACCAAAATTTCTTCAATTCAAGGCCAAAATTTATGTTCTTTATACCTTTGGAAAGCTCTTAAGAAGATCTGTCTAGTCATATAAAATGGGCAGCGTGAAACTTAACATACAATAAAATATCATGCGATAAAGTTTCGATTTTTCTGAACTAGGGTTCAATTTTACTCCCAAAATACAAAGCCAAATAACGTGAAATTTTCTAGATATGTTCTCCACAATATCATGAACATACAATATAAATTTCATGAATTAATACAAAGTACATGAAAAGTTTCCATTAACGACATTAAAGCTTTGAAAGAAAACTGAAATTCATGCATTTCATGTTGGAATTTAATTAGTGTTATTTATTCATACTGTATATGCAATTTACATATTAAATTTATGAATACCGCATTTACCTACACCGTATATACAAATTACCGTATATGCATATTACCGTATTTACAGCTTACCGTATATGCAGCATACTGTATTTGCAACAATATACCGTATTTGCAACAGCATACCGTATATGCAACAACTTACCGTATTTGCATATCCCGGTCTTGCATATACCGTATGTGCAGTATTTTGAAAATTTTGGAGAAACTGTATTCCGTTTTCTTTTGTCAATCTGATTTTATTTTAAACATAAATAGAACGACAAAATAATAAAATTGTAAATTATATAAAGCACACGAATATATTGCAGGAATTAAATAAATAATTGATGAACTTTCAATTCGAGACCTGTGCGAGCACAGTGTCCTTAAAACGGATTCACCCCCTTACAGTGAGTGCTTGAGATTTAATCCTAGCGTCTGTTTTCCAAGATACAACAGTAAACCAGTATAATCTGAGTACTACAGAAACTACTCCGACGAACGGAGTTAGTATTGGAACAATATCACCATCACGACGTTGGATAGAAACTATACATGCAGACAGAACAATACTATGGTTTATGCAGACGAAGAGATTTTCGTGTATTTTTTGGTGCGTGTAAGAAATTGCTGAAAAATGAGATTTAATATAAGTTAAATCTGCCCATTGGAGTTACTTTAGTTTCTGCAGTAATCATTGGAGTTTTAGCAATTTCAGAAACTCAAACGTCAGTCAGAGAAAGCAAGAAATTGCAAAACGTGGACACTCCAAACAGACCAATTTTTGCACCGTTCGGTTCGACATTTGTGTACACAGGTCACGCCCTCACACAAATTTAAGGTCCAAAAGTTGTTTCGATTCGTGATTTGCATTCTCCTGTGCTCACATGGAGAGAGCATCTATGCTACACATAATTACACCCTTCCAATGTATAGCCATATATAAAGTGGTTTGTGCTTGCTTCATTTTCCTAAATAGGGCAAGTTCAATTTTTTCACATAAACCATCTTCCAATGGTCAACTTTGAGCTTCAATTTCTCATTCATCCAAGCTTCATTTTTGGTAAATAAATATATGATTTCAATATTCTCACAGAGGAGAACACAAATCAATTTTGTTCTTCCAAATTGGACCAATGGGTCCCACCAAAAATGAGTCATTTACGCTCTTTTTTTCAACAAAAACCCCCCAAATGAATGAAAATTGGGAGAGATACGAGACCGTGAGACACAAAACTTGGTGATAAAATTCAATGGTTGAAGCCTGCAAAGGATAGGTATGTACTACCCTTTGAACCTTCCCTTGTGAAAGCATCTTTACTTTACTAGCTGACCAGTAGATATGTTGTCCTTGAACTGTTCTGTCGTTTATGTAAACGATGATGTACTCCACACATGATTCTTCCTAACACAATTCAATTCTCATTATTATGTTCGTTTTAACCATGAACATATGCCTGATTCAGTGAGAGTTCTTAAAAATTGAGCCCCACCCAATTCTCTTAGAAGTGGCCCCACTTCTCTCTCATACAAGTGATTTCTTATTACAAATAACCTGCATTACTTGGTTTGATTTTCAATGCATAAGAATCATTAAAAGCCTTGCTTATCCTTCATCCTTACGGGCATCACTGTTACATCATAGGAATGGATAGGAGGTAACACCTCCACAGTGATTTTATTAAGTCTTTACAACTAGGTTGTCCCTTTGAATCTAGATCTTGAGACCTCCAATCAACTAGATTGGATTTGCTTTGTAATGACTTATCTATTCAAGAGCTTAACTCACATCATTTCCGATGATTTTTCAGCTAACTCTTTATTTGACCCTTTGGTTAGTAGATCCGCAATGTTATTTTTTGATGTTACATAGTCAATAGTGATAACTCTAGTTGAGAGTAGTTGTCTGATGGTAGTTTGTTTACGACGTATATGTCTAGACTTACTATTGTACATGTTACTCAGTGTCCTTCCTAATTTGCTGATTGACTGTCACAATATATGCAAATTGCTGGCACAGATTTTGACCGTCTTGAAATATCCTCTAAAAAGTTGCACAACCATTCAAACTCTTCACCACATTTATCTAGAGCTATAAACTCAGATTCCATCGTAGATCTGGCTATAACTGTTTGCTTAGAGGATTTCCACGATATGAAAGCACCTCACAATGTGAACACAAATCCACTGGTGGACTTTGAGTCCTTTATATCAGATATCCAATAAGTATCACTGTATACTTCAATGGCCACTGGATATATGGTATAATGTAGTCCATAATCACGAGTATATCTTAAGTACCTTAGTACTCTTAATATTCCTTTCCAGTGATCAGCTCCTGGATTACTCGTATATTTACTCAATTTACTGACTGTGCAGATTATGTCTGTTCTTGTACAACTGATCAAGTACATTAGACTTCCAATAACTCTCAAGTATTCTACTTGAGAGACACTTTCACCTTTATTTTTAGATAAATGTTCAATTGTATCTATCGGTGTTCTAGCCAAGTCATTATCATCCTTATTGAACTTTTCTAAAATTTCATCCACAAAATGTGACTGACTTAGAACAAGTCCATCTGATGTTCTTAAGATTTTGACTCCAAGTATAACATCAGCTATGCCTATATCTTTCATGTCAAATCTCGAATTTAACATATTTTTAGTGGATTCAATCATTTTATTGTCACTACCAACAATACGCATGTCGTCAACGTAAAGACATAAAATGACATAATCATCTTTAGTGTCTTTGACTTAAATATATTTGTCACACTCATTGATTTTAAATCCACTCTCTATCATGATATTATCAAATTTTTCATGCCATTGCTTGGGTACATGTTTCAAGCCATATGGTGATTTCACCAATTTACGAACTTTCTTTTCCTACCTTGGTGACGAAAACCCCTCGGGTTGTTCCACACAGATTTTTTTTTTCTAAATCTTCATTTAGGAACACAGTTTTAACATCCATTTGATGTACTTCAAGATTTCGTAAAGTAGCAATCGCAAGTATCACCCTAATAGATGTTATTCTCATCACCGGAGCATACGTATCAAAGTAATCAATATCTTTTCTTTGTTTGTAACCTTTTATTACTAATCTAGCCTTGTACTTTTCGATAGTTCCGTCTGCTTTCATTTTCCTTTTGAAAATTCATTTGTAACCTAGTAGTTTGCCTCCTGAAGGAAGATTAACTAGCTTCCATGTATGGTTTTGCAGTATGTAATCTATTTCACTTTTAATGATATCTTTCCATTGAGGTCCTTTCGAAGAATTCACAACTTCTTGATAACTTTGAGGTTCACTTTCTAGTATATAGGTCAAAAAATCAAGACCATACAATTTTTCTGTCCTTTCACATTTCCTTTTCAGTCATAGTCTCATATGTTCGTTTGGAGCAGCTTGCTTTCTCTTTCGACTTGTACGAAAATACATGTTCAAAGAATGAAGTATTTCCTGATTCCAATATCTTGTTTTTGTATATGTCTAGGAATTTAAAATCATACACAAGAAATCGATAAACACTACTATTGTGTGTATAGCCAATGAAGATGCAATCTACTATTTTTTGTCCTATCCTTACCTTCTTTGGTGTTAGAACGACCACTTTAGCAAGACAGCCTTACACTCATAAGTACTTTTAGGAAGACTTTCTTCCTTTCCATAACTCATAAAGGGTATTTTCTATTTTCTTTCGTGACACCTTATTTAAAAGATAATTTGCTGATAACACAACTTCCCCCCGCATGTTCTAAGGTAGCCCAGAACTTACTAGCATTACATTCATCATTTTCTTTAAAATACGATTTTTTTTGTTCAGCAACACCATTTTGTTGCAGTGAATAAAGTACGGTGGTTTCGTGTATGATTCCATGTTGTGCACAGGATTCAGCAAATGGTACTTCATACTCACCATTTCGATCGTTTCTTAACACCTTAATTTTCTTATTAAGTTGAGTTTCAACCTCATTCTTATAGAGAATAAATTTTTCTATGGATTCATCTTTACTTTTTAGCAAATATACATAATAGTATTTGGTGCTATCGTCGACAAAAGTAATGAAATACCTGTTGCCACCTCTTGTTTATACAAGTTTTAAGTCATATACGTCACTGTGAATTAAATTAAGTGGTTACACATGTTTTACAATTTGTTTGGAATCAATATGGAACTAGGGTATGCAATTCAAGTTAACTAATCTTTGTAAAGTATCATAATTAACATGTTCTAATCTATCATGTCACAAATTAAAAGACTCAAGCAAATAAGCAGCAGAGTTTGCTTTATTCATTTTTTGCTTAACAACCATCACATTAAGTTTAAACATATCATTGGAAACATAACCTTTTCCGACTTCCGATAAACATTCCACTTTTCGGTAAAATAACTTTGTTTGACTCAAATATAGTGCGAAAATCATGCTTATTCAAATGCGACCCAGGCACTAGGTTCTTTCAAATTTTGACACATATAGCACATTGTTAAGAGTAAGTTCCTTTCCCGAGGTCATCTTCAAAACCACCTTTCTTGACCCTTGATTTCAAAAGTTGCCGAACTTCTCATAAACAACTTCTTCCCATTCTTAATTGCTTCGAACACATCAAACAGTTCCTTATCAAAGTACAGATACCTCGTAGCACCAATGTCAATCCATCATTCTTTGGGGTCTGAACTCACCATGTTCACTTCAGAAATGACGATTGAGAGATTCGGTTCTAGCACATCTTGTGCCATGTAGTCAACCACATTTGCTTCTTTCTTCTTCTTTGGCAATCTGCATTCCGAAGACTTGTGGCCTACTTTGTCACAATTGAAGCATTTCCCTTGAAATTTCTTCTTAGAAATTCCACATTTCGGTCCTTGCTTGGTCTTTTTGCCACCGGATGGCCCAGACTTTTTTTGTAGGTCTTACTACTTTGGCCAAGCTCCACAACATTGGCTTTAGCCATACTAGGATTGAATAACTTCTTTTCAGAACTCTTGTTGTCTTCTTCAATTCTAAGTCTAACAATTAGTTTTTCGACATTCATTTTCTTTCGTTTGTGCTTCAAATTATTCTTGAAATCTTTCCACGCGAAGGGCAATTTTTCAATAATTGCAGATACTTGGAAAGTTTCACTCAAAATCATTCATTCGGCATGAATTTCGTAAATAATCACTTGGAGTTCTTGTACTTGACTAATGACTATTTTGAAGTCACCACTTTATAGTCTAAGAATATGTCGACAATAAACTTTTTAGCCCCGACATCCTCAATTTTATATTTTCGGTCCAACAACTCCCACAACTCCTTAATAGTTTTCATAGTACTATACACATTGTATAGCGTGTCACACATTGTATAACGTGTCTGCTAAGCTATTCATAATACAGTTTCGACACAAAAAATCTGAATGGTTCCAAGCATCAAGTGTACTGATTGCTTGAACATTTCCCTCATCCTCATTGAGTTTTGGAACAGTCTTAGTCAATAATCTTGCAATTTTCAAAGTCGTCAGGTAAAATAGCACTTTCTACTGCCACCTTTTGAAATTCAAGCCATTGAATTTCTTCGATTTTTCTCCATGATTGATCGGAACATTAACAGTATGACCAATTGTTGGAGCTACAGTTTGAATCATAACATGACTTGGCAATTTAGCCACAGTCTGAGCCATAACAGAAATTGGTCATTGAGCCACATCAGAGCTCACAGCCTGATTTCCAGTAGGCACAGTTTGAGTCACATCCACGTTGATCGATTCGATTGCCATTTCTAAAAGTCAAACAAAAAAATTAGTTTCTAAAATGTAACAATATAAGAAACCAATTTTATTTTTTTTACAATATGTTTTAAATTTGAATTTAATTAGTGTTAGTGAATGAAACCAGATTCATTCATACCTTATATGCAATTTACATATTGAATTTATGCATACCGTATTCATGCACACCGTATATACAAATTACCATATATGCATATTACCATATTTACAGCTTACCGTATATACAAGATACAGTATTTGCAACAATTTACCGTATTTGCAACAGCATACTGTATTTACAACAGTTTACTGCATTTGCACCAGTATATCATATATGCAATAGCTTACCGTATTTGCATATACCGTATATGTAGTATTCTGAAAATTTTGGAGAAACTGTATTCCATTTTCTTTCGTCAATCTAATTTTATTTAAAACATAAATAGAACGACAAAATAATAAAACTGCAGATTATATAAAGCACATGAATAAATTGCAGAAATCATAGGAATTCAATAAATAACAGATGAACTTTCAACTCAAGGGCTATGCGAGCACAGTTTCCTTAAAACAAATGTGTCCCTTCACTGTAAGTGCTTGAGATTTAATCCTAGCGTCTGTTTCCCAAGATACAACGGTAAACCAGTATAATCTGAGTACTACAGGCACTACTCCGATGAGCTGAGTTAGTATTGGAACAATATCACCACCACGACGTTGGATATAAACTATACATGCAGACAGAACAATACTGTGATTTATGCAGACGGAGAGACTTTCATGTATTTTCTAGTGCGTGTAAGAAATTGCTGGAAAACGAGATTTAATATAAGTTAAATCTGTTCATTGGGGTTACTTCAGTTGCTGCAGTAACCATTGGAGTTTTAGCAATTTCAGAAACTCAAAAGTCAGTTAGAGAAAGCAAAAAATAGCAAAATGTGGACACTCCAAATGGGCCAATTTTTGCTCCGTTTGGTCCGACATTCGTGGACGTAGGTCACATCCACACACAAGTTTAAGGTCCGAAAGCTATTTCGGTCCGTGATTTGCACCCTTTGCACGCACGTGGAGAGAGCCTCTATGCTACATATTCCAATGTGTAGCCATATATAAAGTGGTTCATGCTTTCTTCATTTTCCTATGTGGGACAAGTCCAATTTTTTCCACATAAACCATCTTCCAATGGTCAACTTTGAGCTCCAATTTATCATTCATCCAAGCTTCATTTTTCCCAAGTAAATATATGATTTCGATATTCTCATAAAAGTGAATACAAATCAATTTTGATCTTCCAAATTGGACCAACGAGTTCCATCGAAAATTGTACAAAAAATGCCAAAATTTTAAAAAAAATGAGTCGGTTCCATCGAAAATTTACTCATTTTTTCCAACATTTCAATCATTCTAGGACATTTTTAGCATGTGTTTAAGCAAAAAAAAAGACCTACTTAGGCTCTGATACCAATGTAAAACATGCTTGCATGCTTATAACTAAGTTCCAAGTAATGATACTTACATGAAATCGCAAAATCGAGGTTGAATTACCTTGCTTTCAAATCTCCAAAATCTGCATTTTTTTGTACTCCGATGGTCTCAATCCCGATCACAATGAAAGGGGATTATTATTCACAATAGTGCCATTCTACATTTTTCTCGTACTCGACAAAGTTCTAGTCTTTATTCTCTAGAGTAGTATGACCTATATAAGGTCTTCTATTTCGTGATTAATGCTCTCTAAAGTATCATGTCTTTCTCGTACACTTAAAATCTTATCATGCCAGATGTTATCGCATTTAGCTTGTCACCTTTATTAACGTTAACTATATAGATTTTGATGCCATGATCTATCAGATTTTTAGAGACATTTTATCCTCAATCAATGCCCATTTATATACATATTTAATTTTGCATTAACGCGTGATAGCTCAACGTTAGGCATAGAGTCGAAAGTTCACTATGTTCCCAATCATCGTCTACAATCCTATTGTTTCACTTTCATAACTTAATTTCATAATGCAAAATTTCATGTGTTCTAAGTGAGAATTGCATTAATTCTTCCAACTTCAGAACTCCCACTTAGTTGATGAATCAAATAGTTCTTGGTGAGATTTTTCTAAATCTTCCAATCATCGAATTATCACTTAACTGAAAATCAATAGGTCTAAGTAAAAATCTCATCAATTCTACTGACCTTGACATTTATAACAATACATGAGTCGATGGATATCACATATTTCCATAAACATGCTCATTTATCCAATAATGTAATTTCATAGTGTACAATTATGACATATATCATGATTGTCAACCACACTTTAATATATGTTGCAACACAATCCCAACAAATGAGAAGTGACATCGAAATTTTCATATTCTGCTTATCACAAAAAAATGTACCAAAAAATATTCACGTATTCCACTAAGTTATGTTTCAGACTCATTTATTTTTAATTATAGTAAGCACGTAGGTTTTCAACAAGTTCCATAACCCTTGTTTCTCTAGCTTTCCCTCTAAGGATGCTATAAATGTGCATAGATCCAATAATATATAATCTAACACAAATTTCGAAACAAGTCACAATGGATCACATAACCTAATCAAGACTCACACGACTCATGAACGTATATAAAAATGTGGTATTTTAAATACTTTCAGAGTATTTTTCATTTCAAAAAAAATGAAACACATTTAAAAAATAACTCCCACTAGGCAATACCACTTAACAAATATTCTTGATCCTTATAATAAAAAAAGAAGAAGAAATCAGAATTTAATTGAGTCCAGAAAAATATTTTTTGATGATCTGAAAATTAATTTTAATTGCACAAAAAGTCAAGAATATTTGAAAGACCAGTTTGTAATTTTCAGAATTGAAGTCGGGTCTCGCATGCATCCTTATATGCATGACCAATTTATAATGTTCTAAATTGAATTTCAAATAATCAACTTCCGACCAATATACAACTTTTCAGATGGGTATTGGAATAAACATCCAAAAATAGTTTTGAGACCAACATGTAATTTTTCAAATTGCATTTCGTATAATCAACATTCAAAAAGTGTGGAGACCAACATACAATTTTTCAAATTGCATTTGAAAACATTCAAAATTGTGGTGACTAACATGTAATTTTTCAAATTGTATTTGAAATAATCAACATTCAAAAAGTGTGGAGACCAACATGCAATTTGAAAAATTGCATTTGGAAACATTTAAAAGTGTGGGGACTAACATGCAATTTTTCTAATTGCATTTGGAAACATTTAAAAGTGTGGGGACTAACATGCAATTTTTCTAATTGCATTTGGAAACATTTAAAAGTGTGGGGACTAACATGCAATTTTTCTAATTGCATTTGGAAACATTTAAAAGTGTGGGGACTAACATGCAATTTTTCAAATTGCATTTGCAATAATTAGCATTCAAAAGTGTGGGGACCAACATGCAATTTTCCTAATTGCATTTGGAAATCTTTAAAAGTGTGGGGACTAACCTGCATTTTTCCTAATTGCATTTGGAAATATTTAAAAGTGTGGGACTAACATGAAATTTTTCAAATTGCATCAGCAATAATTGAGGGACCAACATGCAATTTTCAAAATTTGAATCTTATTTCCACAGCAACAGTTTCTGCCACTTTTTTTTCCCCTGCTACTATTCATCATGCTCAGAAAAAATCAGAATTTTCAGATTTTTGTCAAAATTTTGGAGGACCAAAATTTCTTCAATTCAAGGCCAAAATTTATGTTCTTTATACCTTTGGAAAGCTCTTAAGAAGATCTGTCCAGTCATATAAAATGGGCAGCGTGAAACTTAACATACAATAAAATATCATGCGATAAAGTTTCGATTTTTCTGAACTAGGGTTCAATTTTACTCCCAAAATACAAAGCCAAATAACGTGAAATTTTCTAGATATGTTCTCCACAATATCATGAACATACAATATAAATTTCATGAATTAATACAAAGTACATGAAAAGTTTCCATTAACGACATTAAAGCTTTGAAAGAAAACTGAAATTCATGCATTTCATGTTGGAATTTAATTAGTGTTATTTATTCATACTGTATATGCAATTTACATATTAAATTTATGAATACCGCATTTACCTACACCGTATATACAAATTACCGTATATGCATATTACCGTATTTACAGCTTACCGTATATGCAGCATACTGTATTTGCAACAATATACCGTATTTGCAACAGCATACCGTATATGCAACAACTTACCGTATTTGCATATCCCGGTCTTGCATATACCGTATGTGCAGTATTTTGAAAATTTTGGAGAAACTGTATTCCGTTTTCTTTTGTCAATCTGATTTTATTTTAAACATAAATAGAACGACAAAATAATAAAATTGTAAATTATATAAAGCACACGAATATATTGCAGAAATCGCAGGAATTAAATAAATAATTGATGAACTTTCAATTCGAGACCTGTGCGAGCACAGTGTCCTTAAAACGGATTCACCCCCTTACAGTGAGTGCTTGAGATTTAATCCTAGCGTCTGTTTTCCAAGATACAACAGTAAACCAGTATAATCTGAGTACTACAGAAACTACTCCGACGAACGGAGTTAGTATTGGAACAATATCACCATCACGACGTTGGATAGAAACTATACATGCAGATAGAACAATACTATGGTTTATGCAGACGAAGAGATTTTCGTGTATTTTTTGGTGCGTGTAAGAAATTGCTGAAAAATGAGATTTAATATAAGTTAGATCTGCCCATTGGAGTTACTTTAGTTTCTGCAGTAACCATTGGAGTTTTAGCAATTTCAGAAACTCAAACGTCAGTCAGAGAAAGCAAAAAATTGCAAAACGTGGACACTCCAAACAGACCAATTTTTGCACCGTTCGGTTCGACATTTGTGTACACAGGTCACGCCCTCACACAAATTTAAGGTCCAAAAGTTGTTTCGATTCGTGATTTGCATTCTCCTGTGCTCACATGGAGAGAGCATCTATGCTACACATAATTACACCCTTCCAATGTATAGCCATATATAAAGTGGTTTGTGCTTGCTTCATTTTCCTAAATAGGGCAAGTTCAATTTTTTCACATAAACCATCTTCCAATGGTCAACTTTGAGCTTCAATTTCTCATTCATCCAAGCTTCATTTTTGGTAAATAAATATATGATTTCAATATTCTCACAGAGGAGAACACAAATCAATTTTGTTCTTCCAAATTGGACCAATGGGTCCCACCAAAAATGAGTCATTTACGCTCTTTTTTTCAACAAAAACCCCCCAAATGAATGAAAATTGGGAGAGATACGAGACCGTGAGACACAAAACTTGGTGATAAAATTCAATGGTTGAAGCCTGCAAAGGATAGGTATGTACTACCCTTTGAACCTTCCCTTGTGAAAGCATCTTTACTTTACTAGCTGACCAGTAGATATGTTGTCCTTGAACTGTTCTGTCGTTTATGTAAACGATGATGTACTTCACACATGATTCTTCCTAACACAATTCAATTCTCATTATTATGTTCGTTTTAACCATGAACATATGCCTGATTCAGTGAGAGTTCTTAAAAATTGAGCCCCACCCAATTCTCTTAGAAGTGGCCCCACTTCTCTCTCATACAAGTGATTTCTTATTACAAATAACCTGCATTACTTGGTTTGATTTTCAATGCATAAGAATCATTAAAAGCCTTGCTTATCCTTCATCCTTACGGGCATCACTGTTACATCATAGGAATGGATAGGAGGTAACACCTCCACAGTGATTTTATTAAGTCTTTACAACTAGGTTGTCCCTTTGAACCTAGATCTTGAGACCTCCAATCAACTAGATTGGATTTGCTTTGTAATGACTTATCTATTCAAGAGCTTAACTCACATCATTTCCGATGATTTTTCAGCTAACTCTTTATTTGACCCTTTGGTTAGTAGATCCGCAATGTTATTTTTTGATGTTACATAGTCAATAGTGATAACTCTAGTTGAGAGTAGTTGTCTGATGGTAGTTTGTTTACGACGTATATGTCTAGACTTACTATTGTACATGTTACTCAGTGTCCTTCCTAATTTGCTGATTGACTGTCACAATATATGCAAATTGCTGGCACAGATTTTGACCGTCTTGAAATATCCTCTAAAAAGTTACACAACCATTCAAACTCTTCACCACATTTATCTAGAGCTATAAACTCAGATTCCATCGTAGATCTGGCTATAACTGTTTGCTTAGAGGATTTCCACGATATGAAAGCACCTCACAATGTGAACACAAATCCACTGGTGGACTTTGAGTCCTTTATATCAGATATCCAATAAGTATCACTGTATACTTCAATGGCCACTGGATATATGGTATAATGTAGTCCATAATCACGAGTATATCTTAAGTACCTTAGTACTCTTAATATTCCTTTCCAGTGATCAGCTCCTGGATTACTCGTATATTTACTCAATTTACTGACTGTGCAGATTATGTCTGTTCTTGTACAACTGATCAAGAACATTAGACTTCCAATACTGATCAAGTACATTAGACTTCCAATAACTCTCAAGTATTCTACTTGAGAGACACTTTCACCTTTATTTTTAGATAAATGTTCAATTGTATCTATCGGTGTTCTAGCCAAGTCATTATCATCCTTATTGAACTTTTCTAAAATTTCATCCACAAAATGTGACTGACTTAGAACAAGTCCATCTGATGTTCTTAAGATTTTGACTCCAAGTATAACATCAGCTATGCCTATATCTTTCATGTCAAATCTCGAATTTAACATATTTTTAGTGGATTCAATCATTTTATTGTCACTACCAACAATACGCATGTCGTCAACGTAAAGACATAAAATGACATAATCATCTTTAGTGTCTTTGACTTAAATATATTTGTCACACTCATTGATTTTAAATCCACTCTCTATCATGATATTATCAAATTTTTCATGCCATTGCTTGGGTACATGTTTCAAGCCATATGGTGATTTCACCAATTTACGAACTTTCTTTTCCTACCTTGGTGACGAAAACCCCTCGGGTTGTTCCACACAGATTTTTTTTTCTAAATCTTCATTTAGGAACACAGTTTTAACATCCATTTGATGTACTTCAAGATTTCGTAAAGTGGCAATCGCAAGTATCACCCTAATAGATGTTATTCTCATCACCGGAGCATACGTATCAAAGTAATCAATATCTTTTCTTTGTTTGTAACCTTTTATTACTAATCTAGCCTTGTACTTTTCGATAGTTCCGTCTGCTTTCATTTTCCTTTTGAAAATTCATTTGTAACCTAGTAGTTTGCCTCCTGAAGGAAGATTAACTAGCTTCCATGTATGGTTTTGCAGTATGTAATCTATTTCACTTTTAATGATATCTTTCCATTGAGGTCCTTTCGAAGAATTCACAACTTCTTGATAACTTTGAGGTTTACTTTCTAGTATATAGGTCAAAAAATCAAGACCATACAATTTTTCTGTCCTTTCACATTTCCTTTTCAGTCATAGTCTCATATGTTCGTTTGGAGCAGCTTGCTTTCTCTTTGGACTTGTATGAAAATACATGTTCAAAGAATGAAGTATTTCCTGATTCCAATATCTTGTTTTTGTGTATGTCTAGGAATTTAAAATCATACACAAGAAATCGATAAACACTGCTATTGTGTGTATAGCCAATGAAGATGAAATCTACTGTTTTTTGTCCTATCCTTACCTTCTTTGGTGTTAGAACGACCACTTTAGCAAGACAGCCCTACACTCATAAGTACTTTTAGGAAGACTTTATTCCTTTCCATAACTCATAAAGGGTATTTTCTATTTTCTTTCGTGACACCTTATTTAAAAGATAATTTGCTGATAACACAACTTCCCCCCGCATGTTCTAAGGTAGCCCAGAACTTACTAGCATTACATTCATCATTTTCTTTAAAATACGATTTTTTTTGTTCAGCAACACCATTTTGTTGCAGTGAATAAAGTACGGTGGTTTCGTGTATGATTCCATGTTGTGCACAGGATTCAGCAAATGGAGCTTCATACTCACCATTTCGATCGTTTCTTAACACCTTAATTTTCTTATTAAGTTGAGTTTCAACCTCATTCTTATAGAGAATAAATTTCTCTATGGATTCATCTTTACTTTTTAGCAAATATACATAATAGTATTTGGTGCTATCGTCGACAAAAGTAATGAAATACTTGTTGCCACCTCTTGTTTATACAAGTTTTAAGTCATATACGTCACTGTGAATTAAATTAAGTGGTTACACATGTTTTACAATTTGTTTGGAATCAATATGGAACTAGGGTATGCAATTCAAGTTAACTAATCTTTGTAAAGTATCATAATTAACATGTTCTAATCTATCATGTCACAAATTAAAAGACTCAAGCAAATAAGCAGCAGAGTTTGCTTTATTCATTTTTTGCTTAACAACCATCACATTAAGTTTAAACATATCATTGGAAACATAACCTTTTCCGACTTCCGATAAACATTCCACTTTTCGATAAAATAACTTTGTTTGACTCAAATATAGTGCGAAAATCATGCTTATTCAAATGCCACCCAGGCACTAGGTTCTTTCAAATTTTCGACACATATAGCACATTGTTAAGAGTAAGTTCCTTTCCCGAGGTCATCTTCAAAACCACCTTTCTTGACCCTTGATTTCAAAAGTTGCCGAACTTCTCATAAACAACTTCTTCCCATTCTTAATTGCTTCGAACACAGCAAACAGTTCCTTATCAAAGTACAGATACCTCGTAGCACCAATGTCAATCCATCATTCTTTGGGGTCTGAACTCACCATGTTCACTTCAGAAATGACGGTTGAGAGATTCGGTTCTAGCACATCTTGTGCCATGTAGTCAACCACATTTGCTTCTTTCTTCTTCTTTGGCAATCTGCATTCCGAAGACTTGTGGCCTACTTTGTCACAATTGAAGCATTTCACTTGAAATTTCTTCTTAGAAATTCCACATTTCGGTCCTTGCTTGGTCTTTTTGCCACCGGATGGCCCAGACTTTTTTTGTAGGTCTTACTACTTTGGCCAAGCTCCACAACATTGGCTTTAGCCACACTAGGATTGAATAACTTCTTTTCAGAACTCTTGTTGTCTTCTTCAATTCTAAGTCTAACAATTAGTTTTTCGATGTTCATTTTCTTTCGTTTGTGCTTCAAATTATTCTTGAAATCTTTCCACGCGAAGGGCAATTTTTCAATAATTGCAGATACTTGGAAAGTTTCACTCAAAATCATTCATTCGGCATGAATTTCGTAAATAATCACTTGGAGTTCTTGCACTTGACTAATGACTATTTTGAAGTCACCACTTTATAGTCTAAGAATATGTCGACAATAAACTTTTTAGCCCCGACATCCTCAATTTTATATTTTCGGTCCAACAACTCCCACAACTCCTTAATAGTTTTCATAGTACTATACACATTATATAGCGTGTCACACATTGTATACCGTGTCTGCTAAGCTATTCATAATACAGTTTCGACACAAAAAATCTGAATGGTTCCAAGCATCAAGTGTACTGATTGCTTGAACATTTCCCTCATCCTCATTGAGTTTTGGAACAGTCTTAGTCAATAATCTTGCAATTTTCAAAGTCGTCAGGTAAAATAGCACTTTCTACTGCCACCTTTTGAAATTCAAGCCATTGAATTTCTCCGATTTTTCTCCATGATTGATCGGAACATTAACAGTATGACCAATTGTTGGAGCTACAGTTTGAATCATAACATGACTTGGCAATTTAGCCACAGTCTAAGCCATAACAGAAATTGGCCATTGAGCCACATCAGAGCTCACAGCCTGGTTTTCAGTAGGCACAGTTTGAGTCACATCCACGTTGATCGATTCGATTGCCATTTCTGAAAGTCAAACAAAAAAATTAGTTTCTAAAATGTAACAATATAAGAAACCAATTTTATTTTTTTTACAATATGTTTTAAATTTGAATTTAATTAGTGTTAGTGAATGAAACCAGATTCATTCATACCTTATATGCAATTTACATATTGAATTTATGCATACCGTATTCATGCACACCGTATATACAAATTACCATATATGCATATTACCATATTTACAGCTTACCGTATATACATGATACAGTATTTGCAACAATTTACCGTATTTGCAATAGCATACTGTATTTACAACAGTCTACTGCATTTGCACTAGTATATCATATATGCAATAGCTTACCGTATTTGCATATACCGTATATGTAGTATTCTGAAAATTTTGGAGAAACTGTATTCCATTTTCTTTCGTCAATCTAATTTTATTTAAAACATAAATAGAACGACAAAATAATAAAACTGCAGATTATATAAAGCACATGAATAAATTGCAGAAATCATAGGAATTCAATAAATAACAGATGAACTTTCAACTCAAGGGCTATGCGAGCACAGTTTCCTTAAAACAAATGTGTCCCTTCACTGTAAGTGCTTGAGATTTAATCCTAGCGTCTGTTTCCCAAGATACAACGGTAAACCAGTATAATCTGAGTACTACAGGCACTACTCCGATGAGCTGAGTTAGTATTGGAACAATATCACCACCACGACGTTGGATATAAACTATACATGCAGACAGAACAATACTGTGATTTATGCAGACGGAGAGACTTTCATGTATTTTCTAGTGCGTGTAAGAAATTGCTGGAAAACGAGATTTAATATAAGTTAAATCTGTTCATTGGAGTTACTTCAGTTGCTGCAGTAACCATTGGAGATTTAGCAATTTCAGAAACTCAAAAGTCAGTTAGAGAAAGCAAAAATTAGCAAAATGTGGACACTCCAAATGGGCCAATTTTTGCTCCGTTTGGTCCGACATTCGTGGACGTAGGTCACATCCACACACAAGTTTAAGGTCCGAAAGCTATTTCGGTCCGTGATTTGCACCCTTTGCACGCACGTGGAGAGAGCCTCTATGCTACATATTCCAATGTGTAGCCATATATAAAGTGGTTCATGCTTTCTTCATTTTCCTATGTGGGACAAGTCCAATTTTTTCCACATAAACCATCTTCCAATGGTCAACTTTGAGCTCCAATTTATCATTCATCCAAGCTTCATTTTTCCCAAGTAAATATATGATTTCGATATTCTCATAAAAGTGAATACAAATCAATTTTGATCTTCCAAATTGGACCAACGAGTTCCATCGAAAATTGTACAAAAAATGAGTCGGTTCCATCGAAAATTTACTCATTTTTTCCAACATTTCAATCATTCTAGGACATTTTTAGCATGTGTTTAAGCAAAAAAAAGACCTACTTAGGCTCTGATACCAATGTAAAACATGCTTGCATGCTTATAACTAAGTTCCAAGTAATGATACTTACATGAAATCGCAAAATCGAGGTTGAATTACCTTGCTTTCAAATCTCCAAAATCTGCATTTTTTTGTACTCCAATGGTCTCAATCCCGATCACAATGAAAGGGGATTATTATTCACAATAGTGCCATTTTTTATGAGATTTCATGCCAGAAATGTGGTTCTTAGGGCTTTCCAATTTTGTGTGAATTTACATCGGAATTTTCACACTATTTTCAATGCCATCATTTTTTATCTCTATCTTCAAACCACTCCCTCCAACCATTTTACTAACTTGTGGGTCGGGTCATCCCACATGGGCGACCCACGACCCGTATTTTCTAACAGCTTCTATCCAATATAAACTCCTTGTTTAATTGATATTCATGGATAGGAATTTAGTCATACAATTGCCTGTGATCTTAGAAAAGGCTCTGTAAATCACATTACATACAGACTAATTAGCTTGAATATATCAATCGAAGCTTTTTGAATCTTGAGTTTTGGTACGAGCACGATATAAAAAGCCAAGTAAAATCGTGGGAACTGATAACTAGCAAAAAACTCCTTATCGCAACCACTACATCTTCCCTTATAATCTCCTAGCAAGAAGTGTAAAAAGCAATCCCGAAAATATTGTGCACAGGAATACTTTGTTTTGGAATTGACTTCAAGGTTCCCAAAATTTCCTCTTCCGTCGGGTCACTAATGAGAGTCTCGTTCTCCCCACTCAAGATAATAGGCTCCAAACATGATAAGTCAGCTCATTGGTTTGGGCCCTTCTCTGACAAAAAATCTTGAAAATATCATACTGCCCCATTATGGACCTCTTCTGGCGAGCTTAAAACATCCCCGTTTGCAAGTTGCACGTCAACGATAAAAGAAGATTTCTTGTGATCCGCTTACTTTTCTTCACCTTCTGAGCCATCTTTATCTCTTCATATTTTTGCCAAGCTTCCAATTCAAGCTTAATTAAAATATAGTTTTCCTCCAACCTATATTGGTACCCCATTTGTAATTGATGCTATATAAATTCCATCCGGTCTTCCAGAGCTTTAATGGTATTCTCCACTTGTCAAAAAACATGCTTGTTCCATGATCTCAAGGCCACGTTCAATTTCTTTAGTTTTGTAGCCAGTCCAGGGGGCCCTGCTTGAGGTTCCTCGTCTTTCCATTGATCCACATGTTTTGGAATCTAAAAGAAGTAGGGCCATAATTTTCCATCTTCTTCTCAAAGTAGATAAGCATAGGGTGATGATCCGATGATTTCTTTGCTAGATACTCCATCTGAGTAGTAAAGACTGATTGTAAACAAGCACCATTTTGTAATTATAGGATCCAATCTTTCCCTGCTACATGTTAGACCATCATGATCATTGCACTAGGACATTCTTCAACCATTAAAGCTTAGCTTAGCTAGACAACAATTGTTTAGAAAAGAACTGAAGTCCTCCATGATCGTTTGAGACCTTGGGTTCCTACCAATTTTCTTCGAATCAATTCTGATCCTATTGAAATCACCCATTGCTAACCACGGTATATCGTTCCTTTGCCAATCCTCAAGTTCACTCTATAGCTTTTGCCTCTTAGCCTGAGTACATTTAGCATAGACGAAAGAGAGATATGTTGCCTCGCCATCTTTACTAAACAAACCAGCTGTGAGAGATTGGTTAGACATACTGTTAAGACTTGGGGTCCATCTTAATAAGGTCAACCTTATGGAGAAGTCCAAAATCTTTATAAATTGGTATTTATTTCGATATTAAACCGATGTTGGATAACACATTCCTTAACAGACCCCTTCAAGATGGTGACTCATTTGAGCAAACTAATTTTGAAATCTAAGGGATGGCTCTGATACTATATTAAGACTTGAGGTCCATCTTAATAAGGTCAACCTTATTAAGTGGAGAAGCACAAGATCTTTATAAATTTGTATTTATTTCAATATTAAACCGATGTGGGATAACACATACGAGCAACTTGTAGCAATAAACGGTCACACCAAAACACACAAATTTTACCTCTTGTCATTCATTTGAGCAGAAATTTGAAGCCTTAGCTGGTTGCCTACCTCAATAACCTTGTGTCACTTACAAAAGGTTTAGATATAGCTTCTTCTCCAATTAATTTTTCAATTGCTCCAACCAATTTCCAGCTTACCAAAGTGTTAATAATCAAAGTTTCAATCCAGCTATTAAATAAATAAATTATATATACCATTAAATATTTACAATTATATGGCATATATGTGACATAGATCAATGTCAAAACTTTTGGAAAATGTTTTACAAGTTCACCCCATTTTGTTTAGTTTATTGGTTAAGTACTTTTTCCTTTGAATCTTTTAAACGTCATTATTTGGAAAAATCCAAGTGTACAGACAAGTCATTGCCAGAAACATCACAGAAATCTCACATGGGGGTGGGCCCCATGTGAATATTTTATTCCAAAAAATAAATCATCTACCCCACCAATGTGTGTTATCTGTAGGAGATCTGTAAAAAAAATTATGTACATCTAGACTGGTCCTCATTATTTTCGTCTACAAAATTACTGGATGTGTTTGGTTAATATATTATTTTGAATCTAAAATGTGATATCTTTCATCACATGCGGATTTTTAATTGGTGATTGGTTAATATTTTTTTCGATAAATGTAAAATATATTGATAAAAAATCGTATACAAGTATATCGGGCATACCTGGTCAAATAAAGATCAAATACATATACAAGTATATTGAGTATATCCAGGCAAACAAAATGAAAAAAATGTACAAACGAGAAGATCTAGTGACCTAAAGCTAATGAATCAAAGTGAATCAAAACATGAGGATACGAAGAAAACATTACTTTGTCTACATGGGTTTTCATCTGTATAACAATGCTATCAACCTGCGATCTAAGATTCTCAAAAATCATCATGTTTCATATTGTCCATAAGAGGTAAACGGTGCTAGCAAGTGCAATATGCTTAACTTTCTTAGCCAAGACGTCTCCTTAGCCTCATTTTTAATCCATTTCAATGTAGCATAGACATAAAACGTCTAATGCTAAGCCATGCATGATCTTTCCCCAAACAAATGCAATGAACTACAAGTGAAAATAGGTGTTGTTCCGTCTCTATCGCAACTCCACAAAAACTGCAATTTCTGTCTATCTCCAAGTGCCCTAGTTTGTCCTTAGTTAACAACTTGGATTATCTCCTAGCCACAGGATCAAAACATGCTTAGGGGTGACAAACACATTCCAAATAGTTGCTGCCCCGACTATCCTTGACTCCTTCGATTTGAAAAATTATATGCAGCTACCATGTTGAAGCTATCCAATTCAACAGCTTGCCCTTTGTGACTTGGACAGCGTGTTCAAGCTGTTTAGTCTTGTCACTTATTTCCAGCAGCCTTTTAAATAGAGGAAAATCCTCTTTCCTTACTATGTACTCCCAAATATCAATCCCACGAGCCCCCAGGGCACATCTCCAAGTGGTAAAAGAAGGGGGGTGGAGAAATCCAGCCTTGCTTGAGGCTGCTGCGTCAAGGGTTCGAATCCTGAAATATGGATTTGGCTCTTGGGTAAGTGCAAGTGTACAAGCAGCCTTCCACCCTGTACCCTTGGAGGCATAACCTGCGATTTACCTCCCTCACGATGCGTGGTGGGGGACCCTTAAGGTTAGGGTTTAACCTTTTAAATATCAATCCCACGAAGAAAAATCTGATTTACCTACTTTATCCATAGGTGTCCTTCTTGCTATGAATGTTCTAAAAGGTTTTTCCAAGAAGTGCCAAGTTCCAACATTTCTAATTTTAAACACTCTTTCATCTCTCTCTCTCTCTCTCCATCGTATGTGTTATAAGAATTGATGTGAGTAAAACCATTTCATCATGCCCATATATATAGGTATAGGCTAGAGTAGCATATAAACCAAAACTTTGACTTGATAGAGCTAAATCTTGTTACAGAGGTCTATTCAAAATGTACTTTATTATTATCTTATTCAATAAACAAAGACCCCACTATCTCTATCCAAATACACGTGGCAACCATATATTAATCTCAAAAATCAAAACTAATAAATCATAAAAAAACAAACTTATCCATGTCTTCCAATGCCTTATTATAATCAGAAGTCATTGCAAGATTTGCTGTTATCACTCAATTTATTTCTCCCTCATGTGGTTGTCCCAAACTGATATGATTTGACTCTACAACCTAGGTTTGGGATTTTCTCATATTCTAATTTAAATGGATAACAATGAAGTAACTAGGAGTTTTAATTAGATAACAATTGGCCTTTTTATCCTAATCAAAAGTAAATAATTATCTACACGTGACTAACATATTATTTAAATTAATATTATTTACCAACAAAGGTTACATTCTTAGAACTATAATATCTTGTGCCTAACTTTACCAAATCAATTTTTTCTCGAGCATAAAATACATAATGAAATACGAGCTATCTAACGAGTATAATATTGACATACTTATCCTTGTTCTATCAAAATCCAATTATTTGACCCAATGAATATAAGAATTAATATATTTTTATCTTAGTCCCTCAACTTTCAAAATAATATAGAATAAATAAATTTTATACCAAAAAAAAATTTCAAGATGTTACACCTAAGACAAAGGTACCTTAGACTGTAAGTAATGGTCCACATCATTAATGAACTTTCATCGATATTTTACCAACCTTTTATGTTGGTTCCATTGTAATTGAATCATGCTATTTAGCACCTATAGTGCTAGAATACCATTTTAAATTATCACACTTGATAGATTTAACTAAATGAATTGTATGACATTGTATTTAAATGAATATATCATTTAATGCGATGCAGTTGCCACCTAGACCATGTTAGGCACCAGTAATGTTAACTATCATTAGTCACTGTAATGAAGTAGATGGGTTTTCTTTAGTACTCCATCGGAAGAATTAAAATTATTTATATATAATTTTCATAGTTTTTATTGATAATATGGTTTTTTGTTTTGTTTTTTTTTTTTTGAGGAATAAGGTATTTTCAGTTCCTATCTTTAAATTTAACAGAATTGTCTCTCTAAAAATTTCTAAAAAATAAACTTTTTACTCATTTGTTGTATTTCTCATACTACAACTTATGTCGAAAATCAACATAATAGCCCAAGCATCCCATATTACTTTGTACTCACATTTTCCAATTCTTTAATCTCGAGAATCATACCGAGCCCTTGTTTGATCCCCATTATTTGGTGTTAATAGATTTTGGAATAATGATTTTCAAGAAAATGTGTAGTTAAAATGTATGAAAAAATTTTGAGTTTACATGTTATCGAACTTATTCCAATTCTAAGCGGTCAGATCGAATCGATCCTAACTCTCTTATTGAATTACAGAATGTTTTATTGTGAGAATGTACGATTAAAAATGAAATTTAAAAAAATAAGTTAAAAAAAAGTGGGATCAAACAAGTGCTGAAATGTCCAATTTTTGCTCATCAAATTCCAACATTTTGTATTCCAAATAAAGTGATAAATATTTAGCCAATGTTATACCTTTCTTGAGAGGCAATGTTCTTATTTCCTTTTCTTTTCCTTCGAACTTTATGTCTAATCACACCCCATCTTACTCAATTTTACCTCTCTGCTAGAGCACTTTATTCTCTTTTTCTCAAATTGTCATCAAAGGTGAATGGAAAAACGGGTGTCAAAATATTATTGGTTAGTATACTTCCAAACTTGATATTTCAATACCTTCCACCAATCCCATCAAGCTCCACTTCTCTCCAGCCATGGATGCTGCTAGCACAGTAACAATCAATTGTCTCGCAAAATCAACTAACTTAACTACCTTAACCCCAATATGGCCTCAGACAATACCACAAATTTTGAATCTTAATTACTGTAACAATCCCAGCAATAAAAATGTTTCCTTATTTCTCAGGAGCTGCTCCACAAAACCAAACATCAATAGAGAAAATGAAACGGATGAAAATTTGACTGTTGAGCCCAGTTCACATTCAAGAACTCAAAAACAAGCCAAGCCCACTTCGATTCAATCCCTTTCTTCTTCAAATTCATCATTTTCGAGAGGTTTAGTCTTTGATTTGGGTACCAAGAATTCTTGGGATAGCCTTGAAGTTGGGTCGCCTGTGGTGAAAAGGTACCTAAGTGATGATGAAGAGAGGTGGTACATGTGGTACCATGGGAGATCTGGTGAAAACCCGGATTTTGAATCGATCGGATTGGCAGTTTCAAGCAATGGAATTCACTGGGAGAGAGGTGGAGGGGCTGTTAAATCAAGTGCTGATGTGGGGTTGGTGATGAATTGTAGTAAAGATTGGTGGGCATTTGATATACAGAGCATTAGGCCTTGTGAAATTGTGATTATGTCTAGTACAAAGGTCAGATCAAACAATGCTGTTTACTGGCTTTATTACACCGGAGTTAGCTCCGAATATGTCGAATTTTCAGATAATTCTTTGGAATTTAGTCTCAAGAATCCTGAGAGGGCACACATTGTTGGTGATTTTAGTAATGAAAATGAGGGCAAAAGCAAGATTTTGAAGTCATTGCCTGGTTTGGCAATGAGTCAAGATGGAAGGCACTGGGCTAGAATTGAGGGGGAGCATCATAGCGGAGCACTGTTTGATGTGGGATCAAATGGAGAGTGGGATTCTTTATTCATTGCCTCTCCACAGGTTGTTTATCATGGTAGTGGTGATCTTAGAATGTATTACCACTCATTCGATGCAGAAAGTGGACACTTTGCAGTTGGCATTGCCCGGTCCAGGGATGGAATGAGGTGGGTGAAATTGGGGAAAATTCTTGGAGGAGGTGCAAATGGTGCATTTGATGAGTGTGGGATAGTGAATCCTAAGGTCATTAGGAACAAGAAAAATGGGACATATTTGATGGTTTATGAAGGTGTTGCTGCTGAAGGTGAGAGGAGTATCGGATTCGCAGTATCTTCAGATGGATTGAAGCAATGGAGGAGGGTTCAAGATTTTCCATTGTTGAAGAAATCTCAAGAAAATGGATGGGATTGTGAAGGGGTGGGATCACCTTATTTAGTGCAAATGGATAGAGATTTAGATGAATGGAGATTATATTACAGAGGGATTGGCCAAGGGGGAAGAACAGGGATTGGATTGGCAATTTCCCAAGGAACTGAACTGAACAATTTCCAGAGATGGACAGGATTTCATTTTTGAGGCATATGTTCTAATATTTCTTGTCTATTTTGGTGATATTCATTTGTTCAATTCAGTAATTATGGGATTCTTTATCTATACTGGGTTAACATGATGGTACAAATGAATGTTACTTTTAGATTATCATGTGCTCGATTTTGATGATTTATAATTTAATTTACAGTTTACAAAAGGAAACAAAAGATGAAACATACATCATGTATCGACTATGTCCTCTCAAAGAGTGTTAAAATGCTGCGGAATAAGGTGTAACCTTTGATATAGAAGCACCGATTCATCTTGATTTCATTTATTTGAAGTGGCATTTCATCATATCAAAGTCTATAAATTGCAGAAGCATCTTTTAGTTTATCTATCAGACTCAAACTAGTGAAGAAATTGTTCGAATTATTTTTAGGATAATTATTTGACTTTATTGAATAATGTTAGAATAATGCTATTTAGCGTCACTGGGGTAATAACCTCAATCTATACAACTCTAATATGACATTAAATGATTAGCGGTCATTTATTTTTTTCTTTCATTTAGGTTATCACTTAATGCTACACGGACTGAAGTTATAATTCCAATGAAATTAAATAGTATTATTCATAATGTTATGGGCTACAAATTTATTTGGGTCATAGTGTGAGATTTTTTAAATCTTTTTATAAAAGACTCGTGAATTCAATTTCCCTATTATGTTTAAACTAGCCCTTTACTTGGATTGTATAACTCTAATATTAATTGGAATTAGGTTTCGTTACGTTTTCAACAGTGAAAACTACTTGTAAATCACATAGAAGTAAGGGTGTATCTGTCAAGTCATCACGAACCGCAGATATAATTGAAGATTCATTCATGAATTTTGGTGCTCGAACCTAATCCCGTGAGTCAAACTCAAGGGCAGAAAGGTGCGAGCTCAATCGGGTAAAAGTACCCACACACGATCCTGGACGGGGATGTCCCACGCTCGACCACTTGACCAAGTTCTCTATGCTCAACCACATGCTCGAATGCAAGTAGGGCCCAAACTCGACCATGGGCTTCCAAGTACAACCATTTTGTTTGAACCTCGAGCGTGGAATGATAGCAGTTTATCACAGAATCTGAGCGACATGATTTGCAATTAAGTAAAAAATTGAGGGCGACTGGTGCTAAAAAAAAGATAGAATGTAGATTAGTAATAGATTACAAAGGTTAGGGACGAAAATGCAAATTTCCATTTTTATCATTAGGGAGACCAAGAAGAATAAGAGAGGTTTAAGAACTGCAGCAATGGCAGATATCTCTTGAACACCTTAACACCCTCAAACCCTAGCTACACTCCCACCTCCGCAGAGCCCCACAACATGTCTTCCCCGAATTCCGAGGAATCCAAACCCGAAATACAGCCCGCCCACCAACCCAAAATCCAAGAAATTCCACAAGAAAAAGAAACAGCGACGGAACAAGTTTCAGAAGACTCAATTAATGAGGGGAATGGTATTGAAGAAGAGGAGGAGGAGGGAGAATGTGGATTTTGTTTATTCATGAAAGGGGGCGGCTGTAAAGACACATTTATAGAATGGGAGAAGTGTATTGAGGAGGGTGAGAAGAATAAAGAGGACATTGTGGAGAAGTGTTTTCAGGTAACTTCTGCTCTGAAGAAGTGTATGGAAGCTCATGCCGATTACTATGCCCCGATTTTGCAGGCGGAGAAGGCGTCTGAGGAGGAGGCTGCAAAGGAATTGGAGAAAGAGAGATTGAGTAGCAAGGAAGACGGTGGGGAAGAATCTGAGTTGCAAAATAATGAGGAAACTTTTGATAGGGCTGAGAAAAAGGAAGGATCTTGATTTGGGAGAATTGAGGAGATCGAGCTGTTTAGAATTCGTACGTTCATTTTACATATGGAAATTGTGAAGCTTTGGGAGAATGTTCTCGAGGTAAATTAAAGAAAAACAAGGGAGTTTCTTATAGAAAGTAGTAAATTTTTGAATAATTGTATCCTATACTAGATGGCATCCTTTCAATGTATGCTTTTAGGGTATTTGTTCAATGACATTTATGAGCCTGTCATCATATTTAAACTTTAAGAAAATATACGATGAGGTTTTTGAGCATGTGAGTTATGTTTTCTATGGCTTCGGTAATTTAGGTTATAAATTCAAGAGTGTTAAAAAATGCAATGATCTCATGTTGTGAAAGTGGAAAAATGGGATTGAGGAGATTTGTTGCATGTAAAAATAAGTTATTCAATTGAGGATGCTCTGCTGAATATGTAATTTATTCTTATTTTTTATGAAATCCAAATTGATGATTTAAGCGCTAGGCCAACTGGCCAAGGATAGTTTAATTGAAGTTGCTGATGTTCTATTGTAAATGTTGAATATAATGTATTTGGCCCCCATACTTTTTGTTTTTCAAACGTGGCGATCGGTTGTGATGTGGTGAGCTGCGGTTTCTTGGCGTTGAATCGAATTTGACAGACTATTTTTGTTTGGGTCATGGTTAATAGAAAGTTGAATCTAATCCTAAACACTATTTTTTTTTTCCCTTATGCTTTAATCTTTCAATTGGGAGCTATGCCAAGGCTTCTCAGAAATTATGTTGGGGCTGGATATTTCGTCTCACCTCCACGTCCAACTTTGACATATTAGTCTAGATATGAAAAGAGAAGATAAAGATTATGGGAATATGGTGATTACGGCTATAAACTTTGGAATATTATCATGTTTTTAGCAGGGTCTTTGACTAATCACCTTGATAATATTTTTAACAATGTATTAGGTGAATGTGCCAAAAGTCTTCTGGTATAATTCTTCAAGGATCATTACTTTGTCTTCGCTAATCTAGTATTCTCTGCATCCATCAATTGATAAAGCCTGGTAAGCTACTGTTAACTGCTAAACAAGGAGTAACAGAATAAGATGTGCTTGAACTTGATCAGTGTCTGCAACTTGAGGGGTGCGCACATTTGCATGGTCACACTTGTTGTTAAGAAGGGAGCTTGAGAATTAGTTTACAATTAAATTTAAAAAAAAAAAAAAAAAAAAAAAAAAAAAAAGGAATGCTAAAAGGTGGTAAATTTTGTTGTATTAGCGGTTGATCTAGAAGCCAACAACCATTCTTTTTATAGACAGTATGAGGTACTTATTTGCATGTTTGTACACAGTTCCATAGGAAAAAAAAAAAAATACTTAGTGCTTGTTTGATTTTGTTAAAAATAAATTTTTTAATAGATTTTGATAAAAGTTAATGAAATGTGTGGTTGAAAAGTTGATAAAAGTTGCGAATCCCATGAAATGTGTGGTTAAAATTAATTGTTGACTTTGACTCATATTTTTGTCATCCTTTAAAACAAAACCAAATAAAGTCTTAATAACGTGTGATTTGTGAAATGTTTTGAAAGAAGTATGGAACTCTGAGAAGATGATCTTCAATTTAAGGAAAAAGTGTCCCTTAATCCTGCAATACCGTGGTCAATTTGACGAAACATCTTTAAGACATTGGAAAAAGCAGTTACCAAATACCTTAAACTGGCCCGAAATTTTCAGTTGCCCTGATCTGTAACTGCTGAGATTGCTGCACTTCTGCATCTAAGAATTTTTATGCAAAAGGAATCTTTCTGCCTCATTCACAAATGTCAAGTTCTTTAACTTCCAAAAAATGAAATATCTGTAGACCATATTAGCGAAGAGGGTAAAGAATACTTTATTGAATTCAACTGGATAAAAAGTGTGGACGTGGTGTTATGGAAGATATCTGCTTTCAACTATTTTTTTGAATTATTATGTTGCTGAGCGTTGGTTACTATTTACTTGTGAGCATTTTATATATGTGCATGTAATATAATTGGTCTTTATGGAAAGATAAATTGTTTGTGGAGATTAGCTTATATCGGTTTTTTTCATTGTTGATTTTTAAAATTCTGTGTGAAGATTCTTTTCTGGCTCCATTACCATAACTTTCAGCCCTAGAAATTCCCCAGTTCAATTAATGATGCTGATTTTTAGGAAGCATTAATAATTAAACGTTAATTTCTCATTAGTATTCTCCAATTCGATATCCTATTCTTAATCTAATGATGCTATGTTATTAAGGGCTATTCCTTGTGCATTCATTGCCTATCACCAATATCCTGATTCTCCGTCATAACATTTATAAGCACATCTGCAGCATAAAATTCTGAGTTTCGGATGTGCAACTTGGTGGAATGTGGAGATGAATTTGGCATTTCTATAAAATTGTGTGTGTCGTGATTGTCAATCCGTTGCAGTGTCTTTAGACAGTTTTAGTGAGCAATTCATTTGTGACACTTGTCGTAATGAGGAAAACTCGTACTCTTGTACAAAGCATCATCAGTGCAAAATGTTATTCAAATTGGGATAGTTTGCATCTTCTTCTAGTGGTGTCAACTGTCAAAGTGGGTCAGACTGTGATCTGCCCACCTTTGAGGGCAGCCATGTACAGCTTGGCACTGTGGCCTACATGCTTGCGAGGGCCTCACAAAATTGTAGCTTATAGAGCTTGGACCAGGCCAGCTCAGGCCTGTTATTGAGTCATGCTGGGCTTGTCTTCAAGCAACAATCCTGTCCATTTAACACCCCTATCTTTGTGCGTATGCAAATCCAACTTCGTCCTGATCATCTCATATGCCGTTGCTCACAATTAGTTGGCTATTTTCCTCTAATGTTCAGCACACTAGCTTGACTGAATTAGACAAGATTAAAGAAGTGATACGGGATAATTTATCACCTAGTAGTTGTAGATGTTCATGAGGAATCAAAAAGCTACATTAAATCTGCAACAATACTTTTCCAATACTATACTACTAGAACTGTTATTGCACATCCAATTGCAAAGAGAAGCTGCATCTCTGAAATCTCAAAAGCCCAGAACTACAAGATCCACAAGAAAAAGAAACGGTGGAAGAAGTTTCAGAAAAAAGCAAATGATGAAGGGGAAGGTACTGAAGAAGAGAAGAGTGAAGGTGAGGTAAAGATATATTTACAGAATGGGAGAAGTTTTATTGAGGGTTAGAAGAATCCAGAGGATATTGTGGAGAATTTTTTTTTTTTTATTTATTATTATTATTATTTTTTTGCTTTGAAGAAGTGTATGGAAGTTCATGCTGATTACTATGATCCAATTTTGCAGGTTGAGAAGGCAGTTGAAGAGGAGGCTGCAAAGGAATTGGAGAAAAGAGAGAGAGATTGAGTAGCAAGGAAGGCGGTGGGGGGAAGAATCTTGGTCGTGAAAAAGGAGGAAACTTTTGATGGGGCTGAGCAAAAGGGAGGGTATTGATTTGGGAGAATTGAGGAGATCGGGCTGTTTAGATTCGTTGATTTTACAGATCAGAGAATGTTATTGAGGTAAATTAATCAAAAACTAGTGAGTTGCTGGTAGAAATTGGTATAATTCTGAATAATTTTATTTGATCTAAATGGACTTCTTTCAATGCATACTTTTGGGGTTTTCATTTGATGACATTTCTGAGCCGGTAATCATATTTTACACTTTACAAATATACATGTTGAGCATGTTTTCGAGCTTATGAGTTATGTCGTATGTGGCTTTGGTAATTTCGATTATTAATTAATAGAGATTAAAAGATGCAGTGCACTTATATTGTGAAAGTGGTAAAATGGGATTGAGGAGAACTGAAAATGTAGCATGTAAAAATAAGTTATTCGATTCAGGATGTTGAGCTGAATGTGGTTAGATTTTTTATGAAATCCGAAAAGGTGATTTAATTGGCAGGCCAAATCTAGTTTAATTGCAATTTTTTGAATTAATTGTGTATGTTCTAGAATAAATGTTGAATTTGGCAACCACATTTCTTATATAATAAGTTCGGAACTGATTGGGATTTAATAGGCTGTGTTATCTTGGCATGAATCGAATTTGACGGATTCTTCTTTGTTTGTTCATTTCATAGTTAATAGAAACTCCAAAGTTAAAGACATTTTTCGATCTAATTTGTTTCAGTCAGATTCTAAACACAATAGTTTCTTCCCATATGCTGGCTGCCATCTTCCAGTCAATGGCAATGCTGATGCTATTCTGCAATCTATGCAAGGGCTAAAGATCCTTCCCACCTCCATATCCGACTTTGAAAAACTCGAAAAGAATTGGAACAGAAAATTTATGGGAATTTGGAGAATATGCTATGGATATTACTATTGTTTTCTTACAAGGTCTTTGACTAATCTTCTTGATAATACTTTTAAAAACAGGTGTTTTGCCAATGTGGCTATAGGTAATTGTCTTCTGGTTGAATACTTCAAATCTTATAAATTTTATGTCTTCTGTGAATATTATATAAGTGGAGATAAACTGTTTTAGGATATTTGCCACTATCCTGCTTGGAGAAATTGAATGATCCTTTCAGAAAGTTGGAAGGGATAAGTGACTTGGAATCTGAAATCAAGAATAGTTTGAAAGATAATATATTGATTATCATTTAACCATAGCTGCTGTAGAACTTGTCGAAGATATTCTTCTAGCACCATTTCCATTACTTACAGGCATAGCAAGACCCCTACTTTGCTTCAGTTATTTGCAGTCTTCTCTACCAGTGATGTTGCTGAAGAGTATTATTAACTGTCTGATGCTATATTCATCTAGTTGAAGCATATCATTATCGTCGACTTAAGAGCATTTATAAAATGACCTATTTATTTATTTAAAGGCTTTGATTGAAATTTTTGTAGAGAAAAGTGTGGAGCATACCCTACTCGATCGGGTCAAGTTGATGAGAACTTTGTGTGTTATGTGGATGTTCTATTTATATGAGTGAGAGAGAGAGAGAGAGAGAGAGAGAGATCCATGTATTGTCTATTTATATATGTTCGATAAATCTACTAAAGTGGGTTCAAGGTTTCTTTTACGAACATCTTGAGTAGTTCACTAGATGAAAGAATGATTGAGGCTTTGTGCCATGATTCGAGGTTCCTGTTCTTCCATTGTCTTCACTTTATTCATTTAGAGCTGAATTGCCATGCTCAAGAAAGTTCACGTCTTTCTAGAGAAAAGAACAATGTTTACTTGATGTACGACTCTTTTTGCCTTGACAAAGCATTTAAATATGGTGTCTAGACATTACAAGTATACTAAAACATTATGTATCAACCTCGAATATTGTCGAGGTAACCCATCGCAAACCAGTCTACATTCCGCTTGAGTTTATCATCCATTTTTGCAAGAGTAATGCTATGTAGCAAGAGTCTACGTGGCAGTAGGGTCTACTGATTAATTATCCAATGAATGCATCCTAACTTTATTGGACATATAATCAGTGGACCTCTATGTTACATAAATCTAGATTGGTGCTACTCGTGAACATGCCTTCTTAAGGAGCATATCACAACTGTCTCTAAAGTCGAAAACTACAATTTTAATATAATAAATAATTTAACGTTCCTCAACTTAAATCCTGCTCACAAATCCTATAACTAGTTCTAACAGGTTGTTTGTCAATGATCAACGATGAATTACTCCGTACGAGACGAGACTGGACAAAATTACATGATAAATTTTATAATCTAGTACTTGCAGATGAACCAGGTCTTCATAAGGAACCAAATAGCTGCAGCATATCTCCAATAATTCTTTCTGAGTACTACTAGTACTTTTATTGCAAATCCAAGTTGAATCTAAAATGGATCCTACTCTAGAAACTACAATAAGATACACATATTAAAGAAGCTTCTTCTCAAAGAAGGACATCAAATGCCATATCTGCAGTCCTGCCACAGACAAGAAAATGGAAAGCGATAGAAAACTCAAACGTGACATTTTCGAGTTTGTTGATTTGTTAAGCTCCGGCATTTCTTCTTTCGTCAAGCAATCGTCGATAATATGTGGGAAATTGCATGTCAGCAATTTCATATAGAGAATTGACACGAGTTAGAAGGCTTTGTTAACTCACCTCTCACAAAGATAGAACATGTCATCGTGAATGCATATAACATTTTTGTACATGTTCTTCAGCTCTAAATCCATTAACCAGTGAGAAGAAAGATACGATCAAAAATTAAAAAAGAAAAAGAAACAAAAATAATGTAACTAGATGATTATACATTTTCAATGATGCAGGAGTTCTTAACAAACCACTAGTTAGTAGAAAAACATCAAATGTAACATCTGGAACTTGAAAAATAACATTACATTGAAATATTAATCCTTCTTATTGTACAGGTAGGGGTTCCGAACACACACAAGGGGCTGCTCCAAGTGAGTAAAAAAATTGGAAAAAAAAAAATACCCAACCCCACCCCACCCCATCCCATCCCATCCCATGTGAGTATTCTGTAATTGTTTTGTGAACAATTAGTTTGAACACGCAGACTTATTTATTAAATATTTATAAGAATAACGTTGACCTTATCTTAGAAATGGTTCACAACTGAGAAGCAAATACTCTTGTTTGATCTATTGAAAAGTGAAATGACATCAAATAGTTTCGCAAATTGCGTCAACCCATATTAACTAATTAAGGTGCTCGAGCAATACAACTCTCTCTAAATATTTCAGCAAATAGTCCTGTAACTTCAGGAGATGAGGTTCCTTCTTACAGTGATCAGGCTCGGACCACTGTGTAAAAAAAATTTAGGTCTTATTCTACCTCTCAATTCTAACACATTCAACTATATCGCTACATGAATTAAAACATCTTTCGGCACACACAAGCTATGGTATGATTACCTAAATGTCCTCCTCAAAATCTATCAACTACTGGCGTCACATGCACTTATTCGATTATGTCCTAACCTTTTCTAATTTTATCCATTATTCCCACACATGCATCTTACAATTATCATTTTTGACAGATTCATTTATTGGGCTTTTGGTCCTTCAATATGCCAACATTTAATTTTAACTTCATATATTTCTTGATCATATAGAATCTCTTTAGCATTTTTCCAGTCTTGTCCAACCCACACTCATCTTCTGCATTGAAGTCATCATTCCATATTCATAATGTAATATAAATACCTAAAATAGTCTGTCTTTAGTACAACTCGATACTCGATAGTACAAAAGAACAAGAAGAAATAGAAAACACAAGAATTTGTCCACGCGGTAATAAGAATTGCCAAATGCCCACGACAAAAAAATAGGCAATACAAGTTAAAACCAACCTACTTCACCAACCACGAGGACAAGAGAACACAAAAGCATGAAAAGAAAAATGTAGAACCCGGCAAAGATTAGACATAGTATTAGTATCCATTTAGATAGGCTTCAATAACCCTCGAGAATGTACATATAACCCTCTTTTGGTCTGATCCGAATTATTTTCAATTCTAAAATGAGTTGATTCTTAAACTATTAACTAGCTCGACGTTTTGTGAGAATCCGGTAAAGGGTGTCCCTCGTTAGGGTTAACAATGTGGTACTTTGCAAGTGTGAGTTGAGCTTCATTTCTCCAGTAAATAATGCATTTGGTTTGACCTGACTCAAGATCAAACTGGATCGACAAGACTGGGTTCTATATCAAGAATTCTGAAATTAAAACAAGATAAAGACAAAATGATCGATTATTTAATGTTAAATATATTCAGACCATAATTTTTAATAACTAAATTATATTTTAATTGTATGAAAGGTTCATAACCTTTAAATGTTATCACGTATATGTCTCAAACTTTTTTTCCGTCATATTCTTATTCTCAAATTAACATAAATTGTTACTGATTATAATTTTTCTCCAAAATTTTCTAAGACAGGGTAAAAAGATTCATTTGCCCATTGTATTTTTAAATAAGAAAAATAAGTAATAATGCAAAAATGTGATTAAATATTTTACCCTCATCTTAAAGCATGTTAACAATAGTTTTTAACAAAAATCATGATAAAGGACAAGATTTTCTAACAAATGAAATGTTAAAAATAAGAATACGATGAAGGGTAATGTTAAAAATATAAGTGTGATAATCAATAGACTCATATAACATCTAGAGGGCATTGGGTACCCATTTTTATGTAAAAATGCATTTTAGAATAGTAAATTGATGGGAAATGGGGGGTTGAAAAATAAGAAAAAATTGTTTATTTACGTGTATTATTATTTTAATAAAGAATGTGTAGTTGAAAAGAAGAGAGAAAAAAATACATTTTAAAAAAATGAGTGCCAAATGGGACCTTAATGTAAATGTGCTGTATTTATAAAGAATAATGTTACAGGTAAATTAATTTTTTAAAGGAAAAATTTTACAAACAACACATGGCGCAATATTATTGGAAGATTGGAAAAAAAAGAAAAAAGAAAAAAACATTTCATCATGTTTTGTCACATCAGTGTCGGTACAAGTTCTGTTAAAATTTCCCTGTACTCGTGACTTTGATTTATTAAAAGATTTGGCATGAATATAATCATCATTAATTTACTTTTTTTTTTCTTGTAAGCTGGGTGGATGTATAATTAATGGAGGTGCGTTTAGATTAGGAATATAGTGTTTCACAGAAAACGGGGTTTTGAAACTGAAAGATAGAGATCAAAGGAAAATGGAATTGAGTGTGAAGAGTCATATTCCGCGTAGGATTCTTTGATGTTTGTATAATATGAATCTATTTCGAGTTGACTCGAGTTTGAGGTGTCACTATCGCTCTTGATATGACTCGATTTTCAAGTGGTCGTTTTCTGAACATGTCAAATTAATATCATGTTTGAGCCCTATTTTTACAATAATGCATTTTTAACCACTCATTCTCCAAAAAATCACTATACCATAATACATTTTTCTCCAAAAATGGAGATCAAATAGGAGCTAAGTAATTCGAATTGTGTTGAACTTACGTTTTAAATTTCTTTTCGTTATTTATATTTATTTTAGAATTTATGTCTTGCAAAAATGAAGATTTTTTCCCCTTTTTTTTTACTTTTTCTATATGAAAAAGACCTTTTAAGTAGGAAATTTTAAATTGAGGACTAGGTTTGATTTCAATTCAAGAAGCTTTTTAAAAAGCCTTCTCTTACAATCAAATGGCCAAATGAGGGGGTAAATTTTTGATAACTAATCGAGCCATATCCTGTGAAGTTCAAAGTACATAAATAATCTTTATAACGTTGAAAAAACAGAAACAAAAAAAAAAAAAAACATTTTGAAAAAATGAAACTAGAATAAATTTTACAATATTGATTTTTTGAAGATTTTTTGGTCAAAAAGTAGGAAAATTATTGAGTTTGTGTGAGATTATTTTATTCAGAGAATGTATGATTCAAAATATAATATTTTAAAAAATGAAGTTCTAATAGCTCTTATTTGATAACTATTATTTTACAACTTTTTTTCCTCGTACTCATTTTCAACTGCACATTCACTTAACAAAATATTTTACAAGTAAAATCGAATTTTATCATTTTTTTTTCATTCTTCAAAAAAATTGCTATTCAAAACTTTCTTTTATCTTAATAATGATTGTCAAATAGAGGCTAAATATGTTAAGCCTAATTCAATTAAATAGCAATGATCACTTATCTTTCTTTAAATTAATATTGAAATAAGATTAAAGAAATATCCTCAATTGAGATTGTGATGAATTTTAAAAGTTCTTCTAAATTTGGGCGTTCTCAATTAAAATTTTCATAAATTTTAGATGTTTTCAATTGAGATTTTAATGGCATTCAGTAAAATTCTTTAAAATTTAGGTATCCTCAATAAGTAGTGGATCCATGATGACTTCATTAATAGATAAATTTTAAAATATTTGAATGGATTTCAAGCTTAAAATACATATAATTAAATCTTTAAAACTTTCACCATATTTAATTAGTAAGATTTATAATCGTATAAAATCTATCAAAATTTTAGTTGTGAACAACCCCGTAAATTCACACGAATAATCAACACCACAGTTTAAGTATCTACATCCATATATAAATTGCAATGGAGGTCTTCAATTGTTGATCATTTATATACTTATATCCTCAACTTTTTTCGTTTGCATGTTAATCATTAACCTTCAAACAAAATCATATCCTGTCTTAGATCAAGATTTTTATCTAATTTTTTACTAAAATGTATTGAAATTAGGGTCAATTATTTTGTCAAGCTTTTATTTTGTTTTATAATATTAATTATTTTAAAATATAAGAAACGAATAAGCCTAATAAATTTTATGGACGAAAACCTTCATTACATGCAATATATAAAAATTAAGAGAATCTTTGAGGATATAACTGTAATGGAAAAAAAGTTAGAAATATAATTGCAAAATTGAGCAAAGATTGAAGACGTTCAACGCAATTAAAACGAGTTTATTTTAACAAAAAAATTTGTTCCCATCGAGAATGGAGTATTCTGGAGCAACACCAAGAACGGAAATGAGATCGAAAAAAAATAAAAATAAATAAATAAATAAATACTCTCTCGCTCTCTCACACAGTCACACACACAGTTTCCTCTCCCATCATTATGCCACCGTTTTCACTCCAACACCAAATCAAGAACAATATTTAATTTTATCCCCCTGAAAAACAAGAAACATTTTTATTGATAATTGATATTTTTTCAATTTCATAAATTATATAATACTGGGAAAGTTTCTCCTCATTAATTTCTAACTAATTTCCCTCGTGAAATTCAACGCTCTCTCACCCACTTTTCTCTCCCTAGATTTCCCTTGGTTTCTGTCTCCCCCAATTCTTTAATTAGCCGATATTGCCAGTTTCTCAAAAATTCCTCACACTCAAATCACTCAATCTGTGTAAAGACTCAAATCTTTAATGAACCCACAAAATATATGTATGCATATTACATATATAGGTTGTAAATAATCAAGTTAATTCTTGGGGTGTGATTTGGGGTTGAGGAAAAATTGCCACCATTGCAGGGGCAGATGATACAGAGGACAAGAAGGTTACAAGTTTGGTTCATTAGGGTCTGTTCTGGCATTTTAGTGTGGGCATGTTTGCTTCAGCTTGTCTCCGTTGGGGAGCTTTGGCATCCCCGCTTGCTTACCGGATTAGCTGGCTCGACGAGAATGTGGGTTCGTGTTGAAGACCCGTTGCCGCCTTCGCCCCCACCCCTTGTTCCTGCCAGTGAGTAACCTCCTTTAGCTCAAATTGCTCTTGCTATTTTTTTAGTAGGCACTAGGCAGGATTAAATAGCATTAGAGAGTGTTAAGGAACGAAAAGAGCTAAAATCTTGTTAATTATACTATACAATCCTGTTTAATACTATTTACCTAACATGCACTTGTTTATAAGATGGTACATTTTTTACTACTTGGTGTTAGTTGTGATTGTGAATTTCTATCTTAGGAGCATTTTCTTTTCAAGGCAATATTTTTATGTTTTGAGTAGTGGAAGGATATTTGGAATGTAGAGTAATCGTTCTGAGTAAAGAATTCAAAAAGGAGGTGAAGCTAACGACAGGGTCCCTGTTGTGCTATTATGAGTGCTCTTTTAATTTTCCCTTGAGGTGATTAGAGATTATATATTTACGACTTCTATATTAGGTAGAAAGTCGAGACTGTATGTGATTTTCAGTTCAAAGTAGGTGAAGCTAGTGATAGCTATTGTGCTATTCTGAAGTTATTTTGTTTTGGCAAAGTTAAGTGTTGTATACTTAAAAGGAAAAAAAGTCGAATTAAGTGTGTTACCTGACATCTCAATAAAATGTGATTGCATCTTTGATATGACTATGGTGTTTGCTGTCCAATTAGTGATGTGCAAATTGATGCATTTCGATTTTATGTTGTCTATGAGCCTATTTCTTCTTACCTCAACTGGATAAAGTTGTAAAATGATCTTTGGTTTTGGGAATTTTAATGGAATTCTCACCTATTATTTTTTCTAGCATTTGTGAAGCCATGACCCAGGATTAGCATTCACATTTTCTTCTGTGATTATCTTTGTGAACTCTTCTCGTCCAAGTTTCCCTCTGCAAATAAATATAAATAAAGTTGAGAGACAAACATATTGACTTGTAAGAAGTTACCATTGAAACTTGACTTTCGCTGTTTTTAAGTAAACAAAAGAAATCATGTCAGCTATTGAGAAGCCTTAGAATTATTTTCCTGTCTTCTTTTGGATGCATTACACGCATAAGATAGTGTCACATTGAAATGAATTTATGAATGTACTTCTTGAACGCCATAATATTTTGCAGGGGAATACACAAGTAATGGTTTTCTCAAAGTCTCTTGCAATGGTGGCTTGAATCAAATGCGTGCTGCGGTTTGTATTTATTTTTTTGCTTATCCCTGTGTGAACTACTAATGTCTATGTTCACCCTGACTAATTTAGCTACCTACTTTTTAGATTTGTGACATGGTGACAATTGCTCGGCTTTTGAATCTTACTTTGGTTGTTCCAGAGCTTGATAAGACTTCTTTCTGGGCTGATCATAGGTATTTATTGCTGTGGAGAAGTATGGTCCATGTTTTTGTACTTAAGCATATATATAAATCTACATAGATAAAAGTTAAGTTGAGCTGTTTTTGGCATGCAGCAATTTTGAGGATATTTTTGATGTGAGACATTTCATTGATTCATTAAGAGATGAGGTTCGTATTATTAAGAGGTTGCCAAAGAGGTTTAGCCAGAGATATCAATATCAACCACTTGTAATGTCTCCTGTTAGCTGGTCGAATGAGAAATACTACTTACAACAGGTTTGTGTACATTTTTTTTTTTTTTTTTTAAAGATTGTCGTATCATGTACACAAGCATCTTGTGCATTCATTGGTGATTTCATAGGCAATGAATATTGTTGCTAAACTTTTTGTGCTGATGATAGAGGTTGTGACATGCATCAGAAATTAGACTATTTTGTTTAAAACCAAATCAATAAGAAAGATGCTCAGGTTCTTAGAAATTCAATAGGAATGAGTGCTTTTCTGTAATTCAACAACGTAATTTTGGAGAGCTAACAATGGAGTTCATCTATTTCTCATAAAAAAAAAAATAGGTCAACAACGTAATTTCGGAGAGCTGACAATGGAGTTCATCCGTTCCTTATAAAAAAAAATAGTTCTATAAAGTTTTTACAAAGTGGAAAAAAGGATTTAGGAGATGTATCTGAGAGCATCTCCAAGAGACCCTCCATTTTTAAAGTGCATATTCTATCATTTAAAGAGCATTTATAAATTTAGAGAGTTAAAATTTTGTAGTACTCCAGCAAGTTATTTATATTCATCACTAAATTTTACTACTCCTCAAAAATATTTATTATTTTTCTCTATCTTTTATTTTAACTAGCTTTTCAATAGATTATTTTATTGTTTTCCTACATTGATAATTGAAACACTTTGAATGCATTTAATTATAGAGAGTGGGTCTGGAACTTCTTATATTCAAAGAGTCTCTTGGAAATGCTCTGATTTGGATATGTTAGTCTTGGGTAGGCCTTTGCACTAAATACAGTTGGAAATTATTTTCTGATGCTTCAGAGTTGATTTTGCAGATTTTGCCTCTCTTCAGCAAGCATAAGGTGATTCACTTCAACAAAACAGATGCACGACTTGCAAACAATGGGATCCCTATTGAACTTCAGAGACTCAGATGTCGTGTCAATTTCCAGGAACTAAAATTTACACGTGAGATTGAGGCTCTAGGAAACAAGTTGGTTCATATTATTCAAGAGAAGGGTCCATATTTAGCATTGCATCTAAGATATGAGATGGACATGTTAGCTTTCTCAGGTTGTACTCGTGGCTGCACCGAAGAGGAAGCTGAGGAACTCAAACGGTTAAGGTAATTGATTGATGAAATTGAATCATCATTAAAAATGGATTTAATCGGATCATTTTATTTTATTTTTATTCCTTCATCATGACAATTCCAGGTTGTTTATATATCTTTCTATTGATATCAGTAAGTCCACACATCTGAATGTGTTCACGGACGTAAAAGATAGATTTTTAAGTTGCTTAAATTTTAAATTTTTTTCTGTAGTTAATGGATGCTATTGAAATTTCTTATTGTACAGATGAGATGTTGGATATGAAATATGAGGACTTACCCGCATTATCTCTAGATGAATGAAATGCGTGCACACACACAGCCATTTTTTCCCCTTTTCTTGCTTCCAGTTCAATGCTCGGACAATAGTAACTCCACTTAAAAGAAACCCCGTCAAACCAGCATTAAGGTTAACGTGATTAGAAATCCAATGAGGCTACCGACATAAACCATAATATTGGAGCTTTTGACTTACCCATGTTAATTTTTAGGGGTGCTAAATCTTAAATGATACACTTATTGAATTTTAGTATTCAAAAGCCATTGTTCTTGTGAAGTATATCTATTTAATTGCATGATCAAATACACTGAGGTTGCTACTTTTTCTGAAATGAGTGCATCCTGCAATTATTCTTAAGCTGTCATAGAACAGTTGCTAATTTTGAAGCTGAAACTTTATTAGGTTTTCAAAGGATCCCTAATTTATATGCCAGTCATTTGTAATATTAAGTAAATTTTAATCTGAACAATATCATTTTGGGCAAACAACATAATGAGAATGTTTTAACTATTTATTATAAATTGCTTAAAATTCAACTACATAATTCACTCAGGAACAAGAGCAACAAACATAAAATTTAATACAATGATGATGCTCAAATATAATGATTTTTCTATTCTATAGTTTGCAATGCTACAGTTTCATCTTTTACCTCTTTTGTCCTGCTAAAGGAAGTTGTTCAGTTTTCTTGCTTACATATTTCCTTTTACATTTCTTTACTTCATTGTTGGTTCAGGTATGCATTCCCTTGGTGGAGGGAGAAAGAGATAGTATCAGAACAGAGGAGATCTCAAGGCTTATGTCCTCTTACCCCTGAGGAAACGGCTTTGATTCTGCAGGCATTGGGTTTTGTTAACACGACACAGATCTATATTGCATCGGGTGAAATCTTTGGCACTGAACGGAGACTTGCAGCTCTAAGGGCCACCTTCCCAAGGATTGTGAGTGCTGCAACTTCATCCTTCTTTCTTCCTTCCTTTCCTTTATAATATTGGGTTTGGAGGAAGTCATTTAGCAGGTGGTGATCAATGATTTTCATATCTGGTGCAAGTATGTTTCCGGGGAACGGAATACCTTTTATTGGGCTGCTTGGATAAAAGGGAGCAATAGCTAACCACCTGACACGTGGTTACTTGCTTTATGGAATATGAGTAGTTTATTTATATTTAAATTCGTCTCCCAGCATATTCACCTGGGAGTCTTAGTGAGCTAGTTGTGGATGGACTATGGAGCTACCTTACGCCGGGTATGCCACTTCATCTAATTGGCTTTGCATAGTGAAAGGATGGGCTACAAAATGGGAAATGTTGTAGATGACTGACTTTGCATAGGATTTTAAATGACCCGTCAACCTGTTAAACTCGATGGTCATTTATTCTTCTTGTACTCATAGTTTCTATAAATGTCATTGTCATTGTTGTTTTAGGTGAAAAAGGAAATGCTGCTAGGTCCAGAAGATATACGGCTGTTCCGGAATCATTCATCACAAATGGCGGCCTTGGATTTTATGGTTTCTGTTGCCAGTAATACTTTTATTCCAACTTATGATGGGAACATGGCAAGAGTCGTGGAAGGTCATCGTAGGTATTATATACAAATGTTTATATGGCGTATTTTCTTATCTATATTGATTTACTAGCCAATGTTTGGTTGATATTTCTAATTCAATTTGTTCCAGGTACCTTGGATTTAAAAAAACCATCCATTTGGATCGGAAAAGGCTTGTAGAATTGTTGGATTTACATCAGAATGGGACTCTTTCCTGGAATGAGTTTTCAGTTGCAGTGCGACAGGTACATGAGAGAAAAATGGGACAGCCGGCTCGGCGTAGGATTGCTGACAAGCCTAAAGAAGAAGATTATTTCTATGCAAATCCTCGAGAGTGCTTCTGCAAGAGCACAAGTTGTGACGACTTACTAGGCCCTGGTAATACGACTACAGTAGAGCCTGATATGCCCCCCAAAAATGGGTTTAATGTAGACGTTTAGATTCCACATCTCGATGATACACACAGACACACAGTGATGAAGCGAAAGAAATCATGCCATGTTGAAAAGCTTTGCAGGAAACCCCAAAATTTCATCTGAAGTTGAAACATATGAATATGTGATCTTCACAGGAATGTTCTGTATGAAACAGCGGGAAAACAAATGAAAGAAACGAGGAAATTCAACTTAGAAGTTCCCCTTTTTGCCATTTAATGTCTTCATTCATATTTGTTCATATGTATTTGTTTTCTTCTGTTGTTTGAAAGTTTTTTCCTGTATTGTCACTTGATATCACAATTATTTACAAGGAAATTGCTTCATTGTTTCCATCATGAAAAGTTGTTAGATTTGCTCAAGATTTACCCTTATCCAATTGTAAAAAGTTCACATGATGAAGAAATAAATTCTCTCTACCTAGAGGGAAAGGGTTGAATTTCATTCTTTGAATGAATTGATATTTGTTCCTTGTTTCAACAGGATTTGTGAATTTGATTCACCTCCAGCCTATGAATTTGCCTGGCTAGTGCTCAAGTTAGACGAGCAGGGGCCAGAGGAGTGGAAGCTTTTGCAGTTGCTGTGTATCCTCTCCCTTACAATATCTAAACAAGATATAAATGCTAAAGTTATGGACGAGCATAGGTTTCTAATCCACCCGTGTAATTTGCTTAGAAGCTTGGGCTGGGGAGAAACACGACTTTTATACAAAAGGATGGCATGGCTTATCCAAGAAGGACAAAGGGCCGATGGGTTGCTCGCCTGACCTATCAGGTATGGCCAATTCCGAGGGTCCCATCTTTGTGTTGTTGTCCATGTAGGTCACACTGAGTAACAAAGTGTCTTCTGATATTTGATTGAATGTGTACGGATGTCTTAATCCATTTTTCGACCATGAAGTAAGACCAACCTGATGAGTAGCTATTTTAAGTTAGAAAAATTCTCCCTTTTCGTATACTTAAATATCCGAATGATTTATTCATTTGTTGAAAATTTGACTTTGAATTTAGTTAAGGTAGATCATTATTCAAGGTCGGACGATATTGCTCGGTATAAATAATGGATAAGATTTTAACTTATTTGTCTTCCTTAATTGTATATAGAAAGAAATTGATCTACAAGTGACCTTTTACCCTTTGTGATCACGATCCAATTATAACTGCCTTCTTCTCTCTGTCATGCAAAAGAAACAGGAATATTTGCAGAGTCAGTCATTCACAGCCATGGAAATCCACGGATCAAAATTTACAATTTACAAAGAATGGGAGACATTATCAGACAGGATATAGAAATTCTGAAGCTTTCAATGTGAATTCATGGCTGAACAAGAAAATTAAAGAACCTTCTGACTATGAGTTTCTCATACTGGGTTCTCAAACGACAGGTTAATTTCCTTTCAAGCATGGAAGTCAGAAATATTCCACAACCTCCAATTACCATCTGCATTCTGAGTCCTCAACTCCATGGACTCTCCTTTTCCAATATGACATTGCCATTGGACCTCAGCCAATTCGCCTAAATTTTGCTGGAATGCACTGTTTTATTTCCAATAAACCTGCCTTTAGAACTCCAAATTTTCTGTTTCCCTCCGAGAAAATTCCATACCCAAACGTTGTAGCATCAAATGGAGACTTGTTGCTGTTCTGATCAGGTGATTCTGTGTGTAATCTGTTTACTAGGCAATGTATTTGGTCGTTTGATTTTTCGAGAATGAATAGGGTCGTGAACAATTAATAAAGTAGTGTGCAAAATGTCGAACCCACAAGAACTAAGTATTCAATCGAGTTCAAATGAATAGCAACCTTAATCGAATAGCAAATAGATTTTGAATTTTTTATTATACTAATGTCTGAATTATTAATTAAACTAGAAAGCGATTTAATGGGTTTTTCAAAATATTTGAAAGTATTGTTAAGAAGTTGAATCCCCCTTATTAATTCATTTTTAGGACAAAAAATTAAAGTGACAGTTTATAGTCTTTCTTGTTGGTCAATGTTCCTAATTTAATTGAAAATCTCTTGATAGTTATCAAATCTATTCCTCTCCTCTCATGTGACATTCTTATCTCTCGGTGAAAGCTGTGAACATGATAAATGCATTAAACAGTTTAGAACAATAATGAAAATTATGTAAAGTATAGAGGTATATCTCTATCCCTTATCGGACTTTACAATGTTTATTATTTTTAGTTAAAACCTATTGTCTCTCTCGATAACAATGATCATCTCAATTAGTAGTCAATTAATTGAGAAGTCGGTGAAAATAATAATAAACATCCAAGAAAACATACATACTTGATATCAAAATAGTTAATCAATACCAAAAATCACATAACAATCATCTTGTCCTACAATGTTAAACTTTAGCCTAGCATGTTGAAATTACAATAAATCATCATCATCACCCAAAAATTGAATAATTGAAGAGAAATGATGGATTCTTAACATCTCTTGAATTTTCCGACCAATCATTGTGCAAATTTCCTGGTATGAAGTCTCATTGATAATCTTCTTGCAATTCTTGGTTGAAATCTCTCACAAATTTGATTTTTACCCTCTTCTTCAATATATTTCTCTCACAACTTTTAAGTTCTTAAGTTGTTTTGTTGCATAAAAGAGGATTTCTATGTGTATGGGATGTTCTGGTATATATATGACTCGAATCTATGTCAAACATATTGCCAAAAACCTTGTCAAGTTGAGTTTTAATCGTATAAGGAAATTTGAGATTCAGTCGAAATTTTGTACTATGGGATAGCATAGTGTTCTTGCATGCGACTGCATAGACTCTAAATTCGTCCCTGCATGGTTGAATGTGATCGCATTGATTTTGAATTATGCGACCGTATAGTTCAACACGCTTTCCATTTTGTGTACTTTGGTCCTCGTACTTCCACACGACGTATTTTTCTCCCTTTTTAACCTATGTTGAGCCCGCTTAACTTCTAAGTGCATCTAATTGAACTCCTAGCATCTTCAATCTCAGATTCATGGTCTGATTCAACTATTGGATTGTTGCAACTTTGTCCCCATCTTTGGATTTCGCTCTTTTTCTGGGTTTTCCTTTTGTTTCTTCCAATTCTTTGTTCAACTATTGAACTTTACCTATGTAACACAAAATATAACAATTTAGACTATATTTCATCATATGAGCAACTAAATATCAATGTTTAATACCATGAATAAGCGTATAAAATACACTTCTCAATGTCACACTTCTACCTCGTACCAAGAGAACGAAATAGGAGCCGCTCTGGATTCATCAGCCATTTTAGAAATGGAGTCATGAACTATAAGGTGGTTCGAAGTCACAATGGATGCAAAAGTTCACAAACTTCGATTCATTGTGAAATATATAGTTTTCTGCTGAGACCTTTTCGTGAAGAAATTCAAAGGTGATTCTATTGTACCACATTATCTAAAAGCTTAAGTTATTAGAGAGAAATAAACTTATTTATTTATATTATTGACATATATGAATGAGCTTACAAGTTAATTAAAAGTAACTATTTAAAAAGTATATCTTCATGTGCTTTTCAAGAAAGTTACTTCTGAGTATCAAGCAACTTTTAAGGTTAACTAAACATCGTTGCCAACTTCATTTACATGAAAGTCTCACAAATGCACAATTTCCATAGATAGGATGTCTGGCCTCTTTGATTATTGTGGCCGTGCATTGTTTTAAGTCTGACCTCTTTGATTATTGTGGCTGTGCATTGTTTTCAACAGTGTTGTTAATTGGATTCTTATCAATTAACAATCCTTTTAGCTTATTGTTCGTGTAATTTCGTAAGTGTACGTATCATGACAAACAGTGAAGTAAATTTTTAATTTCAAGTATCGTCACAGAGACTACTATCTACTATTGATTTATAAACTGACTTAGCTTCAACTCAAATTAAAATGGTAACCAATTATCAAATTAAAGTGTGTTTTGTAACTATAGTTTTACTAAACTAAACCAGGAAATCTAATGAACATGATTGAAAAGGTTATGAGATTAGGTAGGTAGGATTTTCGATTTCACTCGAGTTATAAAACATTCATCTAATCCTCATTCATTCAACCCCTTTTATATGTGCCAACAATCAAATTACTCTAATATAGTTAGTGATCTCTTTCGAGTAACACTAATTATATTCATATATTTGGAGAATGATGCTACTTGTGCATAAAGAGTTATATAATAGTTCACATAAGGATGAAGTGTGAAAAAGAAAGTGGAAATTTTTTTGGATTATACTATTTGTATATAAAAATGGCACATAAGGGATCACATATAATGATGTGGTGAAAAAAAATGAATGAAAAAATTGACTGTATCTTAAACTGACACATGACATTATGTAACATATTATGTAAAGTTTGATGTACATGTAGCAAATTTTTTTTTTTTTATTTAGTTGAAATTTTTTTGACTCAATCATATCTCATCAGATGTGTATGTAAACTACACATAAACAATTTAACCTACATGGATTTATATTGATTGCACAGCATATACTTATCTCTCGATTTCTTACCATTATCGCTCAATATCGCCACCGTCAATCTCAAACAACACTATAAATAATATCACCTAAAAATTACAAAATGAAACCTAGAAATCAATTGGCAGAGGCAAAGATTCTGATTTAATGGCATTCACATCCCAGTCCAGTATCTTCCCCCAAATCCTTAATGGCATTCACATTCACATTCACATTCACAACAGTATCTTCCTCAATCTTTTCTGTAACATTCTCTCATATGTTGTCAATGTAAAATTCAAGAGAAATTTAATTGAGAGAAAATTTAATTCGGATCGTGGACAGTGGATTCCTCTTCTCCTTTTTGACCCCCCAATGGCAAAACCATGGTCTGACCCACCTGCACCAAACCTAAATCGGATGAAAATCAATAGCCGAACAAAAAAGAGAAAGGCAATCAAATCCCTCAAAACAACACATTTCTTGATTACAGATTGATGGTAATCAAAACTTTTGTTGCAAATTGTTGGGGATCCTAGAAGTTCAATCAACCAAAACATCAAACAATAGAAGAAATTTTAAGGCAAAACAATGAAAAAAAAAAGATGGAAAAATACAACCTGTCTTTGGCCGAATCTGGACAGATTTTGCTTCTTCCTTGCAGCAGCTTCTTCTCCTCCTTATGGCTGTTTTTCCAGGCTCAGGAACAGCCCTCCATGACTTTCAAATCACCTTCCAAGAGAGGGGAAAAACCGGCAAAGAACCCATCACCTTCAACTGAAAATCGAGAGCCACTAGAGCAAACGAGAGGGAGTCGACTTATGAAGGGAAGAAAAGGAAAGACCCATCCCTCTGCCAAAAACGTGGGGAGCCATATTGTGTCACCATCAATACCATCAAGTCACAACATCTCCGTCAAGATTAAATCTCGGCCGTCGATCTTCATCCAATGGTCCACAAAAAAAATTGAATAAATGGAGTTAAGAGAACCATATTATCACATTCTCCACCTTGGTTCTCATAACACTCTCTCTTGATTGCGAATTTGCACATGGAAGAACTGTTCATCATTATCGCCCACTACCTGCAAGAAAAATTAACCAGTGTCAATATGTAATAAAGATAAGCACAATTTAAATTAACCTGTAGGTAGAATTTTTGTTCCCATACCAGAGGGATTCCTATCAGTGTGAATTTTAACAAGATTAACTTCACTTTGAGACAGTTTCTCACGAATAAAATGATACTTTACCTCAATATGTTTAGTTCTTTCATGGTAAACCGAATTTTTACAAAACGATAAAGCACTTTGACTATCAGTAAACATAACAGATGTATCATGCATAAAGTTCAATTCTTTTAAAATTCCTTTTAACCAAGTACATTTTTTAACCGCCTCGATTATGGCAACATACTCTGCCTCAGTACTTGACAAAGTAACTAAAGGCTACAGCTGTGACTTCCATGTTATACAATTGTCACCTAGTGTAAAAAAAATACGCTGTGGTAGACTTTCTGCTATCCTTGTCACCAGCAAAATCAGAGTCTACGTACCCCTTTAGAGCAAGTTTTTCAGATCTCTTTTCATACACTAGACCCAGATTTAATGTACCAACAATGTACCTTAACAACCATTTCAAACCTGCCCAATGGGGCTTTCCTGGGTTTGACATAAATCTGCTCAAAAAACTTATAGCATATGCTAAGTCAGGCCTGGTTGTTATCATAGAGAACATAACGGAACCTATAGCATTAGCATAGGGTATGTTCCTCATTTCTCTAAATTCCTCCTCAGTCTTAGGAGATTGTGCCCTGGAAAGATTCATATGAGCTGCTAAGGGAACGTTCACAGATTTTGATCCATTCATACCAAATTTAGTTATGACTTTGTTTAGATAGGCTTCTTGGAAAATGACTAGTCTATTTTCAGCCATATCTCTCTTTATAACCATTCCCAAAATCTTCTTAGCACTCCCCAAATCTTTCATATCAAATTCTGATTTTAAAAGGTTCTTCATCTTAGTGATTTCAGTCTTACTTGAATTTGCTAGAAGCATGTCATCTACATACAGCAACAAGTAGACCTCACAGCCCTCCTTACTATCATTATAGTACAGGCATGCATCATATTCACTCCTTTTAAAACCTATCTTCAGTACATAGGTATGGAACCTTATGTACCACTGTCTAGGACTTTGTTTAAGCCCATACAGAGATCTTTCTAATTTGCACACACAGTTTGTTTTACCTTTCACCTCAAAACCATGAGGCTGACTCATGTAAATATCCTCTTTCAATTCCCCATGTAGGAAAGCAGTCTTGACATCTAGTTGTTCCAGTTCCCAGTTGTACTGAACAACCAATGCAAGAACCAGTCTGATTGTTTTTTACTTTATCACAGGAGAGAATATCTTATTGTAATCAACCCCCTTCTTTTGAGTGAACCATTTCGCCACTAATCTGGCCTTAAACCTAGAATGATCACTAGGATTATTTCCTTCTTTCAATTTGTAAATCCACTTACATTGAACTATCCTATGATCCTTAGGTTTGTTAACTAACTTCCAAGTTTTATTCTCCATTAGAGATTCCATTTCTTCCCGCATAGCTTTTAGCCAATTTTCAGAACATCTTCCATTAACAGCTTCTTCATAACTAGCAGGTTCTATCTGTTCAAGGGCTTCACTTGAAACCAAGGCAAAATCAGTCAAGTTTAGGGATTCATATCTAGGATTTGGCCTGATCTGCCTCCTCCCCGGATCCCTAGTAAGCTGATAATCTTGATTAGGTGGCTGATCATTAAAATTTTCAACTTCAATTGGTTCAATATTATCTTGAAGTTCAGTCACCTCTTCAAGTTCAGGTTCAATTTCAATTTCAATTTCATTTTCATGATGTATATGGTCATTTTCGTCATTCCCAGGTGTAGGTGAATTTAGCCTAGTCAGTTTCACCTCAGTCTGAATACTCTTCTCAGTTTCAGATTTGTTAGTTTCTTCGATTTTCTGTTTTAGATATGGCATCTCAGATTCATTAAAGACTACATTCCTACTGTTAATAATCTTAATGCCTTGGACTCCTAAAACTCATAACCTATAGCCCTTCACACCCTCGGGATACCCTAACATCACACACTTGACAGCCCTCGGCTCAAGTTTCCCTTCAGATTGGTGTGCATATGCAGCACATCCAAACATCCTCAAGTGTTCTAGATTTGGAGGCTCTCCCGTCCATAACTCCTGTGGGGCCTTAAACCCTATATTGCTGGACGGAGACCTATTAATCTGATAAGCTGCAGTACTTGCAGCTTCAGCCCAAAAACCTTTCGCAAGGCTAGAGCTAATCAACATACACCTAACTTTGTTCATTATGGTCCTATTCATTCTTTCAGCAACCCCATTTTGTTCAGGTGTGTATTTAACAGTTCTATGTCTTGTTATACCTTTCTGCTTACAGAAGTTGTCAAATCCGCTATTACAGAATTCAAGCCCATTATCAGTTCTTAACGTTTTAAGTTTCTTGTCTAACTGATTCTCAATAGACTTTAACCAAATCCTGAATTTCCCAAAAGTTTCCGACTTAGCCTTCAAAGGATAAATCCAAACTTTTCTTGAGTAATCATCCACTAAGGACAAGAAGTACTTGCTCCCACCAAATGTGGAGTGCTTCTCCGGGCCCCATAGATCAGCATGGACATAGTCCAATGGTCTGCTGGTCCTATGAGAGCTAGCTTCAAAGCTCACCTTATGAGACTTACCCAAAACACAAGTTTCACAGAATTCCATAGTTTCAATGTCATCTTTTCCAAGTAATTTCTGATTACTTAAATATTTTAGCCCTTTAAACCCAATGTGACCCATTCTGTTATGCCAAAGTTCAGTTTTGTCTTTACTTACAGCAAGAATGCTAGAATCAAATGGTATTTCAGTTCTACCCTCAAGATAGTACAGCCCATTCCTCTTAGGCCCTCTCATAACTATAAGAGAACCCCTCATAATTTTCAAAATTTTGTTACCAAACTTGAAGGTATATCCCTCATCTTCCAGAGAACCTAAGGAAATGAGGTTCCTCTATAAATTTAGGACATATCTAACATTTCTGAGCTGCATAACGACCCCATCGTATATCCTGATGGCTATGTCACCAACTCCAATCACATTTTGAGAATTATTGTCTCCCATGTAGACCTTCCTAGGTTCAGTCTCCCTATAGTTATAAAACCAAGACCTATCAGGGCACATATGGAAAGTGCACCCTGTGTCAAGAATCCAATTTTTGTCAAATTCTTCTTCAGACACATTCATGACATGCAAACTATTAAATTCAGAAGCAATAGCAGCATTATCAACATCAGAATTGTTCGGGTCTTTTTGTTTCCTTTTCCAGTCAAAGCAGTCTTTCTTGAAATGTCCTAATTTTCCACAGTGATAACATTTCTTACCGCTTTTATCTTTAGATTTGGATCTCATTTTAGATTTTCATCTTCCCTTCTTGTTATGGAAGTTAAATTCTTTCTTTTCAGATCTTCCCCTAACAAATAGACTATTTTCACGAGAATGAATTCTGTTCTCTCTTTTTAATTCAAGTTCTCTTGATTTTAAAGTATCAGAAACAATAGCTTGAGTGAGAGTGTCCCTACCATATTTTATGGTATTTTTCATTTCTCTGTAAGATTCGAGCAAAGAGTTTAGCAATATGACAGTTAAATCCTCATCATCAAATGTTTTATCATTATGAGCTAGACTCTTAATAATTATGCTAAAGTCACTCAAATTCCCCTCGACATCCTTCCCCGGGTCCATCTTAAAACTAAACAACTTCTCCAACAGGTATATTTTGTTAGATAAAGTTTTAGTTAAAAACAGGGCATCTAAAGCAATCCACAAAGCTCTAGCAGTTTTAGCACTATCAACTTGTCTCACAATGTTGTCAGATAGATGCAAAATTATATAACTGTAAGCAATTTCATTCATGTCTTCAATTTCAGTTGTTTTAGCTTTTAACTCATCAGAAAATGTAGCGGGATCATCAAGAGCTTTAGCAACTCTCTGTTGGACCAAAATGGCCCTCATTTTCTGTTTCCATATCGAGTAATCCCCCTTTCCATCGAATTACGATAATTCGACCCTCGAACCCATTATAGATTCTATAAAAGAGTGGCCTGTACTCGTGGACACAACAAAAAAAATTTTGAAAAATTCTTTCCAGATGATCAATATATAACTGAGTGCCGAGTTAAAAAACAATTTTTAGAAATAAAGCAAAACAGTGAAAATAATCCGTTCACGAAACACAGGTATATAAAGCAGGTAAATATGCTTCCAGGTTACAAATTAATCACAAGAATTCAATCAACATAATTCACAAATAAGCAGCCAAGCAATAACCATGCATAAATTGGTAAGGATACCAAACCTAACCTAACGGAGAGTTTGGAATAATCTTACCAAACTACTGTTGAAAAACAGTAAATATACCATCAAGTTTCTGAACCTAATTGCGGTAGACGTCAAGCCAGGGGCAAAATCGTCCAATTTTTTCTATAAAACCTGAAACAGAAAAGAAACGACATCAGTGCGTTCAGGACGTCAAAATAAGTAAACTGCCCGAAAAAAGTTCGCCGAAGGTCCGCCACGCGCCGCCGTCAGTCACGCGCCCCACCACAGGAGCGCCTCAGTCTGCTGGTTATGGGTCCAGGTTCCATTTCACCAGAAAGTCAATAGTTTGGCCGGAATTTGAATTTTTTCAGATTCGGTCAAAAATGGAGTAGCGATTTTCTTGCTGGTTTTGATCGATTTTTGGACCGATTTCACTCCTCCTAGCTCTGATACCAGTTTGTTGGGGATCGTAGGAGTTCAATCAACCAAAACATCAAACAATAGAAGAAATTCTAAGGCAAAACAATGAAAAAAAAAGATGGAAAAATACAACCTGTCTTTGGCCGAATCTGGACAGATTTTGCTTCTTCTCCTCCTTATGGCTGTTTTTCCAGGCTCAGGAACAGCCCTCCATGACTTGCAAATCACCTTCCAAGAGAGAGGGGGAAAACTGGCAAAGAACCCACCACCTTCAACTGAAAACCAAGAGCCACTGGAGCAAAGAAGAGGGAGTCGACTTATGAAGGGAAGAAAAGGAAAGACCCATCCCTCTGCCAAAAACGTGGGGAACCATATTGTGTCACCATCAATACCATCAAGTCACAACATCTCCCTCAAGATTAAATCTCGACCGTCGATCTTCATCCAATGGTCCACAAAAAAACTGAATAAATGGAGTTAAGAGAACCATATTCTCACACAAATCTAACTGAGAGAGTGGAGAAAGGGGCTTAGAGTTGTTGTAATTCTAGACGGCTCTGACAAAAAGCATAAAAAGTGAAAACTTTGAGATGTGAAAAAGAAAAGGAAAATAGAGAAGAAAGAAATATAAGTTACGGTGGTACAGAAAGCACAATGAATTTTTGGGATTGGAAAAAAATATTTTGAAGCAAAAATATATTTGATTTCTGGGTTTCATAGAGATGAAATTGATTATTGGTTTTATACTGATGGTGATAGCCATGGGTGGCAGGCTCAAATACCAGTAATTTTTGGTTTCGATTTGCGTGGGGTGGTGTGGATATGATGGTGGTGGGAAGAAGGATAAGAAGATGGGACCATGCTACACGTACCGAATTTACTTAATCTTTTACCTATTACTTACAATGAGAAGTGGGGGCCACGGCTCAACATTAATTAATACATGTGAGGCCTACATGTTATGCGAGAGGGGGGACATGGTTCGGTAGTCCCCCCTCTGTACATACATTTTTTTCCAAGAAGATGAGTTTTAGCGTGTTGTCACAGACCTAGTTTCGTTACACCCAAACAAACTAGAACTGTGCGGCCTTAACGTTCAACAATTCCCGTCCCTCACGAGAAAATGTTAAGTCAGCCTTTTCACGCTCACAAATAATTTAACCAATGAGGCTAAATTATACCCACGATGAGAAGAGAATTTTGAAGTAAGGGATATATGAAAAACAAGTAAGGTTGGGAAACTTTCTTTGTATAAATGAAAGGGAAAACTTTACAATCTCTCTAATAAATAAACTCACTCAACTCTACATTCTCTATATTATTTACAAATGAGACTTTCATCTCTATTTATAGGCAAAACTTAAACCTCCTTAGCATTCCACTTTACAACTCGTGCTTAGTTGTCGTCAAGTGGACATTCTCTACCATATTCCTTGCAAGTCGGCGCCAACCCGATCGTAGCTTGCATCGTTGTTATTATCCTTGCCAACTCGTGCTTAGCTTGATAATATCATTGCCAACTCGTGCTTAGCTTGCATATTGATAATATCTTGCAACTGGCACAAGTGGACAAGTTGTGCAAGTTGTCCACTTGCATCCTCAAAATATCCCGCTGCAGATTCATGTATTTTTCCTCCCAAAATAGTTGGATCGGGACTTAGAAAAACCTCATTAATGCCCTGGAAAACTACACGATTTAGACAGCCTACATTCTGCCCCAAAACAAGTGGACAAGCGTCCCCAGCCCGAATCTGCCTGCGTCCCTTGCCGAATCTATCTGCGTCCCTTATCGCAAGTTGTTCAGTCCTTCTGAAACGCGTTACCTGCGCTATCCTGTGACCGCTACCAGGACAGATTGGTCGCGATCATGTGAGGCGTAAGTTACTCTCCAACTGAATTTGGCAACACCCTCATCGTCCTATACCGTCGAAGCTTAGACCTTATTTGCCATAAGTCTATCTCATTTTCCCACTTTATGCCATGACATTCCTGTGTCATTCCAAGTTTCAAGTCATGACCTTGCGATTCGTGACAGTGTGCTTGCCTACTATTAATGCTAACAAAAATAGAGTAATGAACAATGCGAGAATCATAAAAAAATTGGCTACTGTCTGACAAATGGATTAAAGACGTTGAAAATTTCACTCCACATTCTTCTTAATTTCCTTTACAGCCCTCACTTTTCACTATACCTAATCCCTCTACAACCCCACGCACTAAATCACAAATCTCCATCCACGTTTCTATCTCTCCTCAACAAAAAACAGTCCGATCTTGCAGCTGCTCATGGTCGAAGACGATAAACTACCAAGAACTACAAAACATCTATTTACTTGATGCTACCCAATATTTTTGCAACCAAATTTTAGAGGACCACCCAAAATATTCCTCGATTCCAATGTCAAAGACCCTTGCCGGGAACTTTAATCTCCGGTAGATTTCACTATCGTAAAGATCTTTTTAAGCTATTCTTCTTTCCTCTACGTTCTTGTTGGTTTGCCTATACAATTTTGCTTTGTATTATTGACTATAGTTTGCCTTAGTCTTCGATAGATCTTCCCATGAAGCAGCACCCGTCGATTTCGAAGATATGGATGGCTTCCCTAGTCATGAGTGGAACTATCCTTATCACATGGTAATCAACACCCTATTTTTCTCCAGTTTCTCTGTGCATTTTTGGTCTAAGAAAATGTAATTTCGCGATAGCTATCATCTCCTTTGTTTTCGTTCCTACAGAACTATATAACTACCAACATATCTCAACTACCGGGACAATACCACTTGGAATTGCAACTGGAGGAACCGGTACGTAGAATGGCGAAATGGGCAGTGAAGGAGCATAAAATCTTCTTGGCTGCAATGAATTGGCTGTCGCGAAAGGGCATTGTCACGAAAAATGCTTCACAAGAGCCGACTGGGACAGCATCCTATCGCTATTCAACCAAAAGGAAAACAAGAATTGGACAATCTCCCAACTGAAAAATCACTGGCAGCAAATGCGGCTTGTCACAAGATGTTGTTCGAACTACTACTNAAACAAGAATTGGACAATCTCCCAACTGAAAAATCACTGGCAGCAAATGCGGCTTGTCACAAGATGTTGTTCGAACTACTACTTACACAGGCATGGAGTATGACCGAACTGTTGGTAATCGTGTGGTGGTCAATGACGAATGGTGGGAGCGAAAAATCATGGTAACAAAATGTGCATTAATGTTCTGAATTTTGCTTTGCCTGTCCACCGAAATGCCTTACTCGTTCAAATCATGCTCTTGTAACTCTTTAAGTACAAGAGCAAATGAAACGAATCTCTGCATCGACTACAAGCAATTCATCGTAATTTTTTAAGTTGGTTATTTCTTTCTCCTAAAATTCTATTCTACTGCAAACAAAGCTAGAAAGCGTTGCATGTCAATTTATAAGTGATAGTTTCAAGTGTCCGTGATTGCCTGTGTTACCCACTTCAATTAAAAGATTTTGCAATAGCTTGGTGTAATTACAATTTTCAATTATGTTCAAAATCATATTGTAATAGTACCAGTCGTGAAGTTAACACATCTTGCATAGAATAGTGTGTTTCCATTGTAATCCCCTAAGCTCAAAAATGAAACATGTTTGTTATATTTCACGTTGTTCGGGCTATCTTTGCATGTTGTGATTGATGATTTATTTGATGAAAGATTAAGATCGATTTTTCTTAAGACTAAAGGGCCTATTTTTAGGCTGTCAGTATCTCTTTTGATCTTAATTAATATTAAATTGGAGGATTAGAAAATTATGACATTGATTATGCATACATGAGAGGTCATATGTGCGCTACTTTGGTTTTGAGAATGTAATTTTTAAGTTGTTCTGGTCTTGAGCCAATGCAAGTACCATGGACTGTATTGTCTTATACTTGTTTGTGATAGCTACATGAACAACATTTTTCGCCCTTTTTTGTATGCAGGAGAACCCCAAGTATGGGAGGTTTAAAAATAAAGACGTGGAAGAAGTTTACGATTGGTACAGTTGTCCGGTTGGGGACATATTTGATTCTAGCAAGTACGCCTTTACCCTGACCAAGTTGTCATGGAGTGAGTTTAGCATGTGTGATGATAGTGATAGTGACCAAGTCGCTGATCGTTTGCCACTTTCTCTTGAAAGTAGTTCTTTTAGTGACGAACCAGACATCGGCCACTCAAATGCATCGAAAGCACGATCGAGCAAGTGTAGTGACAATAGACGTAAGTCCACATCACGTTTGGAGAAGGGCAAAAAAATATGGGGCACGTGCGATCTCGACTGCAGTAGATCGAATGGCTGACCTGTCCACGGAACTGCAGTCGTTCACTCGGAGAAATAGTTCAAATGATCTTTCGATCGAGGACTGCATTGTGGAGATCGATGCAACTGGACTTGTCAAAAGGACCAGTAACCTTTTCATGTTTGCTTTATCATTCCTCGGGATTCGTGCAAATAGAGATATATGGAGGGCTGCTAAAGAAAGGAGACAAAAATGTGTTGGTTGAAGTGGTCCTACAACGACTACAAAGACCGTAAAGCTAGTTCGTCACGTCATTTTTTTTTGATCGATAAATGTGAATTTCTATAGATCAAAAACCATATACAAGTAAGTCGGGCATACCCGGGAGATCACATGAAAGAACAAAACAATACCACAAGGCATACCCGTGGCAAAAAGATACAAGATGATGAAAACACTAATAAACCCCAGTAGCAAGAGAATCAAAGAGAATCAAAACATTCGGATACAAAACGAACATAGCTTTGTATACGTGTGTTTTGATTTTCCTAACA
>NC_036237.1:16625424-16630138 GCF_002742605.1 Olea europaea var. sylvestris | reverse complement strand
TCCCCCACCGAAGAAGAATGAGTACCCTTAGGTACCAAAGCTAAAATGGTGTGATTAATTTGCTTGAGAAGAGATCTCAAAACGAAGAATTCCTCTATAGCATCCATGAAGTCATTACCAATGATGTCCTATGATTTTTTGAAGAAGCAAGAAGTGAATCCATCCGGCCCCGGGGCTTTATCATCCCCGATGCTAAAAAGATCTTCTTTGATCTCTTGCCTCGTAATATCCCGAACAAGTAAACAAGCATTCTCCTCCGACAACATCGGTCCGTTACTAAGAACATCCACACTAGCATGCTGTCCAACAATTTTTCTCCCCAATAATTCACTATAGAAATGTGTGAATTTGGTGGCAACCTCCTTAAGAGAGGTAGAGTAAAACCCGTCTCTCTTAAGTATAGTCGGGATGAAATTCTTCTTGACATTCCTCTTGGCCAAAAAATGAAAATACTTGGTACATTTGTCACTATTCTTCAAATGCACACACTTTGCTTTTTGATAATAGAAACTCCTTTCCGCTTCACGAAGAGTGGAAGCCTCTTTTCTCAAACGAACAACTTCACATTTAAGATGAGGATTGTCTTGATCATTGTGCAATTCAACATGAGCCAAATCGAGTCTATTGGAAGCACTTTCGGCTCTAGAGGAAATGTGAGCAAAATATTTGTCATTCATCTTCTTAAGCAATCCTTTGAGGCTATGAAGTTTCTTATAAAGAGAAAATTGCTTGGTGCCAACAAAAACTTTACTCCAACCAAGAGACACTAAATCAAGGAACTCCTCATGCCGAGTCCACATGTTGAAGAATTTAAACGGGCTTCTCTTTCTTTCTATTTCCCCAAACAAAGTGACAATACAAGGTGAGTGATCGGAAAGGCATCCTGGGGGGAGGAAGTTAGCAAAACTATCAAAACTCTCAAGCATCCAAGCCTCATTTACCATAGCATGATCAAGTTTACTCCAAACAGAATTATTATTCCAAGTAAAGAAACACCCAATCGATCTCAAATCCGAAAGTCATTTTTCATTTGATGGGTAGTGGATTATCTGCCTGGTTAGATGTTTACATTTGGTAGTTTGGTTAGATGTTTAGGTCTTGTGTCGTAGTTGTTCTATATTTGTCTGGTTTTAAATTATGTTCGTAATGGTGCATTTCCCAGTGTGTGTCAGACTTTGTCAAACATTTGCTGCTGGTTTGCATATGTACTTGTGTTTGAATGCTTTTTATAAACTGTTTGTGCATGTTATACTAGGTGCTCTATCTCACCATAGTACTTTGCCATGGAAAATATAAAAAGATAATCCATCAAGTCTATCACCTATACATAGAATGACATCACTTTGCATGCAAACATATCTAAAAAAGAATTGATTCCCTGCATTCGTCTAATCATGCAGAAAAAACACAATTACGGGCCAATATATATATAGAAGATTGGTTCCCATATGAACTCATTGAGCATGCAATGAACTAAATCGTATATAGCATTTCAGTCACCCCCACAATTAAGTATTGGCCTTCATTACAGTAATACTTTCCTTCTGTCTCATCGAATAAGTACAAGATGTCACACTATCATTTCCGACATTGCAACCTTCAACCAAACTTCGATGTGTCTATACTTCTGACGACGAGGTCGTTATGAAACAGCTCGAGGGGGCCATTGAAACGTGGCTTCGATAGTGTCGCATCGCTGAACAAATTGTTCGTGACTATTTGCATCGTTCAAACAAACCAAGATTTCTTTTTCCTTTTGTATGAAGCGGACAACTGTTCATGCTATAGAATTTGCATGCATATCTACTGTTTTCAAGAGTTCGGTATGTACCCACGTATGTTCACTCATCTCATACACATGCTTCTTGACGAATAAGGTCTTCGGAGCAGTGTTTATATCGACACAAACGAATAGGTCAGAATGTTTTTGTGTCTTAGTGCACGAGAAAGGATAGAGACAGGTCCAAACACTTTTTAGCCACTCGTTGCAGACGATCATCCGCCATTTCAAAGGAGTGCTTCGAGCTGTTGTCGTATTTGCCGAAAATATTATCAAGGCCGACCGAATCACAATCAAGAAGCCGGACAGCATCATCCGGACCCTGTTGAATATCCATTGTTCCAGGTGACGACAAGAAATCTTGCCATTTATTTACGTAGTTCCGTATCATTATTTTCGTTATTAGAATGTAACACTCCCTAGATATGGAGACAGTGAACGATATTTTGTGTGATCAGGACTTCATTGGAGCAATTGATGGTACGCACGTACGAGCAGTCCTACCGCGTCACGAGCGAGAGAATTTCAAAAGGTCTAAAGGAATTCCAATGCAAAACATGCTTGCTGCATGCGATTTTAATCTATACTTCACGTTCGTGCTTCCCGGTTATACAATGAACACTCACGATAATCTCATTTTGGCAAACGCAATACATAATGCGGAAATTAATTTAGTCGTACACACTCCTAGGAAGTACTATCTCGTAGACTCCGAATTTGCCCACCAACCAGGTTATATGGCTTTCGGATATTCTATATCATTTCCAGGAGTTTCATACGGTGCCGACAGGCAAACGTCAAAAATTTCGAGATGCACAAGAATGGTTCAAATTCTATCACTCGTCTTGTAGGAATGTCATCGAGAGGTCATTTGGAGTATTGAAGCAGCATTGGAAAATTCTTGATCGTATGCCAAGCTACTCATTTCCTGTGCAAACAACGGTTGTTGTTGCAACAATGGCGGTGCCCAATTTTTTTAGGCGCAACGGCATTGCAGACAAAGCATTCCATAGAGTAGAACAAGAAAGTGATGAGGAAGTAGAGATAGACCTCCCATCCGAGCCAGACGAACTCGCAGCAGAAGTTGATACAATTGCGGAGGAAGATTTACCGTGGGAACAACTGTGTGATTGCATGGCTCATGAATTACGGTAGTGTGATATTGAATTAATAATATTGCGAGATGAAAGCATAGATTAATCTTTCGAAATAGTGGTGTTTCTTTCATTGTAATGAACATAAATAATTTTCAACAACCGTCGAAAAATTCGTAAGATGAATGTATTTGGAAGAAAACTTTGTTTTCGTGATATTTATCTTTCACCTAAATAAAGCCAGCGTCAAATGGGTAGTGGAAACATTGGCATCAAAAATTGGTCCTAGAACCATTCGATTTCACTATTCTAAAGTGGGAAAAAATAAAAGAAAACGGTACATTTCGTTATGAACTGGTTAACTGTGTTCAGGGTATTGATTAATACGAAACGAGACCACTCGAAAACGGTTCCATATGCATGAATACGTATTTGGAAAATTCAAATGTGCAGCATTGGTCAACACGTCTCAAATTGTTGTGCAAAAGGTGAAAAAAGAAAAGCATAACTGGTAGGTGAAGGGATGAGTGGGGGCAATAATGGAAATGTAGAGTAGTAGGTTGAGTCAATTTTTCGAAAGTGGGACTGTTCATTACTATGTTTTGGTTGCAAAAACTGGAAGGCAAACACACGCTTAATTTTCTTTCAATTCTTTTTTTTTTTTTTTTTTTACATTTTTGGTTTTCTTAAATCTAATTTTTTTTTAATAATTATTTTGTGCTTTTAAATAGTAAAGTTACACTTTTTGCCCTTAAATTTTGGCAAAAATAGGTCAAAGTTCACTTTTTTGGTCAACTAAAGGTTAAATGTTTCTATCCACTTGAACCTCAACTGCAAATTTCTCAAAGGTTTGGAACCTCAGTTGATACAAATTGATGGTTGGAATAAAGTCTGCAAAGTGAAATATGAGGGACCGTTGCTGCAATTTTTCCAATAACTTGAAATTAAACAAAAATTAAAACTCTAAGCTACGTCTTTCATCCTAATGTGAAAATTATTTTACCATTTATAATATTAAAATTTTAAAAAAATGAAGGTTAAAAGAAATCACCGAATTTAATTACAATTAACAAGATTAAATTCACTCCGTGCTATTGTTTATCTTCGTCACATGAATCCCAAGAATTGTCCTTCGTTTCCTTACTTACGTAGTGTAAATCTCCTACTAAATTGACGATAATACGTTATTAGTTTCCTAAATATTTGAACAATTATTGACTCACAACAAATCTGGAATTCATCTCTCTCTGCTGTTGCCTTCTCCCTTTGTATAATTTTTTCCTTCGTTTTAATTCACCAAACTACTGTCAGCTTCCTCATCCTATTAGAGGGATGGCAAAAAATCAATCAAACCCGATATCTGGGGGCCTACTCAAAATAGTGCAGGGATTACCCGTTTAATCAGGTATTCAGGTCGGGTACGAGGCGGAAAAATTTCACACCGAGGCAAAAGTGGGTGACTCCGCCCTATTTATTTTTTTTAAGAATTCTATACTTTAAATGAAAAACTCCACGAAATTTAAATAATTTTGATAGAAGATGACAACTAAGATTATCTAAAAAATATGATAAACAATAAAAATTTTAATTTACCAAATATAGTCAAATAATTTAACTTTTAAAAATAAATAAATTAATAAAAAAATGTAATCACTATATTATTGTTTCATTTTAATGAATGAGAGTAATAAAATGAATTAAAAAATTAAACGGGTATGTAAACGAGGCAAGGGTCCGTCTCATCTCGCCTTAAATGGATAACGGAACTAAAATTGCACGACTTTCCTTGTTTCCCACTTCAAACCCATCCCATTACCATTCCTAATTCTAATTCTCATCC
>NC_036237.1:16620096-16625324 GCF_002742605.1 Olea europaea var. sylvestris | reverse complement strand
TCATCAAACTACTTTTTTCTATATATGACTCATTTTTTCACGAAATATTGATTTGAATTCTAATTTACTTATAATCTCTTAAGCATCTTAGGCCATGTTCTCTTTGCTGTTCTCAAGCCATTTTCTGTTTTCGATTTTTCAAAATAGTGAAAATGCGTTCTCTTTTCCGTTTTCCAAAATCGAATTTTCGAAAAAAAAAATTTTTTTGTGAAGAAAACGCAAAACGTCAATTTGGACATTTTCTATACAAAATCCAAATTTTTTTTGAAACACACGGGAAACAAGAAAGGGAAACTTAGCTCATCTCTCTTCGGTCTCCTTTCTCTCTTCCCAAATAGTCGTCTCTTCCTTCTCTCTCAACACCTACTTCTCTTTCAAACACTGTAGTTAAAAATGAAGGAATGTGCCGATGCCGATGCCGACGCCGGTGTATGGAGGCGAAGTTGCTTTGAACGCAGCGTCAAAATGGGTGTTGATTTGCACTTTTAGGGGGGTTTTTTGATTTTTCGATCTAGCGGCAATGGGTGTTGATGGTGGTGGCGGCGGGCAGGTGGTAGTGGTCTGTTTGTGGTGGTATGTTTGATGGTGGTAATGGTGGTATTGATTTTGACTGATTTTGTGGTGGTGGTATATTTGATGGTTTGTGGTAGTATGTTTGATTGTGGTGGTGGTGGTCGACGATGGCGATGTGATGTGGTGTGGTGGATGGATTGATGGTTCATGGTAGTTGAATTGATGGCGGTGGTGGTATGTTCATCTTTCTTCTCTGTTTTCTGGGTTCTTGTTGTTCTTGAGATATCCTGTTTTTGTTTTTCCCTTAATTCCATATCATTCTGGACCTAAATTTTTTTTAGTGGTTGAATTGATAGTGATTTGGTTGATTTTGGCGGTGACAATGGTTGATTTTGGTTGATGGTTCATGGTGATGGTGGTGTTGGCAGTTGGTGGTTGGGTTGATCGTAGTTGGCAAAGGATTCGAGCTAGTGTTGGCGGCTTTGTAATGGACCTAGTGGTGTTGTTGGCGGTGTTGTGGTGGTTTCTTGAATAATATAACATGAAAAAATATTCTCAAAATTTCAAAGCAAACGCGTTTTCTATTTTTATGTTTTGAGAAACAATTTTACAAAATTACAAAAAAAAAAAAAAGAATAATAAAATAAAAAATTGCATTTTCGACAATTTCAAAACAGGCCCTAAAAACTCAAAATGAATTCGAAACTCAAAACTACAAAACTGAAATACGGAGTAAACAGCCCCTTAGTTTCTATAGCTTTTAGAAAATGAAATGAGCCAGTTTAAATGATCTATAGCAACGTTAATTTGAATGTCTTCTGTTTGTAAATGTTTTCTTACTTTGTTAACATTATTCAACACTTCATATAAAATAACAATCTCAAGTAGGAATACAAAATTCTCAATTTCATATGTTGTCAAACATTAAGCCTCAATTTTTGTCTTGGGATCATCATTACTTGCCAATTAAACTAGAGCATTTTTCATCTTTGGGATTTGAAATCTTATCGTTCTAACACTTTTAACATAGTTTTTTCGAGTAAGATCAATTACATTATCTTTGAAAGTTTTCCAGCATTTAGGAGACAACACAAATAAATTGTATGCATATTGCACCATTCTAAAGGAAGATTTTTTTTTTCTTTAACAAGTAACAATATCACAAAATGTAAAATTAAGATTATTACAACCACAAAGAGTGTAGAATGCTCTAGGATTTAATTGTGGTTCTCTATTTTGCAATTTTTTAAGGTTTCCTTTCATGTTAGCACCGTTATCATAATCATAACCTTGACCCATTAATTCTATATCAAGCTTTAGAATACTTAAAGCATCCATGAGTTCACTAAAAGACTCTTTTTAGTTGTATTATTCACAATAAAAATTCTAAAATGAATTCTTATACATTCATGGACTTGCTGACACATCTATACACCTCAATTTTATAAACATTTGTTCTTCATGTCTCTCTCGACAGTAATTAAGTATAACAGAAAGTGCTTGAATTCTTTGAGTCTCTCAATAATTAATTTCTTAATATCGCTAGCTAGCTTAAGTATAAACTCATTCTAAATTTTTTGTTCACAATAATGGTAATGAATATCTTTATTTTAAATTCGACAAATTTGCCCCTTTCATTGTAGGATCAAACTTGGCAATCATATGATTGTTTTCTAGATGTATGTTTTTATTATCTCCGCAAAATGTTAAATTAATGTTATAGAAAATTATAATATAATAGATACAACTTTGACTATACCGTTTAAGTAAAATATATGCAATAAAATTGTTAGTTAACAAACGTGTCTAGACTAACGATCTTGGCTAAAAGTTTTAAACGGTAAAAAATATGACACATTTATTAAAATGATAACTTCAACATGTCTCATAGTAGCGGATTAGATTTTTAAAGGCCTACTATAAATTCTTGAACAACTTTTACCTAATATTATGGGGCAGTTTGAGCCCCAGTATTTAAAGATTATAATGAGATGAAAAATATTTTTTTGAAAAATAAGTGGTTGAAAAGTTTTTTATTTACGTGTAATATTATTTTATTGAAAATTGTGTGGTTAAAAGTAGGAGAGAGAAAATTTAAGTATAAACTCATTCTAAATTTTTTGTTCACAATAATGGTAATGAATATCTTTATTTTAAATTCGACAAATTTGCTCCTTTCATTGTAGGATCAAACTTGGCAATCATATGATTGTTTTCTAGATGTATGTTTTTATTATCTCCGCAAAATGTTAAATTATTTTCAGTAAGAATTTTCACCACATATATTATTCTCAATAATACTCATGTCTGATGTAATCCATCTCCATTGATTTGTTTTTGCATACTTTTATCAATTGTTTCACTCTTTTTTCAATTTCTATTTCTATTTCAATCCATTTACTCATGTTAATGATGTAGCTACAACTCACTTCAAGCAGTGTAAGTTATTCTCCAACAATTTCTTAATTATTTACACAATCACGTGCCAATTGAATTTTGATCTCATCATTCTTTAATAGCTCACAACAAAGCAAAAATATTTTATTGTAGCGTTTTAATATATCAACCACTTTCTATCTTGTTTATCCTCATTCGATAATCGTTGAATGGTAATGTGGAAAAATCACATTATTGTCCCGTACATGACCTTTCATATATAATATATTAAAGTATCACATCAAGAGAGAATCTTTTTTTGGACAATTTTAACTTCCCTACAATTCAATTATTTCAATAATATCTTACTTTTTATTTTTTGATATGTAATAAATATTGTATAATTATTGTCGTTTATGAAATTTGTGTTATTAATTCTCAATTAATTAACATTCGCGTTAATCTAGATTCAATGAATTTTCACTTAATGAATTTTGAATTATATGAATCTAGAGTTATTATAAATCAATTTATTCATATTCATGTATCTAGAAATTTTGATATGTGATTAAATTTATACATTAACAATTAATTTTTATGTATCAAATATAATATAAAAAGTTTTTTCATTTATAAAATTTCATCATTACAAAAAACTTGAATCGTAAGAATTGAGTTTTGAGAGTACAATTTGAGTAAAATTTTCTTTTCTTAAATTTCTATGGTAAATTTTATTTTCTTTAATTCGCCCGAAACTCATCAAATCCTATAACAAATTGATACCAAATATTATTTTTACACCACTTATAAAGTATTTTAGAATAATGTGCAATGCACGTTCAACTTTGACTAGTTACAATTAAATATCTCAAGTTTTAAAAATGATCCAATATTCGTTTCTTTCATGTTTACATTATTCATGAAATCATCCTCAGCACATATTTCTTTATTCATCAAATAAGATTAGTTAAATACTACTTAAAAACTTGTCAAGTGCTGCCTCTTGAGATTTAATAATTGTTCAACCTTTTTTATGTCATTTTCTTTTGGCACAATCAAATTCAAATTTTCTATTAAACATAATTTTGAGCAAAGAAAAGTAAAATACCAAAAACTTAGTCAAGTGAAGGGATTCAACTATTAATCATCATTTAGAATAAAAATACATGATCTTAAATTAGGCAGATAATTAATGAAGTGCAACGTCTCAAAGAAGAGTGACCATTTGAAGCAGTTTGAAGTTTGATAAGTAAATCATAAGCGAACATAAATTATGTTAATAATGAAAAAAATGGTTTGGCTAAGTTGTCATTTTTAAAAGCCGTAATATACATATCACAATGAGGTGAACAAACTTTGGCTGATGATGAATGGAGTGCACTGTTTCAAAAATAAGTTACCATCAGAAAGTATTTTGAAGTTTGACGAGTAAACAGTGGTCATGGTATAAGTTGGGTGAGTAATAGAACATTTTATTTAGATGATTTTGCGGAATTATAATTTTTAAACTACTGTAAGTAGCCTTATGAGATTTTCGTTTTGACACGTTAGCAAAGAGGAAAACTGAGTCAGGCGAATAATGGATAAAGTTCCATAGAAATTGTGAAACACTTTGAAGTTTATTGTGTAAGTCGTAATCGTGGTATAAGTTGGGTGCTTAATGATTATTGAAACATTTAGCCCTCAATTTTTTCGAAATTTCAAAATTTATTTTCAACTATATATTCTCCCATAAAATAATATTAGATGTAAACTCAAATTTTTTTTCTTATTTTTTAATCGCGCATTATCCAAAAAAATCACTATTTTAAAATATATTTTTTCCTAAAAAAATTATTTTAATGAAGTCCAAACGGGGGCTTAACTCCTATATGAGGTTAAGGGCTCCTCATGTAAAATATTTCCCACGGGCATAACACCTCTAGTTCGAGCTTGCCCTCCATTACCAAACGAGTAAATTTAATGAATATTAATCAAACTTTACTTAATATTACTACTTTCTCACCAAACAATATAATATAGCCCCATTGTTCACCCATATTTTCAATTGATTATCCATTTATCACTCGTTTAATTTCCTCCACCCTTAACTAACTAACGAAATGTGCCATATGACAGACGAAAATCCAAAATGGCACATAACGAACTTCAAATATTGCTAAAGGGGCCAAAAGTGTAAAAAGTCCGTGGCAATCCACTCTTTCTTCAATTCTGTAAGTCACGCTTTCATTTTAAAAGAATCCTTTTCTTTGAAGACAGCAAGGAACTTGATTTACCCTTCATTTGAATCAATATTCTTCCAAATATGAATCCAAAGATTGAAATTCAAATTTGACTAA
>NC_036237.1:16601028-16616296 GCF_002742605.1 Olea europaea var. sylvestris | reverse complement strand
TGTTTATCTTTGATTATCAACAATGAAGAGGTCTTCAGGAGTTGTAATGCATAAGATTAGAGCATATTGAGTACGTGATAAGAAAATTCTTACACGGCCAAAAGGGACAAGCTATGTTTTACAATACTGATTGTTGAGCCATTAAATGACATTGTGCGTAAGATGAATGTAGTGGAAATAAGGATATCAAGATAGATGTGTCACCATATTAGAATCAATAAGATAGGATAAGCGATTGAGGATAAATTCATGAAATGATGGTAATGTAGAACAGGTTGTTGAATGGATTAAAGAAGAATTGGATTGAAATGGGAAAAATGTAATGGTGCAAAGATTCCGATTTAGGTCCATAATACCATTACGAAAAGAGAACGACGAAATGAGTAGAACTTACACTTTGTTGTGACGTACGATGGATTTGGGCCATCTGACTTTGTTTAGAACTCGAAAACTGCTTTTAAAATTTTAGCACTATTTTTGTAATTTAGTTTATTTTAAATGCTTTTCTATTTTAGTTTGTTTAAATTAGGTTTTCATGTAATCCTTTATAAATAAAAAGTTAATTAATTGTTTTTTATCATCTTTTAATTAATAAAATTTATAAGTTTATTCTTTTCATAATTTGGTGGATCCCAAATTCGTGTTTATAAAGTTTTCGCTTAAATTCCTTATTTTGAGCTGCGTCAAGCGATATCGAAGCCAGCTTTTTTGTCTCTATATCTTTGATTCACAACCATGGGTGATGTACCAATTACTAAGGTAGATTTGGATGATCAAAATCAACGGATCGATAATCTTAATACTTAGATCGAAACAATCTCTAAAAATTTGAAAATCAAAGGGTAGTCAAGTATACTCGTCGTTTGAAGGTGGCTATTCAAGATAGAATTCGGTTGTAAATTATTTGGACATTGTAGGAAGCCATTAACATGGCGATGAAGGCTGAGATGATGGAATATGATAAGAGAGCGATTTTGTATAGGAGACCCTCACCTGTCGAATCATTATCATCCATTCCTTCGGACAGAAGAAAGGCCCTGCAACAAACCCCAGCCAATCCTAACGAGAGTAACATTGACAACAGTGGTCGGCTTAGGAACAGAGGTCAAATTCAAGGCGCACCTTAGAATGCAAATTTGTATGCTAAGCTTATAGGAGATATTTGTTATAGATGCCACAAGCTTGGGCATTGTTCCAATACCTTTCCTGAAATAAGCAAGGCAATTTGGTAGAACCAAAGACAATGGATGAGGAAGACACCTAGAATTTTGTGACGAGGAAATTGGTGAATTTGTTGAAATTACAAACTGAGGACCATTTTAAACTTTATTCTCTTCGAGGACCAAAGAGAGGTCATTTCATTCAGGTGGTTGAAGCTTGTAAAGTAGCTGTTTCCATTGGTAAGTATTATAAGGATGAAATTTTATGTGATGTCATAGACATGGATGCTTGTCATATCCTATTTGGTTGCCCATGGCAGTTTGATATAGATTCAACTATCAAAGGGCGTGGTAATGTGGTACTCTTTTCATTAGGCAGTCATAAGATCTCTACGGTTCATCTCAAACATGTGGAGAGGTGTACTCAACAATGAATCGAGAGTTTTCCCTTACAAGTAATGAGAAGGAGATTGTAGAGTCTGTAAGAGAATGTGATTGTTTTTATCTAGTTTTAGTTAAGGGGTTCTTTACAACAAATAAGGAAAATGAGAGTTTCGTTTGAGGTGCAAGAAACATTGACAGAATTTGAAGATTTGGTCATTGATGAATTTCGCCGAATGAGTTACCTCCTATGATGAATATTTAGCACTAGATTGATTTGGTACCTAGGGCTAACCTTTCAAATTGAGGAACTGTTGAAGAAAGGATTCACAAGGGAGAGTATGAATTTGTGTGCAGTACCTATCTTCATAGTACCAAAAAAGGATGAAATGTGACTTATGTGTGTTGACGGGTTTCCTATTCTACAGCTGGCGGACATGTTAGATATGCTTGGGGGTTCTATGGTCTTTTAAAAAATAGACCTTTGCAGTCGCTACAATTATATTCGTATCAAACCTGAGAACGAATGGAAGATTGTCTATAAGAGTAAGGATGGACTTTATAAATGGTTAGTGATGCCTTTCGGACTCAACTGCTCCGAGTACCTCCACAAGGGTTATGAACCAGGTTCTTTGTCCTTTTATTGGGTCTTTTGTTGTGGTTTATTTCGATGAAATACTCATTTACAACAAGTTTAAAGATCACTTGAGTCAATTGAGGCAAGTCCTATCAGCAAGTCTAAGCTTCGAGAAGATCTTTGAGGTGGAGTGGGGGCTGTCCTTTTCCAGGAGAAGAGCCCCGTGTCTTTATTTTCAAAAAAGTTGAGTGATGCTAGGTAGAAGGAGAGTATTTATGAGCAAGAATTCTATGCAGCTGTGAGAGCTTTGAAGCAATGGGAACACTACCTCGTATAGAATGAGTTTGAGTTGTTTACCAATCACCAAGCCTTGGATTTATTCATAGTTAGAAACATATCAGCAGAATGCATGCTTAGTACTTACCTCCAGAAATTTCCGTTTGTAATTGAACATAAATCTGAAAGTACGAATAGAGTTGCAGTTGCCCTTAGACGGAGGGCCTCTTTATTGTTCACATCATCGCAGGAAATTATTAGGTTTGAGTGCTTGAAAGAACTGTATGCAAATAATCCTAAATTAAAGGAAATTTGGAGCAAGTGTGTGAATCGTGAATTAGTGGTGAATTTTTATATTAGTGATAGATATTTGTTCAAGGGCGACCAACTATGCATTCTCGTTTCATCTCTACATGAAAAGTTGATTTGAGATCTGAACGGTGGAGGTCTAAGTGGACACTTGGGGTATAAAGACAATTGTCAGTTTGGAAGCTAGGTATTATTGGTTACAGTTGAAGTTAGATGTTGGAGTTATAGGAAAAATAGTTATACATGACAGGTGTCAAAGTATCAAGTGCTGTATACCAGATTGTACATGCCACTTCCTATCCCTCACGGCATATGGCAAGATCTTGTCATGGATTTCGTTCTAGGATTGCCAAATTATTTTTCAGGGAGGTTAGATTGCATGGAGTTCTCAAGTCTATCACATCAGATCGGGATACAAAGGTTTTGGGGCACTTATGGATTACCATGTGGAAGTTATTTAGAACAAATTTGAATTGAAGCAGCACTGTCTATCCCTAAACCGATTGACAGATATAGGTCACTAATGGTACCTTTGGAAATATGATTCGAAGTGTTTGTGACGATAAGCCCAAACAATGGATGGAGTTTGCATACAAAAGCGCAGTTATGATGCTATAGGTAGGTTCCCATTTGCTATTGTGTATACTAAGGTTCCTTATCATGTGGTAGATTTAGTGAAGTTGCCTAAGGTAATAGTAAGAGTGTTGCTGCTGAACGTCTAGTAGAAGAGGTATTAGCAGTCTATCATGAAGTAAAATAGAGGTTGGAGAAGACTAATGCAAAGTGTAAGACAACAGCAAATGCACATTAACGGGACAAACAGTTTCAGAAAGGAGATTCAATAATAGTGTTTCAGAGAAAGGAGAGATTTCTCAGTGGTACTTAAAACAAGCTGAAACCGATAAAGTATGGGCCTTTCAAAGTACTTAAGCGAATTAACAACAATGCATACATTATTGATTTGTTAGCTTCTATGGGCATCTCTAGTATATTCAATGTGGTGGATCTATACGAGTTTCATAAAGATGATGAACCTCTTTATCTAGATTATAACTCGGGGCCAAGTGCTTTGGAGGTGGAAGAGACTGATGTAGAATAGATTGTTGAATGGATTGAAGAATAATTGGATCGAAATGGGAAAAAAAAAAAGTTAGTGCAGAGAACGACAAGACGAGTAAGATTCACGCTTCATCGTGACGTACTACGGATTTTGGCAATTCGAGTTAATTTAGGACTCGAAAACTATTTTTAAAGTTTTATTGCTATTTTTGCCATTTAGTTTATTTTGAATTCTTTTTAATTTTAGTTTGTTTAAACTATGTTTTCATGTAAACCGCTGATTTATTTTATTTGTTTATCATCTTTCAATAAACAAAATTTGTAATTTTATTCTTTTTATAATTTCGTGGATTCCAAATTCGTGTTCTTAAAATTTTTGCTTGAATTCCTTGTTTCATATTGCATTAGATGGAAAAGTGATTGAAATTGCTATCCTTTGTAGCACTTTTGAGTGGAATAATATATTTCAGCATGCAAACATGTTGGCAAAATATGGGTGTAAATGAGCAAGGCCTAGTTGAGCTGTCTTTAGGTTGTCCAAGCTTTATTCTTCGAGCCAGAGTGGGGGCTCAATTCAGCAATACAGGATGCCCCTGCATAACTTCCCGAAGTATTTCCCATACAATTGGTTCTTTTTCCCCAATTTTACTCTTAGCAACTCCCCGAAAATACTGTGACGTGCTCGAAAATGGTCGAAGTAGTTGAACAGGAGGATCACTATGACTAGCTTGAGGGTAATGTAATTATCTGTGAGGCAAACAAATGGAGTCCTGAACTAGCTGCTGCTATACATACGTATCTGTAGAAATTCAAAACTAATCCTGGTGCTTGCAACAGGTCACTTGCTATATCTTTGCTAGCTACTGTGGATGTATTTTGAAAGGCTTGGTTCCATTTCATTAGATGCAGTGTTAGATTTAAAATAGTACAGAAAATGATTCATGCAGTAATTCCTTTTTTAAATGGGAATAAGGCGTAGTTTGTTCTTTGATTTTGTTGTATTGACATTAGTTGTTACAGATAAACTAAACCTTTTTGTAAGAATGTTTAGGAGTTGTTTATAAATGGTTTATATAATAAATAGATAGAAATGAATAAGTGAGTAGTACTTGTGGGTCTCACGAAATATGTGAATAAAAATACATACAGTAAGTCCTTTTTTAAATGGGAATAAGGCGTAGCTTGTTCTTTGATTTTGTTGTATGGACATTAGTTGTTACAGATAAACTAAATCTTTTTGTAAGAATGTTTAAGAGTTGTTTATAAATAGTTTGTATAATAAATAGATAGAAATGAACAAGTGAGTAGTACTTGTGGGTCTCACGAAATATGTGAATGAAAATAGTTTGACTAATTATAAGTAGTTAATAAACAATAGCTAAATATGGGCTAAGTTAAAGAAAAACTGTACAAAATAGAGTACGACGGGCACTCTGACTGGTCAAAGTCTTGTGACCAAAAATGCACTTTACTCTGTTTTGATTATTGAGACATTTATTTCAGCTAAAGCTCACCGCTTAAAATTTTGGCACCGATTTTCTAACCAGTGTTTTCTTTTTTACCAATGGCTTGATAATCTGATATGCTCATTTGAATTGCAGAGAAAGATGGAGAAATCAAAGACAGGCATCTTCTCTGTGTACCTAAAGCTGTATCCGGGTAAATATGAGGTAAGTTGATTTCCGGGCATCAACAATTTTTTATGCGTTGTCCATTGAATTATGTATGCTTAAATGCCTCCTATAATATTTAACAGATCAAGTTTATTGTTGATGGCATATGGAAAGTTGATCCTCTACGCCCCATTGTCCACAATAATGGCTATGAAAATAACCTTCTGATTATCACATGAAGGCACAAAATTATGCAGGCAGAAGGATGATCATTTTACAAACCTTTAGTTTGCATCATGTATTTTACTAATTATAATTCTTTTGACATCACCCTATTTCTGTTCTTTGTATAGTGTATATTGGCCGTGATGGATCAATTGTTATTCTTAGACCAAATTCTCATTTGGTCTGTCTGTTACTTATTTTTGTTGGTATGGATGGGTCTGTTGTGGTTGGTTCTCTCTTTTGTACATGTTTTTGTTTATTGAAATGAAATACAAGCTTAGGAGGGGGCTTGATCTTATATCCAGCAAAAGGTGCAATAAAATATTTTTGGTGGAAATTACATGTCAATATGTGTTTAAAGATTACGATTCATAAAGCAACTATGAAGTTTATTTGTTCACATATCAAGTATTAATATGATAATTAAATATTAAATAGGCTCCAAACCCAATTTCATTTTCAACCCTATCTTCTTTCTTGATCTTTCTCTATCCACTCAACTCTCCCCTCTTTATGTTCTAGTGCCCTAAGTTCTTTAATTTGCTGAAACCGAACCCCCAACTTGAGGAAATTTAAATGCATGACAAAAGCATCAATGGAGATTGTAACTCCCAATAGCACACCGAGGTACAAGTGTTTGATTTCGAGGAGGATCTAGTGATGTCGCTTGCTAAATACATTATTGATTTGGCTAATAAGTTCGCTAAATTGAGAGATTCTTTCACTGTTGTTTTATCTAGTGGTTCTCTTGTCATGTCTCAGGTAAAAAATGAATTGCTAGTTTAGGTGGTGATTGTGGTGGTGGTGGTGATCTGGGTGGTGACAAAAGGTGGAGATTTTGGTGGAAAAAGTGATCTTGAATTTGTATAGGGTGATTTTGTATGGGCGACAACTATTTTAAATGATGGTAGTGGTGGTTCGACTGTGGAGGAAGAGGTGGTGATTTTGGATGATGGTGATAGCGATTTGAGCCTGCAACCTGAATTGCTAGAGGAAGGCATAACTGCTACAGGCTTGCCCTCGACAAGTGTTGGTGGTTACGGTAGTGATGCAAATGGTGATTCTGGTGGTACAGGTGGTGGTTGTGGTGTTACTTTGGGTTAGGTTGGTTTTGTATAAACATGATGTCTGACCAATAAATTAGATTAATTTATCAACCCATAAATAATATGTAACCAATAAAATGGATAATTTGTAATATTGATGCAATGACTTGTGAACTGATAACGTCACACGTTTCTGTGCACGTGTTATAAGTCACAATTCAATATCCACATATCACTAATTTATGTTCACAGGTCAATATTAATTGATCATAGATCATAGTTTACAGGTCTCATGTCACCATTAATAGGTCACAGGTCATATTGTATAAGTTACGGATGTTCACCAATCATAGATTATAGTTCACGAGTCAATATTAATTGGTTACAAATCATAATGCACAAGTCACAAGTTATACTTCGTATATCACAAATTATATTATATTGGTCATGGATGTTTACAAATAATAGATTATAGTTCACAGGTCATATTGTATAAGTCACATATGTTCACTAGTCACATGTTATCGTTCACAAGTCAATATTAATTGTTCAAAGTTATAGTTCACCGATCACGTCATATTATATTAGTCATAAACATTCATAAGTCATAGGTCATAATTCACAGGTCAATATTGATTGGTCACATGTATAGTTCACAAGTCACAGTTCTGAGCCATCGCTCGAAAAACTATTACCAAAATACCTTTTTATCTAGCATTAGCTTGGAACTATACCATTCATAGGTAACAAATCAATGTCTATAGATCATGGATCCAAAAGAATTGATTACAAGCTCTTGAAACAATATAATATGTAACAGATCAATGTATACAAGTCACGAATCCAAAAGATTTGGGCACATGCAATAGATCAATATCATTAGTAACAATTCACATGTAATTTAAATTAAATTTCAATTAGATAATCCTCCAATTCTTGTCGATGCTTTCCTAAATTAAAAATCCAAACAAGTTGCTACCCTTCAAATGCTATACTCATTAATCTCAAGCGAGTGTAAGAGGGTATGGTAGTTGCCACTCAAATCTAATTCGAATTTTAGAATTGTAAACCTTTTCACTTAAATTTGATTTGAGGTATAATTAAGGCCTGAGATATGATTTTTTCCCATGTTTTTTTCCCCCTCGTCAAGGGACTAGAAGAAACTAAGAAACTACACTTAAATTCACCCTAATCAACACATTGGAAGGTGTGTACGGGTTTTTCATTCATACCTCGAGATGAAAAATAACATCAATCAGTGACAATATGTTCCTACATAAAGATAATGCATGCTCCATCTTTAGGCAACGTGGCAATCATCATAATCTCAAGGGATGAATTCAACCATCCAAATATCAGCAGATCCCGTTAATAAACCATACAACAAGATTAAAATACAACTGAGAAAATCGAGTGATGAAACTAAGATCACAAAATAGAATAAACACGAAGGGCACAGCTGAAATAATAATAATAATAATAATAATAATAATAATAATAATAATAATAATAATAATAATAATAATAATAATAAAAAATAAAATGGGAACTCCATTACTCTTAAGACTCTTGATGAGTTTACGACTTTGCTATATTTACATCATAACTTACATATTTGTTTACCAACACTTGATGCAACGAGATTTAATTGGTTAGGATCTCATCAACCAAATAAAAAATAAAAAACTCCACATTTTTTTGACACCTTATCAATTTGTTAAAGATTAAGCAAATGATGATGTATAACAAACATTTTCTGGTGGAGACTAAATTTGTAAGCAAGAGAATACAAAATGGCCTTCAGCCCACATCATTCTCATGCAACATTCATTTCACATTCCCCTTGCCATTTCTAGAATCTTAATGCATACAGCATGTGTTCTAAAATAGCAAACAATCGAGAATTTCAACCTCCCAAGCCTTCTGCACAACTTTTTTTACGCGTTCAGTAAAAAAAAGAAGAAGCCCAGTTTGATAATAGACTTTATATAATCTGCACAGTTAATGAATCGAGAAAAATGTCAATGCGAGTACAGAATAAATTTAAACCTGGATTTACATGAGTTCTTGCTGGTTCTATTAAGCCATGCCTCATACACAATTATAAATAGAGGCTTTAAGAAACAGAACATGAGTAAACGCCTAAGTTGCTGGCAAGGTACACAATATTCTATATGGATGCGGCTCACGTGTGTATCATGTGTTTGTGGGTGCACTATGCCATTAAAATTAAATACCTTCAGGGAACTTATATTGTTAACAACATACAATATGAAACTCTAAGCAAGTCTATTAGTAGACACAACAGAAGGAAAAGATTTAAAAGAAATTGAAAAATTTGATGATATATTCAGGGCAGAAGTTTCAAAATTTGCCCAAGGGAGATCGATTTATATCAAATTTTATTCAATAAGTCCCGAAGTTGATGGAAGGATATATTATCCTGCTGAACATATCATTACAATTGGATATGTTGGCCGAGATTTTCAGATTGAAGTTGGCCGAAATAATAAACCATTGCCAAAAATCAATAGATCATGGATAAAATCCCGGAGAGTTTTGGGGATGAAAGTTCTTTATAACATTGCAAAGAACTTATATGATAAAAAATTCAGATGCTTGTGCCAATATGAAGGATGGACCCTCCTTACAAACAATGGAAAAGAAAAATCTACAATTTTGAAGGAATATATCTTAAAATTTGATACCCATCAAATTAGTGGAAGTCCAACAACAATCCAAGAATCATGCAGATTGAGGGAGTGCCCCACATGTAGACAAAATTGAAGGATTGATAAATGGAAAAGGACCTACCACTACCAAAGCATCTAGACAGTTGCAAATAAAGCCAAAGATGGAGAAGCAATAATAGAAAAGCATCTAGCCAGCTGCATATGAAGCCAAAGATGATAAGGCAATAATAGAAGAAAGGAGGACCCTTTGATGAAAATTCAAAGAATGCATGTGAAAATGTAGACCCCAGGAGGAAAAGAATAGAGAGGCGTGTGAGCCTTTTTTCAAAAATCTGATGTATGCAATGATGTAATAGATCAATAATAGTGAGTTTGAATCATGTATAAATAGAGGTATTGGGGAAAGAATGGATCATCTCGAGTTAGAAACCATTCTCTTTCCTTAAGCTTTTTTCAAAACCAGTTTTCCTGGAAACCCCTTGTATACAATATAAATCTTGTATAAATCATTATAGAAATAAAATCTCAATCTTTGACAATCCTTCCTTCCGCTCCACTCCTTCTCGCCATTGCGGCACTGGATCACTTGCCCACATCACCTGCACCTTCACATAAAGCAATAGAAACAAAAATTTCAACGCCTACAAACTAATTCATAATCTTAAAACATATCTTTCCACTAAAATGAGACAAAAAGATCTTGAATTTGACTCAATTCCTCGTGATACAGGCATATATTTGTAACCTCCCTGCCATCCCTAACAAAGAAAACCTCTATTCTTAATTCTAAGAAAAGATACAGTGAGGGCAAGAAGCTGAAATAGCAGAATTCCCATTGAGGCAAGAGGCCGTTTAGGGGAGCAGTTTGCAGATTCAGAGCCTGAAGGTCACTCGGTTCTAAGAATACAGATTTAAGATCAAACTACTTGGTGGTGGTTTTGGCAGTTGGAGAGGGAAGAGAAGGGATAGGATAGAGAAAGAAGAGAGAGAAAAAATATAGAAATGATTTAGAGTTTGGGGATGAAATGTGGTAGGGGTGGTTTGTAGATTTATTTTATTTTATACTATTATTAATATTAAAGAATAAAATTATTAAATAATTAACTATAATTTGAATTTTGAATAAAAATATTGTAAATCTTATTTTTGAATTGTAAAGTTGAAATGTCTAGCCGGATATAATTTCCACTTTCTTTATACCGAGTTCACATTGGGAACTAGGATGTATAGAGTGGAAAGCCCTATTATTTAAAATCAGGTGCAAAGTTTAATTAATCAAAAATCAGGTGGTATTTATATTATTAATAAACCTAACCCAACCATTTTGAAAACCTCTCTCTCTCTTCACTCTCTCCTCTCCCGTCTCCATATCTTTATTGTCGATTCGGTGACATGGTCCTGTGTTCCTCTCTACCTTCATTCGCTCTACAACACCGACAAATATGAGTGCAGGTCGCCTCGCCTTGTCGCAACGAGCGTCGATTTGGGCGCCACTCGCCTCACCGATGCGAAATTTGAGTCCCGCGACTATGGTATCATCATTACAGCACTGTGCCAATCACCTTCTCCGGGATCCCACCTTCTACGCTATGGCGATGCTTGGATCTAAGCATCCTTGCAACGAATTGTGCGCAGGCTCAAATCGATGCTCGACGACCTCAAATGGCCTTTGATTGACCAATCTCTATGGTTGTGGCTCTGCCGATGCGCCACTTGTTGACCAATTGTTATGAGGATGGTGGGTGGTATGTGTTGTTAGTGTGTTTGGTGATGGTAGTCGTGGTGGTTTCTGGCGGTGGTGGAGGTGTTAGTGTTGGTAGGGATAATGTGGGTAGTGTTGGTGAGGTTGTGGGTTGGGTATTGTTGGTGTGTTTGGTGGTGACAGTCGTGGTGGTTTCTAGCAATGGAGGTGGTTGTTGGTGGCTGTGATTGTCCTTATTTTTGTTGGCATTTGATTTGATCTGGTGGTGACGATTTTGTTGGTGTTGGTGGCGGCGATTGTGGTATTGTGCTAATGATGACGGTAATGGTGGTATGTGATCACTATTTGGCGTATTTGACCAATCATTTAGTTATTTGTGATCAACAATTTAATTGTGATCTAAATTTTTGATAATATGTGACCAATTAATTTGATCTTGAAATAATCTGTGACCTCGAAATAAACTGTGAACTATAAAATTTTTTATCTGTGACTAATTAATTTGATGATATGTGATTAATAAATAAATTATGACCTATAATTATATATCAGTGACCATTAATTCTATAATTGTGACTTTATTATATTTATGCCATGTTTGAGCCGCATTATTTCAAAAAAAAAAAAAAATTCTTAAAGAGTGATTTGATATCATTTCAACCACACATTTTTCAATAAAATAATACTACACGTAAATTCAAAACTTTTCCTTATTTTTTAACTACATATTCTCTATCAATCTACTATTTCAAAATACATTCTTTAAAAATAATGTGGCTCAAATACAGTTTTAATTAATAAATATTTTTAATTAATTAAATATATAACTGAATTTTGATTTTTCAAACTATTTACCTGACTTTTGAATTGGTGTAAATAATACAAACGTGTTATGAATTTTTCCCTTATTTAAATGTAAAATGGGCCGCAAACAAAACTTTCTTAGAAGCCCAACGGGAATTGCAAATTAAAATCCTAGGTAATGCAATCTTGTGAAATTTCTTTCCAGTAGTGTCACAATTTTACCTTATAGTACTAGTTGCCAAAAAAATCAATTGAAAAATTAAGATGAGGGATAAGAAAGACAAACCATAACCTTGAACTTTGTTGAATCACATAGACATACATATCCGTACAAAGTAGCTCGATCAATCAGCCCTTCATGATGGTTAACCGATCTAAAAGGTTATTATGACCACATGGTTAAGTGACTACTCACACATTCAAACTATCTTCGGCATGTCTTAGCCACTTTATCTTAACAGGAAACCACTGCCAAGATTCTTCCTATTTCTTGGGGTGGACAGATTCTTATCCACAAAGCGACGATCGTAAATGAGGACACGTGTACAACGATCCTATGCCAATATAAAAGCATTGGGGCTCATAGTATTGGCTCTTAGGCCCTCTTTGATATGCCCTTATTTTCCATGAAAAATGGAAATTAAATTTCATTTCTTACTTTTTGTTATGTTTGATGGTAGAATTTTTACATGGAAAAAGTTTTCCTCAAATCCTTGCCACATCAGCTTTTTTCTTGCTTTTTTTTTAGGTTTTTCCTTTTTTTTTTATTTGGACAATTGAAACAAAATTTAGGAACAATTGTAAAAGAAGTTATTCATTAAATTAACAATTTTCATGTAAAACAAAGTCAAACGAATATCAAAAGTAGATGATTTTTTAAATTTTTTATTTAGCAATGGAAACAAGTTTCATGAACAATTGTAAAAAATGATATCCTTTAAATTGATAATTTTCATAAAAACAAAGTCAAACGAATACCAAAAGACATTTTTATTTTAACATTTTCCAAGTGGAAAATTACACCAATCAAACATTATTAATTGACAATTCTTAGTAAAATAATTTTTAGGCAATTCAATTCCCCGAAAAACGTTTTCTTTCCACACAAATTACATCTTTACAATCAAATGGACCCTTAAATTATTTAGCCCCCATTTGCCATCCTTTACTTTACTTACTTTTATATTATTTATTCTATAGTACTTATTTTTAATTTTACATTTTTTATTAAAATATTATTATACGTAAATAAAAAAATTTCCTTCTTTTTTAACCATACATTCTCCATCAATCACTATTCCATAATACATTCTTCAAATTAATAAGGCTCAAACAGAGCCTTAATCATACTTCAATCTTTTGATATTTTTTTCTCTTTGTATTATACTAATTCTCACATCGAAGAAATGGGAGAGAGTTCCCTACCCCTTTTACCAGTTATCGGAGTGACGAAGGAGCTCACTCCATGACCCCATTTTTCTGGTATTATCGTCTTGCAAAGAGTTTGTTCTATACTAATTTCTTAAATGATTAATTGAATATCCATTTTTATGGTATTTGGGTTCTTGATTTTTAATTTTTGAATAAAGTTTCACATGCGTGGGATTTTCCTGCAGCATCCTAGTGCCTAGTTGAGACATTGTGGACTTGCTAGGTTATTTTTCTTTTGATAAAAGCTGAGTAAATTACAAAGCTGTGGAAATTTTCAAGTAAAATTGATCGTTTCATCGATTTCATCTCGAAGAATGCTCCTTAATAGTTAACTCTTTGTTCTAATTTTCTCGACATTTGGTTCCTGAATCTTCAAATCTCGTTGCACTTCTGTTTCTATTGACGAGTTTGCGTCCAAAATTCAGTTAAAATATCACAAAGAGACTATAGTGTGATACTGGATTTCAGTCGAGAAACCGAGAACTCGGTTATGTTCCTTTTGTTTGGCTAAAAGCCTAGACAATGTAACATTGTTCAATTCTAAGTGAAAAATTCATCGAGTAATGTCCACGAAAATATTGCTCAATGTTATTCATTCTTTGCTCGATATCATCATTCATTTCATCGGTCATGATCTCGAAAATAGTAACAAGAGTTCATTGTACCATGTTTCAAAATTTATGTACTAGAGATATGAGTCATTTTGACAGACTTTAGTAGGCCTAGGCAAAAAAATAAAAAAATCGATCAAACCAATCAAATTGAACTGACTCGAGTTAGTTTCGATCGGCTTGACACATGTAATTGGTTTTGTTAGGTTTTCGTTTAAATAAAACCATGGTGATTTGGTTCGGTCATGGTTTAAAGTCTCAAACCGCTGATTAACCGAATCAATACAACCCAAACTACTTACATGTTTACCTTTTTTATAAGAAAATAAAAATCAAAAGATAAACTCTAATCTCATAACTATATCACGATTCCTTTCAATCTATAATGTTGCCGGTAATTTACAGCATTGAATTTTTTTTTTCACAAACTCATTATGTTATACTTAGTCTTTTTTTCCTACTCACGCGGTTAGGGTACATAATGTATAAAAAAACAACAAAATTCTTAAGCTTTTTGTTGATTTGTCTCTAGTAATCTAATTTTATTTGTTAGTCAATGATTCTTGTAATATAAAGTTATTTAGTTATTTTAAATCTTGTAATCTAATTGGGCCAAAACTTGAATTTTTTTTTAAAATCAATTTGAACTAAAAATTCAAACTGATTAATCGAATCGAACTGAACCGGACCAAAGCAATTTGAGAGTTAGAGTGAGTTGATTTGAGTTGAAATTTATCTAAACTGACTGATTTGATTTTGGTTTCAGGTCGGAGATGAAACCAACCCACACCAAACTGCGTCCAGACCTAAACTTTAGCAAGTTTATTTTGCTAGTATATACTAGGTAAGTACACACTTAGAATTTTCTAGAGTAACTTTTTGGAAAATGATAAAGAAATTCATTGTCAGGCTGATGAAATTGTTGTTGGGAAATACACCGATTCAAATGTGCATATTGTATTCACAAAACGTAACTTACACGTTCACGAAATTGAAACAAGGTTTCGACTTACCGAAATGGAGTTTGAGAAACTAACCAATGATTATCGAATCTGACAATTTCCATTCTTGAATTGAAACATGTGATTCTTTATATCGAACTTTGCATAAACCATATAAATAAAATTAATCATTTTCTGAAATCAAATATGAAGAAATGAAAATCAGAAATAAGAAAAAAATTAGATGCAAGTGATGCGATTGACCGATGCGAGTATAACTCTTTCCTTAAGATGAATTTGTCCCGCATCGCGACTAACGATTTTTCGACAATCGACAATGACCACGTCAAGCCATAAGAGCACTCCAAATGATTTCGACTAGCGAACTCGAAGGGAATTCCCTCTCTATCATAACCATAATTTTGATGTAAAAGATAATC
>NC_036237.1:16571172-16587401 GCF_002742605.1 Olea europaea var. sylvestris | reverse complement strand
GTTAGAAACCATTCTCTTTCCTTAAGTTTTTTTTTTCAAACCAGTTTTTCTGAAAACCCCTTGTGTACAATATAAATCTTGTATAAATCATTATAGAAATAAAATCTCAATCTTTTGATATCAGAAAGATATGAGTTTCTAAACTTACTATCCCATAGATTCTTGATAGATTGAAGAAGATAATTTCTTTCTTACTTTAACAAAGAGAGAATTTTCTTTACTTAAGACCTCTATTCTTAATTCTAAGAAAAGATACAGTGAGGGCAAGAAGCTGAAATAGCAGAATTCCCATTGAGGCAAGAGGCCGTTTAGGGGAGCAGTTTGCAGATTCAGAGCCTGAAGGTCACTCGGTTCTAAGAATACAGATTTAAGATCAAAAGTAAGGTAAAATTATTGTCTTTGTTAAATTTAGAAAGAATTCTTCTAATATCTTGAAAGAATTGTAGGGATTATTATTGTTCATGTTTGCAAAAAACTTATCTAAAGATGTTATTATTCATAAAGTTTGCAAGGAATTATTTGAATAATGCCAGGTTATACAATTAAAGGATTAGATAATCTGTTAGATAGATTAATGGAAAAAATAGAAAATATTTATTCTCAATTAGAGATTATGGATATATTATCGAAGGAATTTGATAATCTTAGTAAATTACATGACAATTATATTACAGATTATGCTAATTTATTAGATCAAATGATGAAATTATATATTAAAACTCGAAATGAGAGAAATAGAGGAATTTAAAACTATTCCAATAAATTAAGGATATCTTGTACAATATATGATAAATTATTTCATTAAGGGTATAATAGACATTTTATCAAAAATGAATAGTAGCAGGTCATTTATAATAATACCCCATTATTTGGGCCTATATGGTAAAGTACTAAAGTATGATATTTGATCTTTGTTTAATGCAAATTAAAATTAGATTTTTATAAAATTTTGATAAAAGTTGATAAAATGCATGTTTGAAAAGTTATGAATTTCATGAAAAATGTGATTAAAATTCATTATTTACTTTAATTTAAAATAAAATCTAAATTTTAATCTGTATCAAATAAGAAATCGATAAGCTTACAAATTTGAAAAAGCACCCCAAAACATTTAGTAATTTAATATTTATCTCAAATGAACTAATTTTATATGCAATCTACAGTCAATCTTTAAGCTTCATTCTTCGCTCCTCACTCATCCATTTATTATCATTTTTCTCTTCTTCAACATTAAAAAAAAAAATCAAAATTTAAAAAAATTCAACTTCATGACACTCAAAATGTCAATCTTGCTAAGAAGTCAAAATATAAGGATAAATTATACTTATCAGTAATCAGTTTGATACTCTTGTTTACTAGGAATGGACCGAGTAAGAAATTGTATAGGAAAGTATTGCTTCTATTGGGGTTTGTTTAAATTTGTAGAAAATATATTTAAATTTGTTTGACATTGATATTAATTTTCATATTTAAGAAATTTGGTATCAATCATTTTAAAATTAACAAATAAGACTTAAAATTTCAAACATTAGATGCAAATTATATTTTATTTATGAAGTAATAATTAAAAATATATTTTATAAATTAAATATATTAAAATCACAATTCTATACAATTTGATCACAATTATAGAACTAATTGGTCACAAATCAAAAAATTTATATATCATAAATAATTTGATAGTTACAAATCAAAAATTTTACAAGTCACAATTTATCATTAGCCACAAATTAAAAAATTTATAGATCACAATTTATTTATCGATCACAAATCACAAAATTTATAAGTCAACTGATTACACAATCATAAATTATCAAATTAGTAATCACAATCAATCAAATAATTTGTGACACCACTGCCTCAGGGTTCACCACCGCCAATACCACCTTGGCTAAAATCGCCACCATCATCACCTCTCAACAGCAATACCACCATCTCAAACGAATCAATACCCACCACCAATACTTCACAACCACTGTGACGACAGAGACCACGAACATCACCACCCCCATAGCTTGTACCATAACCACCACCAACGTAACCTAACAATGTCGCCACCACCCAATATTATTGCACAACCGCCACAAAATACCACCAATTGCAAAAAAAATAAAAATAAAAATAAAAATAAAATAAATAAAGACACCACCACACCATAAACACCACCAACTGTAATGGGATTTGAATTTGTATACTGTCGTTGCCGTCGTCACCAGCACCACGTTTTCTCCAACGAGCAGCAACAACGTCTCCAAACCTACCACCGCGATGCTGCCACCACCATTGTCATACACTGTAACCCACATTTCCACCGAACCACCTCTACAAAATCTTCCACCTCTCGCTAGTAGGCATCCAACACCACGCCCTCATACCTCAAATTAACAGGTCAGTCAACCAATTGCACATTAACATTTTCAACGTGCCTCTCCATCTACAAAGTTCCCTACCTACCGACTCAAAACCAATATCAACAGCCAATCAAAACATCCAACAACATCGATTCCAACCAGTCCACCTCCAAAAACTTCATCTAAGCAGCAGATCAAGTAAGGAAGAAATAATCCTAAAAACCATAGCATTTGTCCCGTCTTCAGCCGGCTAGATCAACTCGCCCTTGAAGCTTCGAAATTAGCAAGTCTTGTCGCTATGCACGGCATGCATGTTGTAGACGGCACTCCTTCCCTCGCCTGTGCATGACGTGAGCGGCCCTTCGCACGGCATCGCTGTGAAGCGCAGCTCACAACGCTGCTCGCTTCTATGAAAGGCATTTTACAGTGACAAGGGTCGCTTTCTCCAACGAAGCACCATTATGTGGCACTACTGTTGGGAATCTACTTATACATGCACAGCGGAAAATTAAATTATTTCGATTCCCATCCAATAGATCTCATTGTGTTTGGTTAGGAATTGTGATAAGATTCTACCTTTTCCAGATTTGCAATCCTTTTGCCTTTCTTTTCGTTCCACAACTTTGATTCGCCACCACAGCTGTCCAATTGTCCAGCCTCCAACGGTGATCCACACAGAGAATATGATTGCAGCCTCTAGGGTTTTTTCTTGTGCCAGCAAGAATAATGAAAACCTTAATGGACCTCAAACCCTAGTTATGTATTTATATAAACCCAAACAGGCTCGGCCCGGTCCTGTCCGGTCCAATAATTAATTAATCCAATTAATTAAACCCGGTCCGTGAATTAATTAATCTAATTAATTAATTCGAAAATATAAATAACAAATCCAATTAATTAATTTATCCAACGACTGTTAAATTAACTAATTGGCAATTTGCAATCTTCCAATTCTCTTTTGTGTGTGACCCATTAGGTTCCCGACCACGATGCCTAACGACGTGAAATATTATTTTGATCTAATCAAAATTGATAAATTAAAACACCTTTTTAATTTATCGTCAATTCACATTCGCCGTCCCTGATTGACATCTAGCAATGTGTCAGGGCAATACATGTGACGAAAAATGTCACGTGGTATGACAAAACCAAATTCGTTCGTTTACCGTGAAACTATAATCCCTTCGTCAATATTCCGATCAATTACGAGATATGGAGTTGTGTCAATCTCGATCATCGATCATATCTTTCACTCCACTATTAAGTCAATATAAATCGAAAACTCCTTTTCGACTTATGAGTACACCTTGGCCAAGGATTTCATCATTGACTTAATTGAATGAAACGCAGATCATAATCTCCTACTATCTTGGAGGTGGTTGTTGGTGGCTGTGATTGTCCTTATTTTTGTTGGCATTTGATTTGATCTGGTGGTGACGATTTTGTTGGTGTTGGTGGCGGCGATTGTGGTATTGTGCTAATGATGACGGTAATGGTGGTATGTGATCACTATTTGGCGTATTTGACCAATCATTTAGTTATTTGTGATCAACAATTTAATTGTGATCTAAATTTTTGATAATATGTGACCAATTAATTTGATCTTGAAATAATCTGTGACCTCGAAATAAACTGTGAACTATAAAATTTTTTATCTGTGACTAATTAATTTGATGATATGTGATTAATAAATAAATTATGACCTATAATTATATATCAGTGACCATTAATTCTATAATTGTGACTTTATTATATTTATGCCATGTTTGAGCCGCATTATTTCAAAAAAAAAAAAAATTCTTAAAGAGTGATTTGATATCATTTCAACCACACATTTTTCAATAAAATAATACTACACGTAAATTCAAAACTTTTCCTTATTTTTTAACTACATATTCTCTATCAATCTACTATTTCAAAATACATTCTTTAAAAATAATGTGGCTCAAATACAGTTTTAATTAATAAATATTTTTAATTAATTAAATATATAACTGAATTTTGATTTTTCAAACTATTTACCTGACTTTTGAATTGGTGTAAATAATACAAACGTGTTATGAATTTTTCCCTTATTTAAATGTAAAATGGGCCGCAAACAAAACTTTCTTAGAAGCCCAACGGGAATTGCAAATTAAAATCCTAGGTAATGCAATCTTGTGAAATTTCTTTCCAGTAGTGTCACAATTTTACCTTATAGTACTAGTTGCCAAAAAAATCAATTGAAAAATTAAGATGAGGGATAAGAAAGACAAACCATAACCTTGAACTTTGTTGAATCACATAGACATACATATCCGTACAAAGTAGCTCGATCAATCAGCCCTTCATGATGGTTAACCGATCTAAAAGGTTATTATGACCACATGGTTAAGTGACTACTCACACATTCAAACTATCTTCCGCATGTCTTAGCCACTTATCTTAACAGGAAATCACTTCCAAGATTCTTCCTATTTCTTGGGATGGACACATCCTTATACAAAAGCGACGATTGTAAATGAGGACACGAGTACAACGATCCTATGCCAATATAAAAGCATTGGGGCTCATAGTATTGGCTCTTAGGCCCTCTTTGATATGCCCTTATTTTCCATGAAAAATGGAAATTAAATTTCATTTCTTACTTTTTGTTATGTTTGATGGTAGAATTTTTACATGGAAAAAGTTTTCCTCAAATCCTTGCCACATCAGCTTTTTTCTTGCTTTTTTTTTAGGTTTTTCCTTTTTTTTTTATTTGGACAATTGAAACAAAATTTAGGAACAATTGTAAAAGAAGTTATTCATTAAATTAACAATTTTCATGTAAAACAAAGTCAAACGAATATCAAAAGTAGATGATTTTTTAAATTTTTTATTTAGCAATGGAAACAAGTTTCATGAACAATTGTAAAAAATGATATCCTTTAAATTGATAATTTTCATAAAAACAAAGTCAAACGAATACCAAAAGACATTTTTATTTTAACATTTTCCAAGTGGAAAATTACACCAATCAAACATTATTAATTGACAATTCTTAGTAAAATAATTTTTAGGCAATTCAATTCCCCGAAAAACGTTTTCTTTCCACACAAATTACATCTTTACAATCAAATGGACCCTTAAATTATTTAGCCCCCATTTGCCATCCTTTACTTTACTTACTTTTATATTATTTATTCTATAGTACTTATTTTTAATTTTACATTTTTTATTAAAATATTATTATACGTAAATAAAAAAATTTCCTTCTTTTTTAACCATACATTCTCCATCAATCACTATTCCATAATACATTCTTCAAATTAATAAGGCTCAAACAGAGCCTTAATCATACTTCAATCTTTTGATATTTTTTTCTCTTTGTATTATACTAATTCTCACATCGAAGAAATGGGAGAGAGTTCCCTACCCCTTTTACCAGTTATCGGAGTGACGAAGGAGCTCACTCCATGACCCCATTTTTCTGGTATTATCGTCTTGCAAAGAGTTTGTTCTATACTAATTTCTTAAATGATTAATTGAATATCCATTTTTATGGTATTTGGGTTCTTGATTTTTAATTTTTGAATAAAGTTTCACATGCGTGGGATTTTCCTGCAGCATCCTAGTGCCTAGTTGAGACATTGTGGACTTGCTAGGTTATTTTTCTTTTGATAAAAGCTGAGTAAATTACAAAGCTGTGGAAATTTTCAAGTAAAATTGATCGTTTCATCGATTTCATCTCGAAGAATGCTCCTTAATAGTTAACTCTTTGTTCTAATTTTCTCGACATTTGGTTCCTGAATCTTCAAATCTCGTTGCACTTCTGTTTCTATTGACGAGTTTGCGTCCAAAATTCAGTTAAAATATCACAAAGAGACTATAGTGTGATACTGGATTTCAGTCGAGAAACCGAGAACTCGGTTATGTTCCTTTTGTTTGGCTAAAAGCCTAGACAATGTAACATTGTTCAATTCTAAGTGAAAAATTCATCGAGTAATGTCCACGAAAATATTGCTCAATGTTATTCATTCTTTGCTCGATATCATCATTCATTTCATCGGTCATGATCTCGAAAATAGTAACAAGAGTTCATTGTACCATGTTTCAAAATTTATGTACTAGAGATATGAGTCATTTTGACAGACTTTAGTAGGCCTAGGCAAAAAAATAAAAAAATCGATCAAACCAATCAAATTGAACTGACTCGAGTTAGTTTCGATCGGCTTGACACATGTAATTGGTTTTGTTAGGTTTTCGTTTAAATAAAACCATGGTGATTTGGTTCGGTCATGGTTTAAAGTCTCAAACCGCTGATTAACCGAATCAATACAACCCAAACTACTTACATGTTTACCTTTTTTATAAGAAAATAAAAATCAAAAGATAAACTCTAATCTCATAACTACATCACGATTCTCTTCAATCTATAATGTTGTCGGTAAGTTATAGTATTGAAATTTTTCTTTCACAAGTTCATTATGTTATACTTAGTCTTTTTTCCTATTCAGACGGTCAGGGTACATAACGTTTTATATGGCAACAAAATTCTTTAGTTTTTTGTTGATTCTTCTCTAGTAACCTAATTTTATTTGTTAGTCAATGATTTTTGTAATATAACGTTAATTTAATTATTTTAAAACTTATAATATAATTGGGCCAAAACTTGGAATTTTTTTTAAAAAAATAAAATAAAATCAATTTGAACTAAAAATTCAAAATGACTAATCGAATCTTGGTTCGGTTTGGTTTGAGAGTTAGAATGGGTTGAAATTTACCCAAATTGACTAATTTGATTTTGGTTTCGAGTTGGAGTCAAAACCAACTTAAATCAAACCGCCCCTAGAACTAAACTTAAGGAAGTTTATTCTACTAGTATATGATAGGCAAGTACAAACTTAGAATTTTGTAGAGTAACTTTCTGGAAAATGATAAAGAAATTTATTGTCAGGCTGATGAAATTGTTGTATGATATCGTTAAGCAACTTATTAATTTAATTTTTTTGCAAATTTTGTCGTAATTTATCTTTTCATTAAAGGCTTTACAAGTAGAATTTATATAAGGAAAAATTATATCCGCAAGTCCTGAGAATTTTAAATGGAAATTTTAGTTTTTGTTTAAAGAAAAAGGTTCCTGAATCTTCAAATCTCGCAGCACTTTTATTTCTATTGACGATTTTGCGTCCAAAATTCAGTTAAAATATCTCACAGAGGCTATAGTGTGATCCTGGATTCCATTCGAGAAACCGAGAACTTGCTTATGTTCCTTATGTTAGGCTAAAAGCCTAGGCAATGTAACATTGTTCTATTCTAAGTGAAAAATTCATCGAGTAATGTCCATGAAAATATTGCTCAATGCTATTATTCTTTGCTCGATATTATCATTCATTTCATCAGTCATGATCTCAAAAATAGTAACAAATTTTATGTGCTAGAGGTACGAGTCATTTTGAAAGACTTTAGCAAGTTTCTACTAGTATATGCTAGGTAAATACGCACTTAGGATTTTCTAGAGTAACTTTTTGGGAAATGATAAAGAAATTTATTGTATGAAATTGTTGTATAATATCGTCAAGCAACTTATTAATTTAATTTTTTTTGCAAATTTTGTCGCAATTTATCTTTCATTAAAGGCCTTACTAGTATAATTCATTTAAGGAAAAATTGTATCCGCAAGTCCTGAGAATTTTAAATGGAAATTTTCGTTTTTGTTTAATGATTTCTTTTTTAATAAAAGAAAAAGTTTTGGCATATCTAATTGCTAGGGCAAAAATGTCTTTTCATTGCATTTAATGTTTATTTTTTATCATTTATATCCAAAAAGACCTAAATGCTACAAAATCGTTGTTTGTAGAATTAAATGCACAAAAATGAGGTTGAGGCACAGCTGTTCAAAATAAAGTAGGAGAACCAAGTGCAAAAAATCACTTCCTTGTGAGAACCATTACTATAATTTCAACTTTTTACGATTGGACTTGAATTTATTATATTTCAATGTTGCACACACTCTAAATTAAGGGAGTTTCGAAACTAGAGACGGGGCTCAAAGATCTCCATTTATTGTCTCGTTTTAATTAATAAATTAAGTTTTAAATATTTTTAAAATTTTTAAATACGACTTAAATTAAAAACATAAAGATACAATAAAAACAAAAACATAAGAGTCGGGAAGGAAATTATGCCCTTGTTTGGCCTCCATTCTTGCCAAATTTTAATGGTTACAATAGTGTTTTTTTTTTTAAAAATGTGTAGTTGAAAAAGAATGAAAAGTTTTTTATTTGCGTATAATATTATTTTATGAAAGATTGTGTAGTTAAAAATAAGAGAGAGAAAAAGAATAAGAAGGAGAACGAGGGCCAAACGAGTGCTATATACACTGCCCCACCCCCGTTTAATATTGGGAAGGGAATTTCCCATCCAATTCAGAGCGGGGCAATGTGGTGTGGGGTAGGGATACTAGAATTTTATTCAGTTCACCATATATCATCTAGAATTAAGCTCGAAAATTCACTCAAATTGCAGTACTTTAAGCTCATTGACTTGAATGTAGAACTTTCAGTTCTAATATAACCAACTTAGGTTTTTATCACAACTTTGCACAAAGTTTATAGTTCATGACACTAATACAATTAACTCTATAGTTTATGTTACCTAGAATTAAGTTTGAGAATCCGAATTCAACATGCTCTTGCATTAATCTTATTAAATTGTCATAGTCCCCACATCTCTAGCATTCAGACATAAATTTTGTTATTCAATTTAGAATTGATTTAAATTTAAAACGAAACATCTTTTCTCGAAGACAACTTAATATTGAAGATTTAAATAATTTCTCATTGTCGGAGACTAACTTTTCTCTTATCAAGAGTTTAATATCAACTTACGACTCGAATAATAAGTTGGTCAGCGATGATAAAGGTTTATGCAATATATTAATCCCATAAATGTGGACAATGATACATGGGCATCTTAATTGGAGCCAAACCTCCTGAGCCATAACTTCGGTCGAAACCAAGAATCGATTGGGTACCCAAATGGTTCTTGATTCTTGAACTGGAATCATGGATATACGTCTCTAAAAAAGAATTTGTGAATTTTTATATATTCACTCTGATAGGATCCAAAGGAAACTATGAGATGGAAAGAAAAATCGACAATATTAATTGTTTTTCTGTTTTAATAAGAATAAATTTATGTTATTTACAGCATTTGTATAATCTAATAATTTCAATTGTTTTTTTCTAGTTTTTGATTTGTTCTTTGGGTATGTAATTTGGTGTTTATGCTCTTTAGATATTGGATACCATTCAACGACATATTTTGCCATATATTGAATGCTATTTAATGTCGTATTTACATTAAATTAAAAAATTGTGGTGACATTTTTATTTCATTTATTTTTGCTAAAAATTAGAAAGGTAATTTGTATTGTCAAATTTATGATTTTTCTTAAAAATAAAAATTATGAGTAAAACGAATCCGAATCGAGATCGAAGATTCAGTTGAATTTTGGTTCCAATAATTACATAATCTTGAATAATTTCATTTATAAAACAGCCAAAATTTAATGAACGTTTTCGAGTATTAAAATGGGAACAATACATAAACTCATATATTAGAATTACATTTTAAAAGTAACAAACTTGTCAAATTATTTTAAAATTTAGGTGTTAATTCTAATTAATAATATAAATAAGGGTTATTAGCACAAGACGCATTCATCTTTCAATGTTATTGTATAAAATATTTCTATTTTTCATTTTTTGATATTTTCATTCCTATTTTTACTTCATTGCAGAAAAGTTATCTTCATCCAAATTCTCAATAAAAAAATATAAAATAACAAATAATCCTCCTAATTAAATAAACACATACAAAAAAATAAAAATAAATTACAATTCTACTCCCAAACTTTAAAATATTGCGAATAAGTCCAAATAAATTATTAAAAGGGTAATTAGTGTAAAACATCCATACTTTATATTTTTTTTAACATTTTCACCATTTTTTTTACATTACATTGTGAAAATCATCATTTTCATTCATTTTTTCAATTAAAAGCAGTAAAATGATGAATATGCTCTCCTATTTGAATAAAAAAATAAAGAACAAATTGCTACTATACTCCCAATTTAATATTATATCAATTAATGATATCCCATGGACCCACACACCCTACTTCACTTCACCTTACCCATCTGTAGAAAAACTTCAAAAATTGAAAGCTTTTCTCATGACCACACCCCACCTCCGGAACCCCACCCCACCTTTAAAATAAATTCAAAATTTTTTTGGAGATTACATCCCACACTACGAGAGTGCCCCATATTTGTCACTAACCCTATTATCTGTGACCAAATTATTTTTTGTGACCAGGCCTGTGTTATATGTGACTAACTGTGATAAATTTGTCTTCGGTGTGATTGTTTGTAACCGTCTAATTTGTGAATATATGTAACGAAGTCATTAACTTGTGTTCAATGTGACTAGATCAATCTTAACTGTAACAACACAATTAACACAAAATTGATCATAATCAGCAACAACAAAAACATACTATGTTACAGACACCCAAATAGTTAGTGACAAACCCTTTGACTCATATTCCGACCTATCTCGCCAACACCACCGCCTGCATAAAACTAACAACAACCAATAAAAATAATCCCTAAACATTGGTTAAACAACAAATCAGAGGAAGAAGAAAGCACAATAAAACTATGATTAAGTCACTCAGATCATTGTGATGACGCAACACAATGACAATCTGAAAGCTCTACACAGTGACATTCAGACCAGCATATTATCAAAAACCATAATCAACACAACACCACGCCACATCACACCAAACACCACCACACCACACTACAACTGCTTTTTGGCTTTCAACCTTTCGTCGGCCCTTTTACCACACCACACTAGATCAGCAATGCCCATCACCTGCATGCTGTGTCGGGCTTAGTGACGGTGCACGGCACTCACAACGCAATTGTGCAATGGTCACACAGTGGTGAGCGTTGCTTGGTCTTCCGACGAAAAATGGAAGTAGAGATAACCCACAATGTTGCTTCATCGTGTTCAATGACGGCATGATATAGATAGGGTGCATCACTAAGTGCAGTGAATCTAAACAACCGACGCAACGACATCGGATATAGAGTGTGTGGGTCGAAAGGGGAGAGAGAGAAGAGAGAACGGGAAAAATAGATTAGGGGTGGATGGATTAGAAGTGTTTATTAGATTTGAATGATATATTATTATTATATTAAATTATTATTTATTACTTTACAAAAATTTAATTACCACTTGATATTTGAAATTGTAATTAATCCATCTTATTTATGAATTGTAGCCTTTATATATAGGGTTTTTGAATAATTTTCCCTATTAAAATATCAAAAGGATTCATCACACGATCCACACCCAAGCCTAACGACACCCTGTGGAGGTATAATCGTACAAGTGTCACACGAGTTGACATGAGGAAATTAGGCCCACTATCTCAAAAAATTTAAGCCCACGTTTGTTTCCCATTTTTGCCACATTAAAATGAAAAATATGATCGTTATCCATCATATAAAGCCACCAAATTTAAATTTATATATCTTGTGTGGGGTCTATAACGACTATATTTTTCATTCTCATTCTTACAAAAATGAGAAACAAATAGAGAATATTAGATTAATATTCTAAGACTAATTCAAAATAGTATTAACGTATTGATTACTTCCAAAACATCAAAAGCAAAAACACCCAAAATGGAAATCCCAAATTAGAGAGGAGGAATCTTTGAATCAAAAAATCCCAATACCTTAAACCCTCTCCCACTCCCACTCCTTAAAGCGGTGATTTCCTATTTGAGAAACCTTATCCGACTCAAATCTTCAATCCGTCTGTAGAGTATAAACACCGAAAGAAAATAATTTTTTTCGATGAAATAAAGTTTTACAAAATTTTGGACACACACCAAAGATACTAACTAAACACACTAGAACACCTCACTATGTCTCTCTTTTCCACTCTCTTTCTCTACACTCTTTTTCTAGACTTTCTCTCATCATACACATACATACATTCAACCAACACACACATATATATATAGGCAAATTATGGAGGTAGAGTTTACTACCTACATTTTTCTAGAGAATTCTACTATTGTCTTCACAATTCTACTCTCTAGATTTATTATGAATGGTAGTGGTCTTCATTTTCAACAAGAGTCTCTAGAATATTCTACATGCTTAGTCTAGCAAATTCTAGATATTTAAAGTTGGTGGTGATTTCTTCAATTCTCCCATTCAGCACCAACTTTTCATTTCAGCTCTTTTCTTTTTCTTCTTGTCCAACTTTGCGTTGACGAATTTTGAAGCGCTCGGTTCTTCACTTAACGCATTTGCTGCTTCAAATATATTTTGCTCTTCTAGGCTTTTCTCAATTTCTTCTTGCAGCTGTTGATCATTCACTTGTATTTCCCAATTAACACCATTTTGTGAATAACTCTATATCACACTAATCAACTCTTCTTTACCAATTGATATCTTTAGATCCTTGGAATCCTCTGGACATCGTTGCGCTTCCACAATTTTCTCTAACAATTTGTCTTTTATTTCCTTCAAATCTAGCAGCTCCTCCCTCTTCGGTGTCTGCTTCACCCTCTGCGGTGATTGATCCAGCAGATATATCCTTTACGGTATCTGCTCTAGCAGATTCATCCTCCGCGGTGTCTGTATCTCTTCAAACACTTCTTCTAATTCTGATTCTGGTAGTTCCTCCCTCTGCGGAGTCCACCCTGAAGACTCTTCCTGAACCTCGATGTCCTCTTTTGAGTCATCGATCCAATCTTCATTTGAGTCATCATCTTCTGACTCATTAACCCAATCATCTTCGGAATCTAATTGATCAGACAGAATTACCACCAACGCTGATTCATCCTTCACGCTCGAGTTGAATTTCTTTTCTCGAATCTTCTCAATTGTTGGCGTGATTGCCTCAGCATTCCATTCTTCTTCACTATTGTATTTATCTTGCTCGTTAGAGGTGGCTATATTACCTTCTACTAACTCCTTTTTAAACCAGCAATCTCTAGAATAATGGCCTTGTTTGCCATATACAAAGCACGCGCCATTAGTTCATTGATATCCTTGACCTCTCTTGTCACAATTTTGCCGAGCTCCCCTTGTCTGGTAGCTTTTCTCAATCCATCATTTAGATTTATCTTCTTTAAATTCTTTATTATTTTGTTGACGGGGGTTGACCTCTTCTTTTATAACTATATAATGCTTCTTCCTCTTCTTTCTTTATTGAGACCCCTAACATTTGTCTGGTTAATGCTTCTTGGTCGGCTAACAAATTTTCTAGATTAACTAATGAGGGTTGCTTGGGCCAACCCTGTATTGCATTGATAAAACTTCTAAATTCGGGTCTCAATCCATGTATAATTATTCTTCTCATTCGAGACTCCGAAATTTTACTTGAAGCATCTAACTCTGAAATTTCACGACAAAGATATTTAACTTTATTAAAGCATTGAATTACGGTTAATTCTCCTTGAGTAAACGAGAGAAGCTCGTTCTCCAGAAGCTGCAACCTTAAGTTATTTTTCTTTGAGAATAGTGAGGCCAAAGTGTCCCATGCATCCTTTGGTGTAGTCTTATCTCTTATATGCTCCAACAATTCTTCTTCAATTGTTGTCTTTATAACAAACAAAGCCTTACCCACTTTGATTCTCTATTTCTTCAAAGCTCCGACCTCCTCTGGTGGCGTTACTTTACTTTCGCCAACTACCTCCCACATGTCTTGCCCTTGGGGATATGACTCCATGCAAGTTTGCCATGTGGTGTAATTCTAATTGTTGAGCTTCTTTACACTGCTTACCACTTGTAGGTCGCCCATCGTGACTTGATTTACCTCCTCGTAATCAAGCAAGCTTTATAAAAGCTTCACAAACTCCTTTTGTGCACGAACTCTAGAAACTAAAAAAAATCCTTCCCCGACCACCTTGCTCTGATACCAATTCGTAGAATTTAAACGTCGGAAGAAAATAATTTTTATTGATGAAATAAAGTTTTACACAATTTTGGACGCACACCAAAGACACTAACTAAACACACTAGAATACCTCACTATGTCTCTCTTTTCCACTCTCTTTCTCTACACTTTTTCTCATCATACACATACATACATTCAACCAACACACACATATATATAGGCAAAATATGGAGGTAGATTTTACTACCTACATTTTTCTAGAGAATTCTACCATTGTCTTCACAATTCTATTCTCTAAATTTTTTATGAATGGTAGTGGTCTTCATTTCCAACAAGTAATGAGTCTCTAGAATATTCTACATGCTTAGTCTAGCAAATTCTATATATTTAAAGTTGGTGATGATTTCTTCACCGTCTCCGTTGCCTCCTTTTCAACTCTCAACTTCAGATATTGAATGCGTTTGGTATAGTATCTTGCAGCATTTTTTTGGAGTTATATTTTTTAGGAAAATATGTACTTAGTATTTGCTTGATTATTTATATTTCAGGGTTTATTATATCGAAGATTGAACAATGAATTGCTTGGGCGAAATAGGTTTCCTTCGGTAAATTTTGTGGAATTGAAGCGGAGGTATTTCTTTGTTTTTAAACTAACTATTTTAGTGATATGAATTTGGATGGAATTAAACTGTTACTGGTATTTGGATTTGAATATACTAGCTTCAAATTGTTTTAATGCTATGCCTGTGTTCCATATCATCATTTGATGAAATTATTCTTGATTTTGAACTTCAAAGGTTGGAATTTTAATCTGCTGAATGTAGTGTCCCAGCTTGTTGGCCAACATAAATTGGAGGAGTTATATTTACTCGGGGATTTATGCTATCAAGTCCAGCTCCTAGTGGCCAGACCTCTGTGGTGGGATATGGTAAAGACTTGATAAAGGATAGACTCTATAACGATCAACAATCAAAACTCCAAATCATTCCCATTGTTGGGATGTTTGAGCAATAGCAGTGAGTTGATTCAATGCGTGGCAGGGAACGGAGAAAGGGGATGGAGGTGGTTGTATTACTTCTTCTTCTTCTTCTTCATTTTTTTGCTTTGTTTTGTTTTGTTTTTTTGTTTTTTTTATCTCACTTTGAACTGATTTTAATATTTTAATTTGTGTTTTGTCACTTTTTAAAATTTTTTTGGTGTTCGTCGTCACTTTTTTGAAGTTTTATCATTTTTTAAGTGTTCGTCACTCTTTTTGGGCAAGAAAGGCTGCTATGATGACACTTAAAAAATTATATATTTGTTGAGATTTGTTATACCATTAAATAGGCAGATATATCATTCCTTACTCAGATCCTATGTTAGTGATGGTAAGGAAGTGGATGGACTTTTAAACTCTATGAGAGCTGATAATTTAACCAATTATGAAGAAACAGAAAATATCTTATCCATGAAGGAAAATGAAATTTAAAACTTCCACATATTTCAGGAGATGGAATCATGGAATTCAGTTTACAGACAGCGAGGCTGTTAAAGTCCTTCGAAATACATGGTTCCATCAGGGATATAATATTGCGCCTGCAACTTTATGTGGTTCCATCAAGTGTTCCAGTGTATATCGAGCAAAATTGAACTCTACAAACTGAAATATCAACTTGGTCAAGGTGTTTACTTACCATCAGCACAAGTAGAAATATTAAAATATAAGAGCCAAAAGAAATAATGCCAAAATAGGAATTAAAAGAAAAAAGAAAACTAATTTTGTCACTTCAAATTCCCATTTCCGCAAACACATTAGATGCATTAGTTGAATTCATTCAAAGAAATATGAATTTAATGAAAGAATAAAACAAGGTTTTAATTCACATATTTAAATTTTCAAAGGCACACATGTATGGATCCAACTAAATGCTCCAATGAGGTACTGTG
>NC_036237.1:16556851-16570992 GCF_002742605.1 Olea europaea var. sylvestris | reverse complement strand
TATATTTATAATTTGAATGTAATATTAAAACAATGTTTGAATTTGTACATTTCAATTTTCAAAACAAACATTTATACATCTAGTTAATTACTTAAATGAGATATTGCAGCTTTTTTCAGATAAAAGTTCACTTTCTCTTTTTCAAAAAAAAAAAAAAAAAAAAAGGTTCACTTTCACTTTCTCTTTTTCTCACACACTTAGGATGGATCAATTGAATTGATTCAAACAAATATGATTTGAAAGATTAAAACAAGGTTTTGTGTTTTGGATCTCAGGATTTGAATCTAGGGATGTAAACGAGTCGAGTCGGCTCGCGGCTGAAATTTTGGGCTCGGGCTCGGCTCGAGTAAATCATAGTTGGCTTTTTTTGGGCCCGAGCCAAGCTTAATAAGGCTCAGCTAGAGCTTTGGCTCGGGCTTTTTACGAACCGAGCCGGCTCGATTTTTTAATTTTTTTTTTTGCAATTTTTAATGACATTTTTTTCACATGCTAATTGTTGTGGTGCAATTTGTTTAGTGTAGAAAGTAAAGAAATTGTTTAATTACATTTTTTTGAAAGAATTTAAAAATTGCATCATTTATTATATATACAAATTACAAATTAAATAAAAGTACAACTTTCAAAATTATGTAATTTATACGAATAACAAAATAAATAAAAGTTACAAATTACAACCCTTCTCCTTTTTTCAGGATTGGGACCGGCTACAATCAACGTAGGCGGAGTTAAAATTGTACATGAATAAAATATTTCGTGTACAATTTTCTTGAATCAAATAAATTTAAAAAATACATTTCTTAAAGAAAAATAATTAATTTAAAAACTTACAACATCCTATGTTTGGATATGCTGCAACTCTTCGACCATTATACTATCAACATCTATCATCATAAGCGGCATCTCTGCTGCAGCCACGTATGCAGCCATTCCTTCACGAAATCTTTCCTGTGAGTATACAAAGGTGGAAAGAGTAGAATTAGAACCGCCAAACACTAGTTCGGTCTGTTTCGAGTCGAGATCGGTTGGTTTCGCTTTGCAACTCCTTAATATGCGTCTATTCAAATGCGTTGTGCTCGAACTAGGCTTCCAACTAAGTTCTTTGCTACAGTAATTGCAACATGCTTTCCAAATATTTACTCCATTTTGAACACCAATTTTTTTTCGTGTCATATGTTGCCAACAGTTTGATGATTCTTTTTTTGACCTTTTTGTCTCGAGTACTTGAACTTTTTCCTCTTCAATATCCTCCAAATTAATTGGAACATTTTCACATGCATCGTAGTTAGATGGAGTACTCGAACTACCGCCAAACTGATTAATTTCATCACTTGTAAAATCCATAATAACTAGTATAATAAAAAATATTGAATATTAGACTGTAGAGTGAAAGAAATTGAATATATTAATTGTTATATGAGAAATGAGAAAGAAGAAATTGAAACTTGAATGATTGAATCTGAATCTATAATATAGAAATAATGCGAATTAAAATCGATAGCAAAGTGATTTGAAACTTCAAAAATCATTCCGTATTTATAGATAAAAAAAACCTGCATTATTTTTCAAATCTGAATTTCAAAATCTATACGATTAAAGGTAACAATGTAACACTACGTAAAAAATGCCTGCCCTAACTGGCAGCTATAAAGCTATCTAAAAAGACAGTTTTATAGCCGGCAGCAGGTCAATTTTTTTTTTTTGGGTCCTTTAATTTGCTCAGGCCGAGCATTATTGTTATGGGCCATTTTTGGCCCGTGACACGAGCTGGCCCGTGTGGCTCGCCGAGCCACACGGGCTTGCTCGGGCTCGGGCCGACCTCTTATTTTGAGGCTCGACCACCTCGAGCCGAGCCACGAGCCGTCCGAGCCACCGAGCCTTTTTGACACCCCTATTTGAATCTTAGGGTGGTTTTGAAGATTAATGTGGATGTTAAATTGTTCTCTTCATTTTTCCATTTTCTTGGCTTGATTTTAGATTATTTTTATGAGGGGTTCTATACATTGCTATTTGCATTAGATTTCCATCTATTTAACGATGATTTTAGTTGAAAAAGCATTCTAAATGTGTAGGAATGGAAATATTGAAAAATTTGTGAAAAATTTGTGTTGCTCTTCCTGCTAATGTGGAAAAAGATTTGATTTGATATTTTCATTGAAGCTGTATTTTCTTGTTAAACATTACCCTTTACTTCTTTTGTGTCTGGTGTAATTTGATCATGTGTTCCACCTCCTCATTTATTTATTTATTTATTTTTGAATTTCTGTTATTTTTGTTTTTATCACTTTTTTGTTTTCGCATTTCGTCACCTTTTTAGTCTTTATCACTTTTTTTATGCACTATCAATTTTGTTGAATTTGTTATATTTTTTAGGTTCTTTTTTTTTTTGGCACTTTTTTAGTGAGTCAATTTTTTTTTTTTAATCCGTGTAATTTTTTATTTATAATTTTTGTCACCTTTTCAAATTTTTTTGTTAACTTTTTGAATTTTTGTCATTTTCTTTTAGGGTCCGTTTGATTGCAAAGATGAAATTGAATTGTCTAGAATTTTTTTCCTTAGTTTTGTAAATTATTGTGTTTGATTGGTATAATTTTCCACGTGGAAAATTTGAAATAAAAGTGTTTTTTAATATTCGTTGATTTTGTTTTACATGAAAATTGTCAATTAAAGAGAAATTATTTTTTTACAATAATTCTTAGGATTGGTTTCCATTACCAACAACAAAAAAAAAAGACGAAAAAAATAATAATCGCTACAGTAGGGTGAGAATTCAAATTCCACTAAAACAAGGAAAATTCCAAATTTCAATAAATCCAAGAAATGCAATTCCATGGAAAATATAAGGTATCAAACACCAAAAGTTGGAATTTTCAATTCGAATACCATCTTTTTTTTTCCATTTCCATGCTATCAAACACTCCCTTAGTGTTTGTCACCTTTTTCAACTATTTTCTTGATTTTTATCACTTTTTTAGTGACACTTTTTAATAAAAGTGATATTATGTCACTCTTTAATATTGCACCGAATTTTTACTTCCAAGAAATTATTGATATGATTTCTTACAAGACTTTTCATTTTAAGGGTATTTTTGTAAGTTATCTAGTTAACAGCACAGCAAGGCCCAATTCCAATCTCAAAATGACCGAGCCCGACTAGTTTGGGCCCTACCCAAGTGAGTACATCACCACTTCCTTAATTACGTTCTTATCTACATCTCCTGAGTAGTTGTCAAGAATAAAATGTGGGCCACTATAGAGGTCCCAATCACAATCGTGGGCCCATTGGCGGAGGTTCCGTGGTGGACGTTTTTTTTGGTTGTTCCGTGGCCATTTTGACTAAGACATTTTTTTTTATCAGACACGTGAATCTAGCAAACGAAGCAGGGTGACACGTGGACGGACTACATTTGTTTATCTAAAAATCTTGAAGATATTTTGATGGGATTATTGTTATTTAAGTGGTGTTTCTAATTGGTCGTTACGAAGATCAATATCCTTGGGTTCTATTTTTAACCATTGTTTGCCATTTTGAGGGAAAAAAAAGGCATTTTTGAATAGTGTATTGATAAAAATGTATCGTTAAAAAATAAGAAAATTTTTTGAATTTACGTATAATATTATTTTATTAAAAAATTTGTGATTAAAATGATATCAAAACACAATTTAAGAATATATTTTATCCCAAAAATGGGGTTCAAACAAGAGCTTATTTTTTTTCAAAAACATCTCCAACCGTGATGTAAAATAAATTTAAAATTTTAATGTGATCGAAAACCTCTCCAATTGAAAAATGCAAAAAAATAAAAAATAATCAAAAATAAATAAATAAATTACATTTTCTGTAATTTTATATCTTTTTTAACATCCACAAGAGACAAAGCATGTATTTAGATAATTTTATTGGAACAAAATTTGAATTTAGATATGATATAATCACTTTTGGTAACCACCCGAAGTGATTCTCCAAAGAACTCACAGGGTCTTGTTCATAACATATTGAGGCACATGATCCTTGGGGTAATACACCCGAGGAGTGACAATTTGCATCCTAATGATCTGGTCGGTAGTGTTCTCAGACATCCCTTTGATATATAGGGTTCATGAGTTTTCGAGCTATTCCCTTCATACCGAACCTCCCTTTTGTCAAACTCATAAGAAGTCTTATCTTCTAAGGACTCTAAATGATTCAAATACCTCAACACAGGACTCCTACGTCCACAAAAACTCTATGTCAACAATAACATCATTGGTCATGCAATTATATTAAAAATAAAATACTCATCTCAAGTAGGATTCTATTGGATAAGAACATCCAACTAATTCAATCCTACTAGGAGTACATTACCTATCTTTATAAATATATGAACCAGTCCATTATTCAGGTAGGATTTTACATTTAATTTCAGCATATATCCTCGTATATACTCCCCTTCTAACTTAAACATCGGAGGGGCGACGAGGACATACCTTGTTGCCTTTGTTGCAGGTACCAGAAAGCCTTGTTCGTGCCCTTTCTCAGTCCTCATGCTTAGGAGATTTATTAGGAACGATTTTTGGTAACATCAAAATCCATCAAAAAGTAAATAATGATGTAAAAAGTAATTTTGAATATATTAATTTACATATAATTTTACATTATTATTGGCGATGCTCATAAAATAGTAAAATTCTCATGTTCACATTTGTTCGAACTTTTTTTTCTTTTTTTTTTTTGGCTTTTTTAAATTGAACTTCTATACCATCAAATCGACTTCAATACTTCAGATTTGGCTATGTATAGCACATAAAAAGGTACAATCGTTGACAAGAAATCAACAATTACAGAAGTAAGTGATGTTTAATAGAACATACATATAGTATGTGTTATGCCCTTGGGATGCAATGCGTGCGAAGACGTACTGATCATAATTGTGACCATTGCAAGATTAGTCACCATAGTTTAGCTCAGTGTGTTTAAATTTCAACCGTCCCACCTCGTTGGCTAGGAAACTTTAGTTTCTTATCAAAGCGGGCTAAGCTGGCCAATATGCCAAACATCCCAATAATTTGTTTAATAAAGTAGATTGTACCTATACTTGAAAAATCAGCTCGAGCATCAACGGAGAAAAGATAAAAGTCAAATGGTTCCATAGGAGACGAACTTAGGTCAAAATGGTGGTTAAAAAAAATCTAAAAATTAAAATATAATATGAACTGACCACTTCTTGGCTTTGTTTTTAAATGGTTTTCAATTTTTAGGTATAACCTGATCCATTTTATATTTTTCAGTCGAATTAGTCGATCTAATAAAAAAAATTGTAAACCCCATTGAATATTTAATATACTATTTTAATTTTTGAGGACAAAATGTCAACATTAAAAGAAAAAAAGAAAAGGCAAAAGAGTCATTATTTATAAAGGGACGTTGGTGTAAAGCATTTAAACTTCAAAAATCTTGACTTTAGGGATTAAACCCCTCAACTTTTCTTCCTTCCATTTATGAGTTAATTACATCATTCATCACTCAACTTTACCAAAAGTTTCCACCAGTTCACTGAACTTTCAAAACTACGCAGTTAGTCACTAAACTTTAGAAAGTGCAACTCCATTCATCACCGAGCCAACTTCCGTTAGACATCTTCCGTTATCCATGAAAGAGGACCATCGGCGCACATCAACTAATATGGACATAAAGAAATATGCTTTATTCATCATCTATGTAGAAGACAAGGTCACAGGAACATACAATGAGCAAGTTTCTAACGATCTCCTACAAAAACATGCCATGTCGTCCAATCAGTTAGATGTCTAATAGAAGTTGGCTCGATGATGGATTGGATGCACTTTCCAAAGTTCAGTGACTAACAGTTTTGGAAGTTTAGTGACCTGGTGGAAACTTTACATAAAGTTCAGTGATAAATAGGATAATTAACCCTCCATTTGGTGATATTCAAACTTTATTAAACACTTTTCTGAAAACCTGCTCATGGAAGAACTTTGGAGCAATGCTTTACAACTTTAGAGGAATCCTTTCATTATTATTTGGTGTTATAATCTTGGACTTTCGATCTTCATACATATAAGAGCATATCCAAGAGACCCTTTAAACATGAGACATTTTCTATTTTAAATAGCGAACATTTAAAATCATATTCTAAGAGACCTTTTAAGTTAACTTTTTAATTTAGAGAGTGGGTTAAACCCACTCTTTATAATTAAATGCATTCATAGTTATTCAATTTTTAATATAGGAAAGTTACTTCAAAATTTTTACTCTTTAAATTTATATATGCTCTCTAAATTATAGAATATAATCTTTAAAAATATAAAGTTTCTTGAAAATACTCTAACATGTTAACTAACCTTTTCAATCAATATCTAAAACTTTAATTAGCTAGTGTTAGAATAGATATTTTAAAGGGAATAGATCGAAGTGCTCAAAGGATGAAGTCTTAAATCATGCATTATTGAAAATATACCATTTTTTCTATGACATGTCAACCAATTGATAATAGTCAAGTGGCTTTTTAACGGATTTTTTTTGTTGCCAATCTTTAAAAGAGTGTTTAGTAGAGATTAAATTTAGATTCTTTGTAGATTGTAATAGAAATTTTTGAAATGTATGGTTGAAAAGTTGTGGGAACCATGAAAGATGTAAATAATATTGATTATTTGACTTTGACGTAGATTAAAATCAATCTCAAACAAGCTCCAGGTGGCATATCAATGTATTTTTTTGGATCAAATTGAACAAAATGCTCATAATAATGAATTTTTTTTAATAAAAGAAATAGGCCAAATAAACACAAAATATGGCTTTTTCTATCCCTGGCATTCTATATTTTCATTTCCATTTCAACTCAAGGAGGATCATTTTCTGAGCGGATACTTAACTATAACCCTCTTTTTCAACTAATGTGTAACTTTCATCAGCGTAGTATCAAAATAAAACATATTTTCGATAGTGTAATTTTCTAAATCTTAAGCAGCTTTTCAAACTAAGATGTATAATTTTCTTTTTCATAATTCAGAGATAGAACCAATGTGTTAGAAGTGTGACTCAAATAGAAGTCTAAATTGCATTAGATTTCTTACCTTTTTTGGGACTCTTTTAGGGCTAGATTTTATACTATAAACACAAGGCTCCTCTTTTAGTATTGTTGAAGCCATTATTACTGTAATTCTCTCCTTTCATTGATTGAATAAAATAACATCGTTCCTCTGTCAGTTCTTTTATTTCTTTACTTTAATCTTGTTCATGGTTTTTCGTGATCTTGTTAATTACTTCAATTACAACAAGTTGTATTCATTAAATCTCAATTCCTACATTATTGAAATCGGTCTCAACAAGGGGTATCAGAGCGGGGTTGTTGGTAGATTTCTGGCCTGAAACTAATCGAAAATTGGTCTGAAAATTACCAGAAAATCATAAAACGAATCTGTCCAGTTTTTCGATTTTTTGCCGGATCTATTTTTTCTTTTTTTGGTCAAACCAGAAAGAATTTGGAGAAACGAACACCACCAGTGGACTCAGCAGACAGAAACGGTCCAGAAAGGGTCACGGGTCGTTGGCGCGTTTTCTGGCCAGTCGCGGTGGTAACTTCGGTGAGCGAGTGGCGGTACTTGAGGTGTTTTTCGACGACAGTGTCTTTAGAAAGTTCTCTTTGGATGACGAGACGGACATTGTGGTGATGTCCAATTTCAGTTTTGGGCAAAATTGTGGTTCTGGACTATTTTGCCCCTTGCACGTTCGGTAGTTTTCAGTTTTGGGTGTTGCAGGTTGCAAGTTCTTCCTGATTTGATTGAGATTTTTTAGAGATGAATTCATTGAAATATGAAATTCCGCTATTAGATCGCAATACAAGATTTTCACTGTGGCAAGTAAAGTTGAGAGCTGTGTTGACGCAAATGGATCTTGATGATGCTTTGCTGGGGTTTGATAGGATGCCAGTAAACTTGTCTATGGAGGAGAAACAACGAAAGGATCGAAAATTTTTAGCGCAAATCCAACTTCATTTATCCAATAATTTGCTGCAAGATATTTTGAAGGTGAAGACAGGGGCTGCTTTGTGGCTCAAGCTGGAACGGTTGTGGATGACAAAGAGTTTGACGAGCAAACTGACTCTAAAGCAGATGTTGTATTCTCATCGCATGGCGGAAGGAGGGTCACTGCAGGACCACCTTCTTGTGTTCAAGGAGATCGTTGCAGATTTGGAGATGTTGGAGGTAAAATATGATGAAGATGATCTAGCCTTGGTCCTGTTGTGTTTGTTATCCAATTCTTTTTCGTCATTTCATGATGCTATTCTGTATAGTCGTGACACGTTATCCATTGAGGAGATATACAACGCCCTATTCTCAAAAGAGAAGATGAAGTTGTTGGTTGGAGATCCTGCATCTAGGAGTGGGGATGCTCTTGTTACTCATGGTGATCGACGGAGGGGTAGATCGAATGTGAAGTACAGCAATGTGTATTGTTATTACTGCAAGAGGAAAGGACACATCAAGAAAGATTGCAACAAGTTGCAAGGTAAAGGTGATTTACATGCAAATCATGTGGGGCAATCAGGTAATTCGAACGAGACTAATATTGCTGAAAATTTTTGTGATGATGGAGATGTGATGTTGGCTGTATCTGACGGGGAATCCAAACCTGAGGAGTGGATTCTGGATTCTGTATGTGCGTATCATATGTGTCCCAATAGGGTTTTGTTTCAAACATATGAGACGGTGAAGCAAAGCGGAGTTGTCATGGGAAACAACCAATTTTGCCTGGTTGCAGGAATCGGTCGAGTCAGATTGAGGCTACAGGATGGAACAGTGAGGACACTTGATCAGGTTCGCCATGTTCTAGACTTGACAAAGAATCTCATATCACTGAATACCTTGGATGAAAAAGGGTACAAATTTTCTGGTGGAGGTGGAGTCTTGAAGGTTCGAAGGGGTCCGGGTTGTACTGGAGGGACGGAGGAAATCCCTGTTGTACATCTTGTAGGGGAGCGCATAACCAGTTTAGAGACATTTGGACAAGTTCAGTACCGTGGTGGACATTCAATTTGGTACAGTACCTCTCAGGTTTGGCTCTGGGTCAATTAAGAACTTTGCTCAAGGGAGTGTTGGTGATTTCACTTTGCCACCAATTTTAGCGAGTACACTGTGTTCTTGTAATGCCAATGGACTCATGGAGCGTAGGTACAGTTTTGGAAATGTCTGTAATGCTTTAAAAATCATTGAAGGTGACAATATTGGCAAGGGACCTTTTGATTGTGCATTTGGTGTGATTTTTGCTACAGGGTGTGCTTAGACCCTGTCCAGTGATTGTTAATTCGATGAGGAATTTTGGGAACCCGGGTTTGGGTCCGGGTGTCGCTTGTGGACGCCGGGCTGGGGAACGTGTTATCGTGGAGAGTTTGATTATTGCGTTGAGGAGATTGGTCAGTTCATTCTGATGTAGACGGATTATTTCTCAAGGTGGAGAAATTTTGGAGCTTCGTTCGTTACACCAGAATTTGAGTCAAGGTGGAGATTGTTAGAAGTGTGACTCAAATAGGAGTCTAAATTGCATTAGATTTCTTAAATTTTTTGGGACACTTTTAGGGTTAGATTTTATACTATAAACACAAGGCTCTGCTTTCAGTATTGTTGAAGCCATTATTGTTGTAATTCTCTCCTTTCATTGATTGAAAAAAATATAGTTCCTCTGCTAGTTCTTTTATTTCTTTACTTTAATCTTGTTCGTGATTTTTTGTGATCTTGTTAATTACTTCAATTACAACAAGTTGTATTCATTGAATCTCAATTCTTGCATTATTGAAATTGGTCTTAACACAATGGCCTCGCACCTTTGAAGAAGGCAGATTTTAACAATCTTTCATTTAAAACTTTTCTTCTTTTCCCTCTTCACTATCTTCAATAGGAAAAATGATTAATAATGGTAAAACTTTCAAATTTTGAGAGATCTATAGATGCAAATCAAGATCTTCGATAAAAAATAAAACCTTCATTACCGATTCTAAGCTTGTTTACAATAGATTACTACATTGAACACAACACTAAATCGCGTAGCTAACTTGTCGTACCAAGAAGTACACTACTCAATAAGAGGCCATAACCAAGTGGCCTGATCTCCAACTGGAAATCTCAAATTGCTTGAATTAAGTTGTAAATCATCCTAACATTCATCTTCACGTTTGGCGAAGCAAGGTGGGGGCATAAGGCTCCTGCTCAGGTTGTCATCTTTGTCTTGAGAGAAATCTGAGTCGAAAATATGCAAAGAATCAGATGGCTCTAAGAATGAGGAACGAATCCCATCATTATAACGTGGGCTCTCTAAATCAAAAACATCACTTTTTGCAGAAGTTGCATCCTCTTGTTTACAAATCACCATTGGTAGATTTGATGCTTTTGGTAAGGCAAAACTGGGAAGTGGCTTGTTTTGTTCTGAGCCTGCCCACAATGGACTTGTGGGATCACATGGCTCTGATTTTGGCTTTCCTTTCTCTCTTTGAAGCAACTTCTCTTTAAGCAAACGAACCTACAAATGATAATGGCTGAGAAATTAGATAAAACAATCAAAAAACCCTAAAATCACCTCATATAAAAGTTTAAGCTCTGATAATGGTCCGTCAACACGCACTTGACATGCTCGTTATTTTTGTAAACGGTTAGAAACTCAAGGCTCATGTTGCTTTGACACCATATTAAATCACACTACGAAAGAGGAATGCCCGGTAGTCACTCTCCAATAGGCAATATAGCTTTTCAATGAGGTGGTTCAATGAAAACGTCCAAGATTTAGTTTAGCCTGTACGATTCATCCGATTTTAATTTCCTTTTTACCTTTGTTACAATCCAAATTATCAAATAAGCCATTAATCCAACTTCCACTTGAATTGAACAATGCCGAATACTATGAGAAAACATATAGATTACCTCATTTTCCAATTTCTCATTCTCTTTGAAGAGGCTATCGTGATCAGCCTTAAGTTTGTCATAGGTAGCTTTCAAAGAATTGTAGTCCTTCTCCATCTGCTTGGTTTTGTACCTGGCTCTCCTATTTTGATACCAGATTGCAACTTGTCTAGGCTGCAAACCAGTTTGTTTAGCAAGCTGAATCTTTCTCTCGGTTTCAAGCTTGTTTCCAACTGCGAAACTCTTTTCAAGAAATTGCACTTGATCAGGCAAAAGTCGCCTTTTCTTCTCCAGTTTGCGAAAGCACTCATCGTAATCCTCACTGCCATTTTCTTCTTTGTCAAAGAATGGCTTATCTGTCAAGTTTTCTCGGTGAACATCTTCGAAATTAACAATGGATGTAGACCCTGAAACTGATTCACACACCCATCATCATTCATTTAATACTTGAAATGATATATTTTCTATCTTAATTTGCAGATTCGCAAACTAAACATCTCCAATTATGTTGGACTTTACAGGGTTCTGATGATATACAATATTTATTTTTCCAATCTATGTATCTAAAGCACAAGAATGAGCCCTTGGACTCGTTTTGATGTGCTTCAAAGTTACTTCTCCAGAAGAAGAAACTTAAAAAGTATTCTGAACACAACAAACTTACTCTGTCCTCCAACCTAGTTCATCTCTTGTTCTAAATCGAAGAACAAATAGCAGTTCTGTCAAACATTCAAATACAGTGCCTAAATCAGTAAAAAAATTGATCCTCGAAGATGCTAAATGCAAACTTATAAAAAAAAAAAAAAAATGAAACTTCAAGAAAACTATGCAGAGCATCTTGCAAATTACAACAACGCACGAGTAAAAAATTAAGAAAATTACCATGAAAAGAAGCGGAAGAACAGGGAATCAATAGAGAATCGAGAACATTAGATGAACAAGGAAGCTTTTCATTTTTAAGCAAAACAGAGGTCATTTTGTAACTATCAAACACATCCCACCATTCTCCACAGCTGTAACTTCTGGTTTTTAACGGTTTCTTATTTTATGGGCACTGGAAAAAGTAGCAAGAATTTCAAGGCCTGAGACGAAAGAAAGTAATGATGAGCATAAAGTTTATTTGGAAGTACCGAGGGGACACAGCCATCAGTCACCAGTAACTGAGGAGAGAGAAACAAGAGAGAGAGCTGTTGAAATTTGAGTGAAGATAACTATGGGATTAGTGAGAGTTCTATGGGAAGGGGAGCTTAAGGGGAATTATAAGTAGCTGAATGCAAGGAGAGTTTCTTGTAACACATGGTAAAGTTACTAATGTAGCATTGATAGAGATTTTGTCCCTATCTAAATCTGCGGCTCCTTAGCCCTTGTTTGCCTACCTCTATTTTTAATTTCTTTTTTCTATATGCTCATTTTCAACAACACGTTCATATAATAAAATATTCTATATATAAACTTAAAAATTTTTCTATACCTTTTAACTAGACATTCTTTTAAAAATCACTCTCAAAATATTAAATTTTAAAAATAATGTTCATCAAACGGGAGCTTGGTCTTAACTCATATGTCATCAAATCTATTACTTTTACCTTATTGGCGCTCAAAAGAAGTGTTTTGATTGATGTTAAGTGCTTATTTGATTTGGATTAAAATTTGATTTTAATTTAAGTTAAAATCAAACAATCAATGTTAACCACATCTTTTATGGGTTGCACAACTTTTCAACCACTTATTTAAGAAACTTCTATTACAATCTACTAAAAATTCTGATTTTAGTTCTCACCAAACACCCTCTAAATAAATTTAAGTGACTTTTGAAGTTTAATGACCTACTTAAGTTATGTTGAAAGGTTGGGTGATAAATATGTTTACATGTTTATCCGTGCTTTTATACTTAATCCGTGTTTGGGCTCCATTAAAAATACACTTTGGGAAAAAAAAATCATTTTTTAGGAGTGATATTTTAGAGAGTGTGTGGTTAAAAAATAAGAAAGGGTTTTGAGTTTACAAGTAATATTATTTCATTGAAAAATGTGAGTGAAAATAAGAAATAGGAAAATGTACTTTAAGAGAATGGAGCCTAAATAGGAGTATTAAAAAATTATCATTAATTATATGAATATCTATATAATTTAGTGTAATTATGCTAATTGTAGGAAAAATCTAGACTTAAATGCACTTGACACGAAAAATATGAGATTTGAGTTTAATCAGAGTTGACTCATAGCAATTGAAGACCAATAGAATTGCATGTGATTAATAAAAATATTAAGATAGCAATCAGAGAAGATTCACAAGTTTTAGAAGCTAATTTCAACCGTTGAAAAGTTTAGGGACTAAACTGTGAGCTTAAGCTTGAGAGGGATCGAATACGGATGATTGTGGAATGATGAGGATCGAAGTCTAAAGATCCATGGTGCAAATAAGAAGATACTCAAGCTAAATCATAGAAGAAATTTAGGGACCAAGTTGAAAGGGAATAAAAAAGAATTCCTCGCGATGCATTGCAACCATGCAAAATTGACGATCAGTATGTCAAAAGCTTGTGCCATGTGATCGCAAGCAATTATACCATGCAATCACATGGTAGTTTGGGGGTAGATTCAATTTTATTTCCTAGTTTAACTCAACTTTCAGATGGAAAAGGTTTAGTGCACGATTTTAACCTAATTCTTGGGGGTAATAAATGCAATCATTCATCTTTAAGCTTTTGATGCATAAAACACAAAATCATATACATTAATTCATACAATTTCTTGTAGTTCGAAAAAGAAAAAAAAAATTAAGAAGATTAATCAATAATTATTGAAAAGATTAAAGAATTTAAAGATTACCTTACATCTTCTTTTTATGCTTAAATTCTGATTGCTGTATTATCAATCTAATTTGTATTTTTATAATATCATGATACTCGGCTAATTGTATAGACGCTAGGATAACAACAAACGCTATATTTTAATATTTTTATTTTCATTTTTAGAGTTGACTTTAAGTATTTGTTTGGTTTGAATGATTTTTAGGTTATTAATGCTTTTTAATTACTTGATTAATAGTTGATTAGATTTGTGATTTCTACTTTGTTCAAGAAAAAGTAAGAATTATAGTTGGTAGTATCAATCATTGTAAAGTTCGATAAGTGATAGAGATATATCATGTTAGATCCAAATTATAATTATCAATTTTCAAATTTGTAATCGACAATTTCATTAATCAAAATCAAGTCTTAGTTGAATTGTATTAGGAGTTTATTGAATTGT
>NC_036237.1:16507232-16556086 GCF_002742605.1 Olea europaea var. sylvestris | reverse complement strand
TTTTATTGCATTTGACTTGAATGTTTATGATTGTTTAAACATATGAATTAATTGAATTAATTAACTTAATCATCTAGAAACAATTTGTAAGTGACTTCTTGTTTTTAATTGTTTTAATTTCGCATTTGGATCTAAAATATTTGATAAATTTAAACTTTTATACCTCTATCCTTTACGTGATCTAGTCGAATATTCTTGCGATATAGTGCATCTTCATATGTTCACATCTTTCACAGAGATATAATAGAGTCATGTATCAAGAAATGTTTAACATTATTCAAGAAAAAATATTATATGAAATATGAACAATAACCTTCAAGTCTAAATAAGTATTATCGACTCCTTGTATTGATATTTAAATGGAAGAATGTACGAAAATTCGAAGTCTTATTAATTTTCATTAGCTGAGTCTTATAAACGGTTCCTCGTCTACTTGCAAGATGACCCCGACTTAAAATGAATAATAAATTAATTTTTAGCTACAAAGTAATATCAAATATAAAAAATTGCATTTCTTGATTTTATATAAATTTAATATTCATTGAAGAAAAAGTACTAACTAGAACATGGAATTGGAATTTTTTATTTGTTTTTATAATGAATGCAAGGGTCAAACGAAGTATTTAAACACTTTCAACGAAATATCAATAATAAATACTTCCAACGAAATATCAATAATTAAGAAATGGCATGTAAAGTGATAAAGAAGGTAATACATATGATGTAGCTTTTTATTCTCAATTAAAGATATTTATTAGTGTATATTTATAATGATATAATTGTAATATTTTTTTTCAATAAATAGTGGATTTGTATTATTGTTGTGTACATACAGCGTGCAAAATTTAAATTTACGAAACAAAAAACAAATTTGTTTATAACATAGAGAGAAAATGAGAAAAAAAGTAAAGAAGTCAACAGACTTATATGTGTTCTATTAAGAACTAAAACCTCACATTTATAGAAATGAATTAGTGCTGCAAGAAATGCAATAGTCATAATAATTAAGGCTATTAATAGTCATTCACAAATATTACTTGATTTATAACATTCCCTCTTGAATGACTATATACAAACAACTCACTAATTAAAAATATTGTTTTGCTAAAATCTTGATAAGACAAAAATATTAAATAATTTGAAGTAATAAGATGTGGCTTCATTAAAATCCTGTCAAAAAAATTCCATGGGTTGAAACTTGAGCGAAAGAAAAAGAATACATCTGCTTCCTTGATATTAATAAATGAAAGTTTTTTTTTATCGAGCCATCCATATCTTGTATGTCAATATCTTTAATATCGCAATTTCTAGTGAAGTATGTTTCATGTTGTCTTGTATAGTCTTCAAAAAATGTCATCATTACTTTTTTTTTTTCTTTAGTCAGCATGATGATCTATTAAAAAATAAGTTGTATTATTAATCTCTTTGAGAGTCATACGCAATTTGTAGCGTATAAGAACATTATGTCGAGGGTAATGTCTTATATGTTATGGACATTATTACACAAAGAATATACATCTTTAAAATTTTATTAGGAAAAACTTAGAAAAAAATTCTAATAAAGGAAAAGGAGTATATTATTTTTTTGAGTAACGCTACAAAAATTGCCTTATTAAAAACTTTGCCAAGAAAATTTAATGGAACAAAACTTTGGTAAAAAAAAAAAAAAGGAGTACAACGCATATTTATTTTCCTTACGACACTATTGTTTGCATTACACGCATCATGAATATTAAATCATTCAGTGATAACATTAATAGTCAAGCCACATGAGTTTGCTATACTTGAATTTACATTTTTATGCATCGTCACGATGACAAGATATGAACTTGTGATCTTTACAAAATTTATTATGTTAAGAGTCACGCATCACAAGCTACGATTTCATTTTTTATATTTTCATTTCGCTTAAGTATACATCTTTAGGTGTTCGAATTGTAGATCCAAAAATTTTAGGTTTTTCTAGTAAATTCAATTTTGTTAGGATTGTGCCCATTTATTTAGTCAATCATTTCTTATATCGATATGATTTGATGTATTTATTTTGATATCCTCGTCTTTCAAAATATGTACAAAAGTGTTATCGACAACTTTTTTCTTTCGATTCTATTGTTTTTCCATAATAACAAAACTTCATTGGAGATCTCTACTTTCAATATTTCCAACACTTGAACTTCTTATGAGGTTTTATAATTAGTTATGTTTATATATTCTTCAAGAATGTACGCATCTTAACCATCTTTAATCTTCCTTATATGCTCCATTTTATTTTGGAGATTTTTTCTTAGAATCAAACATATTCATGCTTTAGGCATGCTATAGATATATCAGATATAATGTTGAGAACTTGTCCTTTTAGAATGTTAATTAGAGTTGGAGCATTTTGAAATAACGTAGTTTGACCCAAATAACACCTAGAGGGGGGTGAATAGGTGTTTATGTGGAATTTTACAAATTAATTAATAAATGCAACAAGTCACAATTATTAATGTGTCTAAGTCAATTTACATGCTTTACTATCCTAGGTTGAATTACTGAAAATAAGTAAATTGTAAAAATATAAAGAACACAGGTGTTTGATGACGGAGAAACCCCAATGTGGGTAAAACTCCGGGACCAAGCCAGTAGTTTCCACTATACCAATCTAGAAAGTACAAGTTCTGCCAACTCCGTACCCAGTCTGACCTGCTGTTCGAGTCTCACGATCTACTGTCGTAGATACTACTAGTCTCTTGCTAACTTCCTGATCTACCTCCTGTAGTCTAATTTGCTGTCCAATACAACCTCCTGGTCTTTAGCTGATTGTATCACCAAGTGGAATTCCAAGAACCTTTTGTTCTTTTCCAGTTCCTGCGCTTCTTGTCCACCTCTCTCAATCCCCCAATGAGAGAGTCCGTTCCTCAAAGGAAGGAATCACAGTGTTTTGTCTTCACAAGAATGATGTTTTTTTCCCAAAAGATTGGTTACCGAATCACAAGGTGTTATGGATAAATTCACCAATTGATTTCGCCTTGGATCACTTCAATAATAAAATGGATGTTATGAAGATGAAAGCTCAATGTTGCAACCACGGTTGCCGACTTTATTGATTGAAGAGTTCAATTCCAGCTTCCTTAAATTCAGCCACAAATCTGCCCAACTTGTGTGAGAACAAGATTCAATTCCCAGCCTTTTTAATTCTCTAGATCACAAGATGCTAGCTCCAAAGTATGTATGTAAACAATATAATTCAGCCCCCAGCCGGCAGTCCACTTGTCCCTCAATTCTCTCAAGATTGTCACCAATAATGTGTGTGTGTGTATATATAAATTCAGCAGCTTATCAGCCCTTCAATTCTCTAATTTAAGCCACCAATATGTGTATATATATCTTACAGTTCAGCAAACGCAGCCTCCAAAATCAGCCATTTATATTTAAATGTTTTGCTCCAGTTTCGTCTTCTTTCAGCCCCAAAAGATAGCCTCCGTTTTGATGTGAATATATATGTTTAAATTCATCAGCTTGCCTCAATTCTTGACCATTCAAAGTAGCTCAAGTGCTGTCAATTGTGTTTACAAATTATTCCCAAAGCAGCGCAATTCTTGACTTGGAAAAGAGACTCCCAAACAAATCAGCCGCCGACTTTATTCTTGTGAATATATTTCTCCAGCAAACTGCCTTCAAATTCTGCCTCTTTTCTCCCCAGCAGTAGCTGAATTTTTTTCTTCCAAAAGTCTCCTTGCAGTCGCTACTTACGTGTGTATATATTTTCTTTTTAATTTCAGCAACGGACAACCCTAATTACTTCTGTGCATATATACATATATATAGAGACTTTTACGTATGGACCCCTAATTTTACAAGCTCAAAACCTAGCCCAACTCAACTATATATTATTGCACTTCATGCCTTGACTTTTAGACATATACAATTAAGTCCTTTTTGTTCATAGAATGCCAATTAAAATATAGAATCTAACAATCTCCTCCTTTGGCATTCTATGACAAAACTACACAAATTCAAGTTAAGGGATTACAATCAATTAAAACAACCTAAACTATCGAAGATTCGAATCATTGAGTCTTGCATTTCTTGTTGTACTTATTTCCTGAAATCTAAAATCTCACATACCCAGTGTAAAAGCACGTGATATAGGAAATATAAAAATTAAAGCACTTAATCACAATTCAACATGCTAGTTTGAGACGTGACATTGATGCTAATCAAAATACCAATCGAAACACCAATATCACTAAACATCAAAGCTCAAACAGCAATGGATATAATATGGAATGCAATGCAACGCTTTCCTTTACCGTGAACTCTCATAAATGTTATGCAATAAATCATAAATGTTATGCAATAGATCAATGTATCTATGTCTCTCACCCAGTTACACTTTTCTCTCCCCCTTTTTGTCACAAATGCTGAAGGGCATCGTGTCAATTACAATCTAAGCAATAACACATAATAACTTAAAAATGCAGTTGATAGGATGCAAAGATAAAATCAATAATTCATAGACCTTTCCACATACGTAGTGCAGATCAGAATGGAGTAAAAAGTACAAGTGACTTATGTGTGTAAAGTGTCACTAATCCAATGCATGTGGGACTTCAAACCTTAATTTTGTAAGAAGGGACATGTCAATCATTGCCAAAAAGTATATCCTCCTACTAACGAAAGTCAAACCATGTAATGTGCAGTATGACCTATACTTATCATTTTTACCTATCTCCCTCTTACTATGAGCTTTTATATTTTTTCAGATTTTCATTTTATTCCAGCTCTCCATATTTAGCACATTTTTCTCATTTTTCTAGCTCATTAATTTTTCATCTTAAGTGCAGGTTTTTCTGCATTAGACGACTAAGATGACCCCTGTAGCTAGCTTTAGGTCGGTTAACCCAAGTCAGTTGACTATAGGCACCAAGTTTTAAAAGACCCCGCAGGCTTAATTGCTCGAATCAAATAGGCTCCGAAGAAAAACATTAAGATATGAGTTTATTTTAATGAGGAGATTATTTTTGGGTTTAGGTCTACTAAATATTGGTCAATTCATGTTCAAAGTCACCCTATTAACATGTGATAGCCACCCCAAATCCTACACACATGGTAGAGTCCCACGAACAAATTCATAGAGTTTGCAGTGCAGATGGTACATGAAGACACCTATACTAAGTACTTCATGATGACCTAATCAAGCAATGGAAATAATGCTACAGCTTATCCATTTTAGCTCATACACGATCACACCATACAAGTTCAGAATTATATATCATGCTGTAGAAGTTTCCATTTTTTTTGTTTTTAATTTTAATTTTTTTGTGTATCTAAATTTTTTTTATATTTTTATATTTATATTTTTATATATATTTTTTAAAATTTTATATGATGAGGTGAAAAACATATGAAAAAGACAAATGCCAACAAAATGAATATGTAATGAAATGAATGCAAAAATGGACACTGAGGTGAACTCTACATGAATGTTCCTATAAAACTGGTCAAGGAGGTACACAAATACCAATAGCCTTCCTAAGTGACTCGAACCTCAGACCATCTAAAAGTTTACCGAACAGATCGACAAGCTGATTTTCTGTAGCAATGTGTTTAAGGGATACCACATTGGACTCCACAAGTTCACGAATGAAGTGATGACGAATATCAATATGTTTAGTCCTAGAGTATTGAACAGAATTTTTGGATATGTTGATAGCACTAGTGTTATCACAAAACACGGTCGTGGTGCCCTGATTTATCCCATAATCATTCAACTGTTGCTTCATCCAAAGTGATTGAGTGCAGCAGATACCGGCTGCAATGTATTCTGCCTCGGTTGTAGAAAGAGAAACCGAGTTTTGTTTCTTACTCATCCGTGACACAAGATTAGAACCAACATAGAAGCATCCACCCAAGGTACTCTTCCTATCATCGGCATTTCTAGCCCAATCTACCCTTTCAACCTGAGAGTACTCCTGAGTAACTAGCCTAGCCTTATTTCTCATTATGGTACCCTGGTCATCGGTTTTGTTCTTGGAAATCTACTTAGTACCTATCATATTGGAATCATCAGGCCTAGGCACTAGATACCAAACATTGTTTCGAACAAATTGATTAAGCTCCTCATGCATTGCATTCACCCAACATTTATCTTTAAGAGCTTCATCAACTTTTTTAGGCTTAATCTGGGATACATAGCTTGTATAAGTTAGGTTATTCAGAATTCTCCTTCTTAACCTCATACCTCCATCTAGATCCCCAAAGATGTTGGCCTTAGGATGGTTAGATTTGAGCCTAGATGATGGTTCTCTAGGAAGCCTAGGTTGTTCACTAGGTGAAGGATCCTTAATAGAAATATCTATGCCTTTGGGAGACCGCAAAGATTTTGGAATTGATTGTTCTTTATCCTCAGTTGTGGGTCCTTGATTATCATTTAGATCATCTAAATCTACCACATTTTCAACAATCTCACCCTCAGAGAAAGTATCATCAACAACAACATTTATAAACTTCATGACACTTTGAGTATGCAAGTTATATACTCGATAGGCTCTACTGTTCCTAGAATATCCTAGAAAAACTCCTTCATCACTTTTGGAATCAAACTTGCCTAAGTTTTCTCTATCCCTCAGAATGTAGCACTTGCTGCCAAATTTATGAAAGTATTTAACAGTAGGCTTCCTGCCCTTCCAGATCTCATAAGGAGTCTAATCGATTTTTGGTCTTAGGTATACTCTGTTCACTATGTGGCAAGCAGTGTTAATAGCTTCACCCCAGAAATACATTGTTAGATCCTTGCCATGAAGCATGGCTCTAACCATTTCCTGTAGCACTCTGTTTTTCCTTTCAACAACCCCATTTTACTGTGGAGTGTTTGGTGATGGGAACTTATGCTGAACCCCTCCTCCAAACAGAAGATTTTAAGATTGGAGTTTTCAAACTCTTTTTCATGATCACTTCGAACCCTAGAAATGGAAAGATTTTGTTCAATTCTGAGTCTTTTACCCAAGGATTTAACCAGATCACAAGTCTCGAATTTTTCTTTTAGTAGCTCAATCTAAGTGTATCTAGAGAAATCGTCTACCACAACAAGAATATAACGTTTACCTCCTAAGCTCTCAATCCTAGAAGGTCCCATTAAATCCATATGGAGAAGTTCTAAGGGTCTGTTTGTCAAGATTTTAGATGTTTGTTTATGGTTTATCCTAAGTTGTTTTCCTTGTTGACACGGCTTGCACACAACATTTTCATTTTGTTCAATTTTAGGTAATCCATCAACAATTTTCTTTTTAACTAATTTTGACATGCTTTTATAGTTAATATGGCCGAGTCTTTGATGCCAAAGTTCGGACATATCAATTTTAGCATTGCTGCAGACATAGTTAGAGTTTGGGAGAACTCCATAATAGTTATCAGACGTTCTAACACCTTCAAGGACAACACCACCTGAAGAGTCATAAATAGTAAATCTCTTTTGAACAAAACTCACTTCATAGTCAGCATCACAAATTTGACTAATGCTCAACAAATTGGACTTAAGACCCTCTACATAAAGCACATTAGATATAGTAGGAAGTCCAGATATGTTGATGGTGCCGTTACCACGAATAGGTGCCATACCTCCGTCTCCAAAGGTAACTACATCACCGTTGTAGTCATCAAAGGTAAAGAATAAGGCCTTATTACCACACATGTGTCTAGAACAAGCACTATCAAGATACCACATACATGTATTTTGAGCCTTATATGCAACATGAGCTACAGAACAATTTGAATTCTCACCATACCTATCCATATCAGATTTCTTGACCCAAACTTTTCTAGAGATCGAGGTGATCCTAGTCAATTTTGTCACCATCTCAGTTAAGTGACTAACCTGATTTGAAAGGAAGTTTACTTAACTAGGGATATCCTGACTTCTATTCCTATCTGCTAGCTTATGACACCTAGGTCTCGTGTGTCCTAAAGCACCACAATGATGACAAGTGGGTATGAGCCTAGGCTCATATGCATGTGATTCTTGGTGCTGAAATTTTGGTGTGGAAATCTTACGGGCTCTAGTGGCATTCAGTTCAGCGACACTCTTACTTTTGGATTCACGATTGATTGAAATACTATAATAGTTGGAAGCAGGCATGAATGTGGTCTTGGATGAACTAGTCACGTTGCTATCACTCTTTACAAATCCTAGACCTTGCCTATTCCCAGTTGGTTTGTTGATTCCTAACAGGTCATCTAGTTTCTTAGTCCCATTCATAAAAGACTCCAGTTGAATTAGATTTCTCTAACTCACAAGTTAGTGTCTTAACCTTGCCCTTTAGCTTTTCATTGACACACTTCAACCCACTAAAGTTTTTAGATGAGACCTGAAGATCACTAGTGAGTCTCTCTTTCTTTCTCTCAAGCTCATCTACCTTTTTAAATAGGACCTTATTTACCCTTTTTTTTTTTTTTATCTTGAGACTCTCCTTAAACAGAAATTGATAAGCCTCGTGTATATCCGTCTCATCCTCAATATCATCACTAGACTTTTCACTCTCTACATCCTTCTCAACCTTTTCTCTGTCCTTATCTGACTCACTCTTAACTGTAGATACAAAAGCCATATAACCCTTTTTATCTTCACTACTAGAGGAATCCCTTTGATCGTTTGAGTTTGAATCATCATTAGTCAATGACAAAGTTAATGCCTTACTCCTTCCCTTTTTCAAATTTTTCTTAAAGCTAGGACATTCATTCCTAGAGTGCCCAAATCCCTGACATTCATGGCACCTAACAACTTGAGATTTCTTATTAGACTTCCTAGCAGTTGGTTTATCACTCTTCTCTTTTTGGAATTTACTAGGGACTTCTCTCTTTTTGTCTTGAGACCATCTCTTGCCTTTTAAAGCTTTCTGGAACTTCTTTACGAAGTAAGCTATTTCCTCATCTCTAAGGGTTTCTATGTCAGATGACTCAGACTCTCATTCTCCAATTGTGTTCAACGCTATGGACTTGTTTTTCTTAGGTTGTGAGATGGTGAGTTCATAGGTTTGAAGGGATCCTATGATTTCTTCTATCTTAACCGTGTCCAGATCCTTACTCTCTTTAATAGCTGTAAACTTAGGTCCAAATCTCTCGGGCAAATACCTAAGAATCTCTCACAATTTTTGACTCGAGAATCTTCTCAACTAGATTGAAGCTAGAGTTTACAATGTCATTCAATTTTGCATAAAACTCATCAAATGATTCATCATCCTTCATCCTAATTTCTTCAAACCTAGAGGTTAGCATTTGCAATTTTGAATTTTTTACGATTTTAGTTCCCTCATGCGTAGTCTCTAGAATGTCCCATACCTCTTTAGCAGTTTCACACATTGACACTCTCCTAAATTTTTCGGGAGACACGACCATAAACAAGGCATGAAGTCCTTGAGATTTTCCAGGCAGCTATCAAAGGCATTACCATAAACACTAAAATCATCCGTAAAGACCTCAATGATGCTTTCAATATAATCGAAGAATATACTTATCATGTATCTTTGAAAGGTTGCGAAAGCATTGCAAAGGCTGAAGGGCATGCGCCGGTAAGCAAAGGTGCCAAACAGGCAAGTGAATGTTGTTTTTTTTGGGTCTTCTGGAGCAATCACAATTTGGTTATAACTTGAGTAACCATCAAGAAAACAATAATGAGAATGACCTGCTAATCTTTCCAACATTTGATCAATAAAGGGTAAAGGAAAGTGATCTTTTCGGGTAGTACGATTAAGTTTTCTCTAATCAATATAAACCCTCCAACCCGTTTGGATCCGAGTTATTATAAGCTCATTCTTTTTATTCGTCACCACCGTGATTCCAAATTTTTTTTAAAACAACTTGGACCGGGCTTACCCACTTGCTATCCGAGATGGGAAAAATGACACCAACGTCTAGCAATTTCAAAATTCCTTTCTTTACCACCTCCATCATGGGAGGATTCAAGCAACATTGTTCTTCTCTTGATGGCTTTGCTCCATCTTCGAGCAATATCTAGTGCATGCACGTGGAAGGGCTTATCCCCTTGATATCGGCTATCATCCAACCAATAGCTATTTTGTGTTCCTTGAACACATGGATAAGCCTATCTTCTTGAAGTGTTGTGAGATTCTTTGCAATGATCACTGACAGTGTTTTTCCCTCTTCAAAATATACATACTTTAAATGCTTGGAAAGAGGTTTGAGTTCCAAAGTGGGGGCCTGCATCACCGAAGGTAAAAGTTTATCTTTAGATATCGGAAGAGTAATATAGGATAGATCATACCTTGGTGGAATACTTGGTAGTGACTCAAGTGATGCCATGATTTCAACAACATCCTTGCACACTTGTAAATTCTTTCTCAGCCCGGTGAGATTGTTAGCATCAGTGCTATTAATCAAATTGGTATCCAATGCATCTTCAATTGATAATTCAAAAACTTTTTGTACTAATGAATATATTATATCAATTGAAAAACAAGCGTGAACATCACTAGGATACCTCATTGCTTCAAAGATGTTGAAGCGAATAATCTCACCATCAAACTCCATTGTAAACATACCATCATGCATATCTATCTTTGTAGCACAGTCCTCATAAATGATCTTCCCAAGAGCAACGGTGGCGACAAAGACGTTGGTTCATCTTGCCTGTCAAAAACATAAAAATCTACTGAAAAAATCAATTGATTTACCTGTACTAAAAGATCCTCCAACATATCGTTTGGAAATGCATTAGATCTTCAGCAAGTTGAATAATAACATCGATTTCCTTATGTGATCCCAAATTTAAAGAAGCATAAATAGAATATGGCATGACATTAATAGATGCTCCTAAATCTAGCATTGCTTTTTCAAACCTAGTGTTACCAATAATGCAAGGGATGGTAAAACTTCCTGGATCCTTACATTTTGGTGAAAGTTCTTTTACATAACTACCAAGACATTTTTCTCTACGCTTACCACTTAATTACCTTTCAATCTATGCTTGTCAGTGCACAAATCTTGAGGAACTTTGTGTAACAGGATACTTGATAAATGGCATCCAAGAATGGTATGTTCACTTGAACCTTGCGAAAAGTCTCTAAAATTTCCTTCTCATGTTCATCCCTTTTGGGCTTTATAAACCTGCCAGGAAATGGAGGGGAGGGAACATAAGTAAGAATAGAACTTTTAGATTCTACCTTAGATCCCGCTGTTGGAGTCGTAGCTTCATCTTTTTCACATGCTAAGTTCTTCTCTTGCGTAGACTCCTTCACTTGATCTTTTATTTTCCTTGGTGCATTTTCCAAAATCTTTCCACTTCTTAGTGTTACGGTACTAGCATTTTCTCTTGTGTTGATTGTTTGAGAAGGAAATTTTCCCGATCCTTGTCCAATTTACCCATCGTGTTGGCCAATTGACTCACTTGTGTCTCCAAATTCTTAATTGAGGTCTTTGTCTCTTGTTGAAATTGTATTGTACTAGAAGCCAAAGATTTAACCATATCCTCAAGAGACATCTTTGAACTTTGAGGCGGAGTTTTTTGACGAGGTTGAGAGTGTTGTGGTTGCCTTTGTTGACTGAACCCCGGGTATGATTAAACTGTGATTATGGAGATATGAAATGATTTCCTCCACAACTGAGATTATGATGATCTCTAAATCCAGAATTGTATGTGTTAGCATATAGATCATATCTTTGTCTCTATTGCATTGGAAATTCCCCAATGGCATTCGCTTGCTCTGAGGCTCCTTCTTGTGGTGTCGGGCAGGCCTCAATAGGATGTCCCGCAATAGAATAAATCACGCACGCTTTTGTTTGTTGCATTGTCCAAAGTGCCATTTGTTGTAAATGAGATGTAAGACCGGCTAGTTATCATTCAATTTGAGAGGTTGCTCTTACTTCACTTGCCTGTTTAACTGGTGTCGCTTCTCTACTACCAAATTGTTGTGAGTTGGCGGCCATGTTGGCTATCAAATATCTAGCAATTGTCGGTGTTTTATCCATTAAAGCTCCTCCACTAGCTGCATAATCATACTTCTCTCCATCGGGAGTAATCCATCATAGAAGTATTGTAGAAGTAATTGCTCACTGATTTGATGGTTTAGGCAACTAGCACATAGTCTTTTGAATCTCTCACAATACTCATAGAGATTTTTCCCTTGAGATTATCGAATGCTATAGATTTCTTTCCCGATGTTTGTAGCCTTTGAAGCTGGGAAATACCTCTCTAAAAAGAGCTTTTACATTTCATTCCACGGGGTAATAAGATCGGTCGACAAATAATAGAGTCATTCCTTAGTAGTGTCTGCAAGAGAAAAAGAGTATTTTCGCGATTTCACTTGCTCTTTCAATATATCTGTAGGTTTCATTTTTGAGCAAATCACATGAAATTCCTTCAAATGCTTATTGGGATCCTCTTCGGCTAATCCATGAAATGTGGGAAGTAGATGAATCATCCCAAACTTTAGTTCAAATCCCACCTCCACTTGAGGATATTGAATGCATAGAGGGTGTTGAACAAAAGTTGGAGCTGCAAGTTCCTTTAAGGTCCGATTTGCACCCGCCATTCGGGCTCTATGTGTTCGGAGTCACTTGAAGATTCAATGCTCAATCGCCTTAGATGTCTAGTTGGAGAAATGTCTTCTCCACTTTCCGATGTGTTAGCCTCTTTTCTTGATCTTAGGTTGTAGTGTGTTATAGGCTTTTTGCTCATTCACAACCTAAATGACAAAGAAAATAACAAAAATAAATAGAAAACAACAAAAAGAAAAATATTGCAATTAACAAATTGATAGAACAACCCCCGGTGACATGGCGCCAAAATTGATACGTTGCAAATCACGTTCCAATTAATTTTCCTTACTTAACTTAAATGTGTCATCTTAAATAGTATTATGGCAAGTAAGGGTCATTTCCCACAGAGGATTGATTCAATTAAGTCAATTGCACACTAAAAAGTAAAATTAATAATAATATACGAAATAGATTAAATGGGGAGGGGGGAGGTTTGGTTTGTTGAACTAAGGAAAGCGATAAATTTAAACTAGAAAAGACTTGAAATTTGAAATAAACAAATTGGTTTTTAATTGAATGAGAGAAAATGTGATTGAGGGATATTTCGTCACCAAGAGAATGATTTTCATGTCAATTACCACAATAGATTTTCGTTCTCAAGATTAACAATAATTCGAGAATAATTACAAGCTCAATTACTTCAATCTCTTCTTACATGTTAGTCGAATAAAACAAGCTCTTTGCTCGACCCTATTCATTAAACAACCTAGAACAAGCTCTCTAGTTTTAATTTAACAAACACTTTACAACAAAAGAGATGAATTGAATTAAGGGTAAACTCGCAAGCTCGGTTTACTAACTTAAGTGTTAATCTACATACATTCAATTGAAAATTCTTCATAATTTATCGAAATGTAATTGCTATTAGGTTTTAGAATCAATAGCTATTATGTACTACTAATCCCAAAATAGCATTCATTAAAACAACTTAATCAAGAAGAAGAAGAAGAAAGAAAAACAAGAGAAAAAATAATCAAAGGAAAAACCGTCCACCCAGGAGAAAAGAAGAAGTCCTTATTTTGCCGAATTTTCTTTTTCTTTTATAATAAAACCTAAGGAAAATTGCAGCTAGGTCCATGAAATTATAGAAATAAAAATATACCCAACCGGCTCCTAGACGCCACAGTTTCTGCCCAAATGGGCCCAGCTTACTGTTATTATTATTTTTTTTAAGTGAACTAACATCGTGTTCACGATAATGTTTGATTCAATTACTTTTATGAATAAAAAAATACATACCAAAAGGAAAGTGTCGTGAGTTTTTTATTTGTTTCTGATCATGTACAAAAGAAATTATGCAAAAATATTTCATATATTTTTGTCTCATATCAATATTAAGTAAATTTATTTGATGTATTTGAATAATATGTATCGTCAATACATAATATTGTAATGTATAATTTGATAAAATAATATTAGTTCTTTTGGAGCTTTGAACAATATTTGATTGACCTGGAGTCGTATTAATATTATTTGCTGCTAATGTTAAGTTGAAAAAAATACTTATTGTCTTGAAGAATAGTATGATTAGTTGCATTATCAATTAAAATAGATATCTAGACAATTCATATCAAATCTATGAATGAATTGACTTTACGTTAGATATGGATTGGAATTGAAGTTGGAATTTCTTTTGGAATACGGATGATGCAAAGGTGTATTTTTTCCTCTCGAGAGAATACAAGACTTTAATTAGTTAAAAAATTAAACTATCATGCTGATGATGTGTTATAAAACAAATAGAGAAGTCAAGATACTTGATAAATGAAGTCCAATACTTATAGGAAAGAATTAGGATTGCATGGGGGTACAATGATCATAATAATTAGTTGTAATAGTATTATGATCAGTATTTTAGAACTCGGATATGGCATTGATCCGGAAACGTGAAATGGTCAAGGGTTAAAGGGTCGAATCGAGATTGAATCGAATAGTTAAATAAAGATGAATAAATATATTTTCAAACAAAAAACAATATTAGATAATAGTATATTATTGTTAATTGAAATATTTGAAGAGTTTTTATTTATTTTTTATTAATTGAAATAAGATAGTAAAATAATTAATTAACTCAATAAAAAAGTAAAAAAATCAAAGGATGAGTAAAGGGAACTGTAATTAGAGAAGAAAAAAGGTGAACGACTACAAAAAAGGACATTAATTTGACTACAGCCAAAAGGGTTGCTTTTCCTTATCCTGCATCAAAATTTCGCTACAAACCACTAGAAATGTAGTCTATTAATGGGTGGGCTAATGGTTGGGAAAGTAATGTTTCTGGGCCTTTTAATTCAATGGTTTGAAAGTTGATAAATTTATAAAGGGAACAATACATATGTAAGGTGTTTACAATGTACAATTTCATTTTTAAGAAACAATATTTAAACATTCAAAAGTCAGGTGATAAATACTATATAATAAACATTATATATTTTATATTTATAGTAAATATATAAATTAAATTACAATAAATATCATCCTAAAATCATGCAATCAGTTACAATATATTATCATTTCGAATGGGACTCTCTATTTTGATCAAATTGTGATGATCAAACAAAATAGAAAAGCTATAGAGAACTATCCGAAGCAAAACGTCTAGTTTCTAACTGCCAAAATCTAGTTCAATCAAAATAGTCAAATTGTTGAGGTTACAAAATTGGATGATCTGTGACTTGTGGATATTGATTAGTTACCTATTCACTATGACAAACTTGAATCTATAGAATGTTATTAGTGTACAAAGACCCGTGATATTTGATCTGTCACTAGTTTATTTTGATTTGTGACCTATTGACATTTATACGTGATCTATTCAATCTGACCTATGAACTTTTACGCGTGATTTGTGACCCGTGAACAGTAAAATGTGCCTTGTGAATATAATTTAGTGATCTGTGATTAGTTCCATTTGATCTATGACATGTGCACAATGATCTGTGAACATAAATTCAATTTGCCAAATTTTTTCTAGATCCATGAATCTTGGACAATCTAATTGACATTAATTTATGTGCAAAGGTCACAGGTCATTGTTTACAGGCCACAGTTCAATGTGTATATGTTACATATTAACCTATTAAGTCAAAGTTTAACAAACTTCATATAGCCGTAGATATGATCAACCTAATTCAGGAAGATCACCAAGTTCAATTTGCTACTTCTGTAATCACATTTGTTTGTGACCATCACCTTTAGAAAATATGCTTTTGAGTGTCGATTTCCAAATACATAGTCTTGTTTGATATGATATATATCGTAACTAATTGCATGATTTTTAGGATGATATTTATTAGAATTTAATTGATATATTTACTATAAATATAATATGTAGTATATAGTATTTATAACCTGACTTTTGAATGTTTAAATATTGCTTCTTAGAAATGAAATCGTATATAGTAAATACCTTATATGTGTATTGTCCCCTTTATAAATTTAGCAACTTTCATACTATTGAATTAAGAGGCCCAAAAAGATTACTTACCAACTATTAGCCCACCAATTAATAAGGTTGAATCCTAACCTTAAGGGTCCTACGGCCCCACCCCTAGAGTTTTGTGAGGGAGGTAAATCGTGAGATGTGTCCAATAGGTCAGGAAACAAGAGCTGTCTGTACACTATGCATACAAGGAGTCCAATTTCATGTCTCAGAAATCGAACTCCACAATGCAGCTACCAGCAAGGCGTGATATAACCTGATTCTTGTCCTTTGCACCACTGGGCTATACCCGAGGGGCGATTAGTCCACCCATTAATAGACTACATTTATAGTGGTTTTGTAGTGAAAATTTGATGCAGGATAAGGAAAAGCAACCCTTTTGGCTGTTGTCAAATCAAAGTGGATTAATCGATGAATTTATTGATTTTTTTTTTTATCCATTTTCATTCAAATGGATTTTAAGTTTAAATTGAATCGCATCTTGGTTCAAGATCAAGTTTCTCGATTGAATCAACATGTTTGGTCGGATTTTAATAACATCAATAATAATGATTCACTAATTGATATATATAATTTACAATAAGTAGCAAATTTCAAAAATTTTCACTAGTCCAAATCCCAATGTAAAAGACAAATGATATTAACATTGGACTGAGTCAAGCCAAGCCCCTTGACTCGTTCAGTTAGCTTGACCCACTACAAGAGATAGCTCACGCTCATGTATGGGGCAATCCAAGCGCAAGTTGTTCCTTTTTCGAAACCCAGCTCAACTCGCCCCTTACCAAGGGGAGCTGAGCTGCTCGTATATATATATTTTAACTGAAAATTACATTTTTACTCATTGATACCAAGTCGGCTCTTGAGCCAGCTCATGAGAGCCAACAAATGACTCACACGAAATTTTTGCTGTTTGGCCCCTCTTAACTCCCTAATAATATGGAACTAACACGTACTTTTTTAATCAATCAACAAAAGGTTTATCCCACTTGAATCACAAAAAATAGTTCTTGTCTCTATGGTAATTTTGACCATGATCAGTACGAGTTTTCAACAAATTCAAGAGCAATAAAAGAATTATGTATAGACAATAGCATGTTCACCAATTATAATGAATTTATAAACGATTTAATTTACAAATAAAAGAGTGATAAATAAGTAGATTGTACTTACATATCATTGAAATATGTTTTTAAAATAAATTTTAATCATTTATTAAGATTTCTAAATCATTTTATAAATTAGTCAAATGGAGACTAAATAATTAATTCTTTGCTAGCAGGACCTGCAAAACTAGCGATGAAACCTAAAGTTTACATAGAGTGCCAAATAGATATATGCTCAGGTTTAGTGTTGTTGCTGATATATTGTTTCCTACAAATAGTTGAAACGGTGATATCCCGTTACACTGTGTTGTTTTAAAGTTCCAAAAAACTTTTGTGTTGGCCTAAACTGGTTCTAAAGTTTTTACTACACAGGCCGAATAAAACTTGAAAACTGAACACATGGATCTAGACAGCAATACCTCAAATTCATGTTTCAAACATACAAGATTTACATTTTAAGGTCAAACCCACAAAAATCTAACATGTTGCTTTGTCTTTCGAATTTAATTTTTCAATTTGATATTTTACAACGAGAACACAATCACTAACATCAACTTCTGGCAAAAAGTTCGACCTGATTAGGAAATTTACTACTGAACTCGAAAACTAAATCAAACAATCACTTTTGGTGCGTTTAGTTTGATGTTTTCAAACTGGTTTCAATTTTCAATTTGCAAAATACTGAAATGCATTTTTGAAAACAAGATTAAACTTATAACATAAAACTCAAAACGTATTTTTGACGGTAATAAGCATTTAAATAAAATTTTATTTACATAGAAATCTGAAAAACAAGAATATGAAATTCTAAAAATTATATATATATATACGGCAAATTAGGAAAAATTGAAATTACTTGTGTGAAATCTCTAAATTTAAAAGATCTTGAAGTCATTTTTCTTTTTCATTTTCGGGTTTTGGTTTTCTTGGAATATCTTGCATAACAAAGTTCTTTTGATTGGTCTTTTATGTGGATTATGTAAAATCATGAAAGGATGTTAAGAAAATTTTCGTACAAGAGATTCTTGAGTGCGTAGATTGCTACATGGTGTGGGCATTTTAGTTTAATTCATTTTTTTCCTTTTTTGAATTTGTTGAGAAGTTACAATTTTAGGGGATTCGGTTGGAAAATTGTCGATTGACGGCTTTAGTTGCCATTATCGACTGATTAGCAACATGTGAATAAATTTACCGACAAACATTTGTCCTAGGAGACTATTCTAGAAAATTATCGACAGATGAGTTCTGTGATATAGTCAAGCGATTAGTAACCCATAAATTAAATTTACCGACAGACTATTTTGTTACTATTATTGACGGATTAGCATCTGTGAATAAATTTAGCGATTGACAAATCTGTTCGTCAATGATTTTCGACGGCTTTTATATGGCACGAACCTGACAATAATTATAGATGGAAAACTACTATCAGGACGTCATTGCTATAGCGATAACAATGTTTTGGTCCTGCTGTTCCTAAAGTCTATACATTGTACAGACTCTAGAGTAGATTTGAAGATATGAATATACATAAATTTTATTTTTTACCATTATTCTACCAGAAATACCATGATATGATTCTCACTTAGGCCAGAGTATACAAAATGAAGGATTTAATCTTATCTAATCTTCTAAGAAATTCGTCAAGCACGGAATAAAAACAATCTCCAAAGCATTTCTTTTGTGAAACAAATCAAATCCAATTATTTCCAACTAAACGTCCAAATATGAATCTTCTTCTCTTTTTCTTCATTGATTAATTAAACTACGATATATCAATTTGAAAGCTGCCCTGTTGATATAGTCCCTCAATAGTGAAAAAGAATCCCAATTGGAATGAATGACAATTGTAAAGTGCATATGTCTCATCAAACAACACACTTGGGTGGACAAAGCATGGATTATATTCTAAGTTCAACGAATCAAAGTTTTATTGGAACTTTAGGTATTGTCTTTAGACCGAAAAACTAGGTAAAGGCCATCTCATTGCTAACAAAGTTGATTGGAGAGTTATTTATGTGTTTGTTTAAAGCTAGATATTGACTTAACTCGACCCCTCCACCACCATTCCTTTACCATCAAAAAGCTTTTTTTCTATCCAAGTTGAATTAAACAAAAACCAAAAAAGAAAAAGAAAGAAAAAGCAGACTTTGCATGCAATTTATATCCCATCCTTTGATGTTTTATTCACCACAAAGCTGAATAGTGGGTATAAACAAAATCATTGAACTCGTCGTTTCAAACTTTTGAACACAATCAAAAGTCTCTCATTAGAGATGTTAATTGGAAATGGACAACTCCAGGATCGGCTTGGCTATCTATGCCACATCTTGCAGGAGCTGGCCTCTTTTTATGTTTTGTTTGGTTTTGTATTGTTTTTTTTTTTTTCTTTGTTTTTAAAGAAAATCTAAGTTAAAAATAATAATCTTTTAAAAAAATCTAGATAAAAATAGTAGTATTCTATATGCCTTACTTGAAAAGCTGTGAAGTTATTGAAGTACGCAAGGCAAGGGACTCTATGGACATGCTTAATTTTTATATAATATTTATCAAATAATTTAAGATAAGATTAAGGACCTTTTATGCGAATTTTTTGAGAAATAGAGTTTATGAAAAATGATTTTTTTATTTATTAAAATGTGATTAAAAAATAAGGAAAAGTTATGAGTCTATGTGGAAAATTATTTTATTGAAAGAATGTATAGATTAAAATAAGTTTGAAAAAGTAAATTTAAAAAATTTACGACAAACGTGTTAAATTTGAAATATGAATGATTATTTTTGTCTAAATCTTTTGATTCATTAAGAGTTCTGGTAAGATGATATGCTATGAACCCTTATATATTTTTAAATATATAATTTACATGTAGAAAAATGAAATAAAATGTGTGACATTTGAGTCATATGATCATGTCCAATAAATTAAAATAATGTATTGTATGTAAGATCTAGAGAAGCCATGAATATAATATAAGTTTGTTTCTTCTATATGATTTAACTGACACATGTCATTCAAAAATATGATATAGTTGATTAATCTTCTTCTCTTCTTTGTAATTGATTAACTAAATTTCAATTTTGCAAGTTGCTGCGTCTCAAGAGTGAAAGAATACCTTAGCATTGATGAACAACACAATTTTTAGGACATAATATTGACAATATTCTATCTTTACAAGTCAAAATTTGAAAACTAAACCTCTGTTTCGTTTAGATAAACTTAAATTTTTAGTAGATTTTAATAAAAGTTGATGGAATATATAGTTGAAAAATTGATAAAAATTAAGAATCCCATAAAATGTGTGACAGAAAATGAGTTTAAGAAAAAATTTGGAAAGAACAATACTTAATGTACATTGATTTTGACAACATGCCACATGCGTGGCATGTTGTCATGGACAGTTTATAAAACAGTTCATTTTTTTTAATCAACATTTTTTTTTTTTTGTCAAAACCAACATTGTCAATAATATTGTACAAAAATATTATTTCTAATGTGGTATGTTGTCATTGGACAATTGACACGACAATTCATTTTTTTAATCAATAACTATTTGCGACAACCAACATGGTCAACAATATTGTACAAAATATTATACAAATAGATTAATTTTTTTTAGAAAATGAGGGCCAAATAGAAGCTAAGTATTAATAGGTTAAGATCTTGCCACTTGTTGAGTTGATTTGAGAATTGAGTGTATAGTCGTTTAAAGCTGGATATTGACTTGCTCGACGCATCCCTCCATCACATTTCTTTATCAACAAAAGGCGCGTCTTTTATTGCCAAGTTGAATTAAAAGTGCTTACTTTACATGCAATTGAGATCCCATCCTTGGATGTTCTTCTATTTATACACCACTATATTGAGCCCCTGTTTGATAATAATTATAATATAAATATTATTTCAATCACATATTTTATGGGAACTACAAATTTTCAATCACACATTTTATTAATTTTCATCAAAATATTTTAAAAACTTGATTTTAATTTCTATCAATCATGAACTGGTCATAGTGAACACAAACAAAATCATCGAGTTCATACACTTAAAAACAGTGAAAATGTGGAGAATTTTTCTAGACAAAAAAAGTTAATCTTGAAATCTGCAGTTTTTTGTTCGTATTTTGAAGGCCAACTTGTAATTTCTTGTTCGATTGAGGTTCTATTAATTAATTAATTTATTTTTTTCTCTTTTCATCTATTTCGTGTTCGATTGAGCTGCTCATGCAACTGTAAGTGGTGGTTTTAGTTAAAGACGAATATCTAATATGTAGTTGATTCTTCTTTCTCAACTTGGTAGCACATGTATGAAGAATTAAAGAATCAATTCCACTTCTGCATTTACATTTAACTAAAATTTTGGAAAATGATTAAAAATTGGATCTATTTTCTTTTCTTAGCAATTTCAAGTTACTCTGATATTGTTTGAAAAATATTATAGTTTTCTAAGTGACTAAGCAAATCCCAATGAAACTTGTCCACTTCTATCTCCCTCTCTTTATAGAATTGATATGGATAAATATATTTGTACATCAATCTAAATTGAGAGAGGAGAGAGAGAGAGAGAGATCATAAAATTTGTATTATGATTGTAGAGTGATTCATGTTCAAAGATAAACCACGAATTTTAAAACAAGTTACAATATCACTTTTCTTAAAGGTTTATTTGCCTCCACTACTTATGAATTATGGAGTATAATTGAATTGAGGCGAATCACTTCTTAATTAGAATATAATTAAGTTCAAGTCTTTTTTTGTTCATTTAATTGCGTTTCGTATTAACAAGTCTGAGAAAATGATGTGACAAAAGTTTTGTCATGATTTGGTAGAACAAAAAAGTGGTACTTTTGAAGAAATTTATTTATTTAGCAAGATCAAGTTGTGGAGGAATGAAAAGAGAAAAAGTAATCTATTTCGTTCTCTACCTTTGAATAATGACAAAGCAATCTATTTGAACGCAACTTACGTTCTTGACTTTTTTTTTTTCATTGGAAAAACTTAATATTTTTTAATGTCATCTTTACAAAAACATGAGATTTTCGTATTAAATAATCAATCTAATTCAGTTCAGTATTATTCAATATATCACACTTATCAATATATCACTTATTTGGACAGACATTTAATAGTTCTTTTGAACAACTATGGCCTAATTTATTTTATATTTTTTTATTAGGTAAAACTCCATAGATAGAAATTGAAAGAAAGAAGTGAAAATTGACAAAAATGACTAAATTGTAAGTGATCTAAAGTTCGGGGGACTAAAGTGTAAACACTTAAAAGTTGTGTCAAACCTCTAAATGAAGGTTTGAGAGTGTTAGAAGTCAATTGGATAAAGAAAAAAGTCAAAGAGATGAAATATATTCAAAGTATGATTGCACATTATTTTCTAACAGAAGAAGTTATGCTCTGAATTTTTAGTTTCATATTGGACCCATTTTTGAAATAACAAACATTTGAATTGAAAAATGATATCTAAAGTAAAGTTGTTGTCTTTTGACTTAGTTTTTTAGCGTACTTTGAATCGCCTCAATCGGATACCGAGAGAAAAAATTATGTTAAAAATACTGAATATTGTGCAGTACAACTGAAGCTAATGGCAGCGACTAGGCGCATCCCTCAGCGCCTAAGCACCACATTGCTTAATTTTTTTTTTTTCAAAAAGTCAGCGTTCAGTTGCAGCGTTGAGGCACCTCGCCGCGTACAGTTAGGGTTTTCCAAGTTTGATTCTTCTTTTAAAAGTCCAATTTCAATCAAACTCTTCCAATGACTTTAAGAAAGCATAAATACCAATCTAGAGGCCACCTTTGGAGAGAATTCAACCGGGCTAGAAGAATTCCACACAATTTGGGGAGAGAAAAACACATAATTATCAAGATCAATTAGCAAAAGTTAGGGTTGGAGAAGATTCTTGGTGCAAGATCCAATTCTTTTCATGATCAAGATTTCAAAATCCGGTTATGAATTCTATACATTTTTTCTTTCTTTCATCATTATGAGTAGCCAAGTTCATAGCTAGGGCGAATAATGTAATTTATGTGTGACCCTTTATTTCTTTTATTCAAGATTCTAATTCTTTAAATGCACATGTATTGATTTTATTCATAAAATTAATGTTTTGAATTTTTTGGCCAATTATTCAATGATTTTGTGAATTTATTACGAATCGAGAGATAAATTTTAGATTTAAACCATATAGTAAATTCCAATAATTTAGACTAATGTTTAGAGATACCTATATTATTTACTGCAGTCATTAGATGAATTCTTGAAACTAATATTTCGTTTAACTAAAATTGATTTACATAGAAATGTGTGATTGAATTAATTAAATAGGCTCAATAAGAACTCGAAAGAGATAAATTAAAAGCTTTAGAAGAATTTGATCGAACACTGTAATTGTAATGTATCTTGATTGGTGAATTAAATGGGATCTATAGATAAAATTATAAGTCCGAGCATCAATATTCATACTTCTAAAATTGAAATTTGATAAATTGTATACGTTAGGTCATTTAGTTTAGTTAGAATAATTAAAGCACCAATCACAAACTTATTATTTGTTTTCGATCAAATTAAATTTAGGAATAATTGAATCAATTGTTAAATAGTAGTTTCGTGGGAACGACATGGGACTCTTATATCCACTTTATTACTTGTTACGATCCGTATACTTGCGGGATAGAAAAATTGACAATAAGTTTTTGGCGTCATTGTCGGGAACTCTTTTATTTAATATTGGTTTTAATTATATCTTGCTTTTGTTTTATTTTTTTAATATTTTTTTTATCCTTTTTTTTCAATTGATTTAGTTGTTTTTGCTCCATTGACAGGGAATTAAAAGAAGCAAGAGGTCAAAAATTCACAATGATTGATCTCGACTTAAATGAAGGTGACATGTTCTTTGGAGAATTCCTATTCAGGCAAGAACTTAAAAAGTGGAGATATGATCAGCCTATTGCATTTGATAATGATAGATTTCCAAAAGGGCTAAATATCAAATCTATTGTTTATGGAAAGATTAGACTGACATGTAAATATTGTGGTGCATTGCATTATAATAAAAATTGCTTGTTATTGGCAATTCTAGAGGAAGTAAGGAAAGCTATCTTCGGTAATTCATATGAATAACAAGATGATAATGGTTAAATAGTTATGAGAGACATCATCACGCAAAAATATAAAAAGATTGAAGATCAATCAATTTTAGATGAGCCAAATAATGTGCTAATAGAAGATCTCTTCATTATTCAACCTGAAAAATCAATTAAATAAGAAGAACATGTTAAAACAAATAAATTAGTCACGAAGGAGCCAAATGAATTAGTCGCATTCATAGAAGATGTGATTAGTATGCAAACCTCCAACTTCATTGATTTATGATTAAAGTCAAGGAGAAAGTTGAAATATTCTTAATTGAGTTCGAATTGGGAAATTTAGGCAGGTCATATCATATTCAAAAGAGCAAAGTACGATTTTGGAGGACGTGTGAACTATGGAACAAAGTCAAATTAAGCAAGCTAAAAGGACTTTCAAAGTCATATTCAAAGTGCCATGAAGCACTTGTACAAAAGTCTAGTTAAAGACTTTTAATTAAGCGTTTATTGGGAGGCAACCCAATTTCTTATCCGTTTATTTATTATACTTTCTATATTTGCATTGCATGTAATTTATTAAGGTGCATTTTTAGGCATGTTTCTGATTCAACAACAGAGTCATTATATCTATATTAAGCCTATTAAAAGAAAATCTTACATTTGAGTAAAAATAGTAGAAAACACATGTGGTACACTTTTTGAAGTCTGAAAGACGTTAAAAAAAAAAATGGTTATCCTGCAGGTTACATTATTGTCTTTAAATTGCTTCACTTTCATATTTGTCTTTTTTTATCTTTCAAATGTATATGTATATCAAGTATGAGGTAGTTTAACAAAGAATGGAGTAAATCAATCCAACAAGCCACCTCAAATATCAGACGGAAAATCTGGGGAGTACATTCTTCCTTTTTTCCCACTTCTTTATGTGCTAGATTATATTTTAAAATATTGAGGACAATGTCTACTTTAAGTTTAGAGTGAAAAATATTGAGTTTTTAGTTTTATTATTTCAGTATGATTGTGTTTCTAATTTTATAAAATATAATAAAAATTGAAAAGATTGAAAAAAAAATTTAAAAAGATTTTCTTGTTTATTGTCTATTTGTATGGGTTAGTAGCCTTATCGATAAATATATTTTGAATCACTTGTTAACTTATGAACTGTTTTCACACATGAATTAAGTTTAGTATCATAAAGTAATAAGTTGATTCATATATTTGATAGGTTGAAATAGTAGGTTTTTTTAATACCAAATCCAAAAATTACTACAATATACATCATTTGATCAAATTTAGAATAGTTTGGGGATGATTATACTGTTGTAGGTAGATATGAATATGAATGGAGATTTCATGTGTGTAAATTTTTGTGTGAAATGTCTAAAATCAATATGAATAAAATTAGGTAAAAATCTTAAGTTAGGGGTCGATTTTTGAGAATAAGTGTTTAATGAGAGGCATTGCACTAATAATGGCAAAAAAAAAAAGAGAAATATAAAAGCTATCTCATTGCAAAACATCTCTTCGTAACTTTTATGACTTGAGTGTTCTAGCCTGCAAGGGTATTTAAAAATTCGGTGCCTTAGGATCATTTGATTTGGGAGTCATCGGCATAAAGCTCGCTACAAGTGTCATTTAGAAATCTTAATGGAGAGAAGTTTGCACACAAAATAAGAAAAAAATAATGATTATATATTTACTTACTATATGTCTTGATTAAGTCCCAAAAACTTATTGGAGAAAATTATATATTTGACAAGAGATTATTAGCTTAGTTGAGTCTTGGAGATTGAAACAATCAAAATTTGAAGAATTCTTATTTGTTGAAATATTGACTTGCAATTTGTGAGATCCATCTAAATTAGAGAGGATGAGGAGTCAGTATAAAGAGTCTTAGATCACACACTGAGAAAAGAGGAAAAAATAAGTTTGGGGTGTGTGAATCTTACGAGTGATGAAAATAAAAAATTTGATCATCGAGGGTCGGGAATTGAAATAACTCATGAACTAATAGTATTTTACTTATTTCTTCACACACACACACAACGTTTTTACATTGAAAAAGTAGATATTAATGTTGGTAATGCAACATTGAAGCTATTTAGAGATTTAATATAACTAGTCAAAGTTTAACGTGCATTGCACGTTATTCTAAAATACTTTATAAGTGATATAAAAGTAATATTTGATCCAATTTTTTGGAGGATTTGATGGGTCTCAGACGAATTAAAGAAAATAAGATTTAACATAGAAATTTAAGAGAAAAAAGTGTACTCAAATTGTACTTTCAAAATTCAATTTCTGTGATTCTAATTTTTTGTAATGATGAAATATTATAAATGAGTAATTTTTTTATATTACATTTAATATATAAAAAATTAAATGTTAATACATAAATTTAAACATCCATTAAAATTTTTAGATAAAATCATTTAAAATAACTCTAGATTCATGTAATTCAAGATTCATCAAGTGAAAATTCATTGAATCTAGATTAATGTGAATGTTAACTAATTTAGAATTAATAACAAAAATTTCATAAATGACTTTTTTTTTTAATCCAAAAGTCAAGGTAATGAATATAATCAAAGTATGATTACACATCAATTTCCAACTGAAAAAGCTATGCTCCGAATTTTTAGTCTCATATTGAGACCAATTTTTGACATAGCAAATATTCGAATTGAAAAATGATATTTAAATTAAAGTTGTAGCCCTTTGAGATAGCTTTCCAACATACTTTGAATCGTTTCTATCGAATACTGAGAGAAAAAATTATGATAAACATACTGAATGTTGTGTAGTGCAATCGAAACTGATGACAGCGCCCAGGCGCTATCCCTCAGTGCTTAGGTGCCACATAGCTTAATTTTTTCTCGAAAGTCAGCATCCATTCGTAGCGCCTAGGCGCTGCACCGCGTATAGTTAGGGTTTTCCAAGTTTGATTCTTCTTTTAAAAGTCCAATTTCAATCAAACTCTTACAATGACTTAAAGAAAGCATAAATACCAATCTAGAGGCCACCTTTGGGAGAGAATTCAACCGGGCTAGAAGAATTCCACACAATTTGGGGAGAGAAAAACACATAATTACCAAGATCAACTAGCAAAAGTTAGGGTTTGAAGACTTTTCAGGTTGGAGAAGATTCTTGGTGCAAGATCCAATTCTTTTCCTGATCAAGATTTCAAAATCCGGTTATGAACTCTATCCATTTTGTTTTTCTTTCATCATTATGAGTAGCTAAGTTCATAGTGAGGGCAAACAATGTAATCTATGCATGCCCCTTTCTTTCTTTTATTCAAGATTCTAATTCTTTAAATGCACATGTGTTGATTTTATTCATAAATTTAATGTTTTTGAATTTTTTGGCCAATTATTCAATGATTTTGTGAATTTATTACGAATCGAGAGATGAGTTTTAGATTTAAACCATATAGTAAATTCCAATAATTTAGAATAATGGGTAGAGATGCCTATATTAATTATTGCGGTCATTAGATGAATCTTGGAACTAATATTTAGTTTAACTAAAATTGATTCGCATAAAAATACGGAATTGAATCAGTTAAATAGGTTTAGTAAGAACTCGAGAGGGGTAAATTGAATACTTTAGAAGAATTTGATCGAATGCTACAAATGTAATGAATCTTGATTGGTGAATTAAAGGGGATCCATAGGTAAAATTATAAGTCCTAGCATCCATATTCATACTTCTAAAACTCAAATTTGATAAATTGTATACGTTAGATCATTTAGTTTATTTAGAATAATTTAGACATCAATCACAAACTTATTATTTATTTTCGATCTAATTAAAGTTAGGAATATTTGAACCAATTGTTAAATAGTTCTTCCCATCGGAACGATATTCGGATTCTTATGTTCATTTTATTATTTGTTACGATCTGTACACTAGCGGGATATAAAAATTGACAACAACGATACACACACATAGATATTTTAGAATAAAAAGAAAATGAATATACTCCTTTGTAAAGGGTTTAAATACTTGCACTATTTTTCAAAATGGAGCAAACTATTCTCTTGGAGTTGGACCCTTTCTCCAACTCTTTAAATCACCCTCTTTGTTCAATCTCCTTTCCTATTTGATTCCCAAAGGGCAAAAAGAAGAAACAAAAATATCAATCTTCTTAATTCAACTACACCTCCATTTTCTACTCACCCTAGTTGAAGAAAACAAGGGGGGGAAATGGTGGGTTCCTCTTCTTTCTTTGCTACCTCCAATTTATTTATTTTTTATTTTTTTATTTGCATATATTGAAACAACATATGTTTGTATATATCTATCTTCTTCATAAATAGCTTGAACTTCATCGTGTTCATTCAGGAAGTAGAAAATCAGATTGGGACATGGGATGGCTATGTAGATTACAGGAACAGACCTGCACTAAAAGGCTTCCATGGTGGCATGCTGGCTGCGTCTTTTGTTTTGGGTAAATAACCCTTTATCACCAACTTTTTATCGTTCCTAGGATACTAGAACACGTACTTGTTATCGTAAATGACTTAGATTTTCGCTCGCAAACAACTCGAGCCCAACGAATTGCTCTTTTTTTTCGTTTTTTTGTTTAAATTAAATTCAAATCTAGAAGTTCTCACAAAGAGAATAAGATTCTCTGCTGGCCACAAGGTCAATCAAATCTCAGAAAATGTTCACTCTCACACTGAACCTCTTCACTCATATTCCTGGATACATATGCTCTATTGTTTCTAAAGAATGCCCTCTTTCAAATTTGTTACTCTTAATGCATACAATGTTTAAACAATTGTCTCACGATAAAGCAAATTTTCGAAAGCTCTACCTTCCCCAACCCTAGTCCAAATTATTTGAATTTGATCACAAGAATCTTGTTCAAGTTATAACCATTTTGGACCAACTTGAATGCCTTAATATTTGGTATAAAAACAAGAAAAGAAAAGGGCCCTTTTATTCTTTAGTTTTTTGTCCTCATAAATTTTACTAACGTAATTGGGACAGTTGTGGAGGTTTTGGAAAACTTGGCATATTTAGCAAATGCAAGCAACTTGGTGCTATACTTGTCTGAATACATGCATCTCTCACCATCGGAATCAGCAAATTCAGTTACTAATTTCATGGGAACTGCCTTTCTTCTTGCCCTTCTTGGTGGCTTCTTGTCGGATGCTTTCTTCACCACTTATTATATCTACCTTATAAGTGCTGTCACTGAATTCCTGGTAATAATAATCACAACCCTATTCTCACTTCTCATTTCATCTCATTTCTCATCCATGTTCGGTACGTAATATTGAATAGGACTCGATCGTTTATCTAGTTCATTATATTTCCTGGCCTTATCAAACAAGTCATTGAATATTTTTGTGTGCTTGAATACTAGATTAAACGAAATTAAAGAAGTGAGATATTTGGCGAGAAAGGCTAATAATTTTGACTTATTATATCGTAAAATACTGAAAAGTTTGTAAAATATTTCAAACTGAATTAATGAACTGCACATGGGATAGAATTTAATTTTATGTTTCAGAAATTAAGTTGGAAATTGTGAAATTACAAAGTAATAATGCCTTCACACATTTTGATGCATACACCCCTTTATTTTTGTGTAATGTTATATGTATAAATTGTGATGATCTAATTGACCTCATTGTTTCACCACATCTAATCCGTTTCATCACATGTAGATGATCCTCAATTTGTACATATAGTACCTGTTTTTTTAGGGATTAAAATCTAAATCAGTCTACAATTAGTTTTAACCATATATTTCGACCCCAAATCTTTCAACAAATTTAATCAATTATTATCAAAATTTACTAAAAATTTAATTTTAATCCCCACCAAATAGGGGCATAGTGTTATTATTTTTTTTAATTTTTGAAGGAAAACGGTAGTTGAAAATTGAAATGCATGCATGTATATACACAAACACAAAGTTTTCCAGTGCTAGATTTTTTAAGATCGCTTAAATTTATTTGAATTATTTTATAATGACGAAACATATAAAATAGTAGCACGTTCAATCGTTAAACTTTTTAAAAGTAATTAATTTGCGTTTTGTAATTAGTCAAAATATTTATTTTTATTTTTTTTTATTTCAAGTTCTATAGAAAAAAGTGATACTTTAAACTTTTAAAAGTAATTAGTTTGGGTTTTGTAATTAGTCAAAATATTCAAATTTTTTATATATATATTTTAATTTCTTCTATAGAAAAAAGTGATACTCAGGTCAAACCATTGTTCATAAGAGGGTGGAGAATTAATGCAAAAGTGCCTAAAATCTTTGATCATATCCCAAGTTCACAAGTCATCACGTGGCTACATATCAAAAAAAACACTTTAAAATCTCCTTTTATGGTTCATCTCTTTCTTCTTTGATTTTTCCCCTCAATTATATGAATATGACAAATATAATTTGCCCTACCAAGCAAATCATACAATATAATAATTTGTTATCTAACAAACTTTCGGCAATTGATTTTCTTGAAAAAACACGTAGACTTGCATTCAATGTAGGTCGCGATATAATATAATTAAAGTCACAAAGATAATATTTTTATGGGTCCCAAGCATTTTATACATCAATGTATGAGGTTACGAAGACCGAGTGATTTTGGGGGACCCATATTTTTGTATAAAATTGTATTCATTTTCTCAATTATGTTGAAAATTGTTTGTTTTCTAGCATTAATATTATGTCCCCTTACACGATAAGACTTCAAGTGTCAAACAAATAGCTTATCACCACCGGTTTCCACACATGGTTTTGTTTTTAAAAATATTAAACGAGACCATAGTAATTTATTTATTTATATTCTTATTACACTTTGTTAAGCGTAGGTTAAACATTACATGTGAAATTCCTGTATTGAGTAGATGCGTAGAATTTTGTCTTATATCATAACAAATAATAAGAAAGTATGTAGTACGTAGTATTTCACTAGACCATACAATTTTCTTAGTATTGTATAGGTTTATGTTTTTTTAATGGAACGCTTAATCAATTTTAAGATATAAATGCTTGGTAACAATTAGTAACATATTAGTGCTTCTAGATGGAACGGGTGTGTGGTTACCATTTTGGTAAGCCTTCTATTTGATTGTAACTTCCTATAGCAATGAGCCCACAGTGCGTTCCACCACATTCATTAAGCAACATCACTAGTGTGACATATCATGGTTAGTATTGAAATATTATACAATTTTTGTATGGCCAAAAGAATAGCTTAGACTTGAGATTTGAGAACTACATTTATTTAGCAAGTTGGACACGATAGAGATGCATAAGATTAAGAAAGATGCACATATGATTAAATTTGTTAGTTATCAAGTTTAGCCCAACTTATCTAATACGCTTGAATACGATATTCATATATACATTAGACTCGAGCAAGAGCACAGTTAACGGTGACCATTGGAATTTCGTTCAAATTAGGGCCTAATAACCTTGTGTTAAAAAAATAAATAAATAAATAATTTAAAAAAATAAAAATTAAAACTAGTTTTGTTGAATAAAAGAACCCATGTTGTGAAAACTCGTAATTATCAGTGAAAAATTAGTCTAATAACATATCATGGCTAGTTTAGAAACTATATAACAATTTTGCTGTCTGCTAGAATAATATACACTCGATAAGCATGTTTTGTTCATTGGATTGTACAAAAATAATAAATTACAGTGACGTGATAAAATTATTATTTTTCATTTTTAGTTCAAGGTATCAAACATTCTCGAGAAAGCTATTCATACTTTTGTCTCGAGCAGAACTCAAGGGCACATTCTAATGGTGGCCATTGAAATTTATCCCAAATTGGCCCTATAAACCTAGTGAAGAAAATCCAAATTCTTGATGAATGGGAAGAACTCATGTAGTAAATAGAACTAATTGTGGAAACATATTCTTGTAGTATTTTTGATACACAGTAGGTTAGATTTGATAACTGGGAATTTTTATAAAATCACTCCCTTCTTTTTAATGCCCAACTATATACTTAATGCCCGATTTTATAAAGTACTAGACAAGCCTTGATATTATAATAAACACAATTTTAACTAGTTAAGTTTCGTTTATTAAACTGTCCGGTGCTATTCAATCCACGTGCTACTAATACTTGAAACCTTTGATTATATATGGAACAGGGCTTGTTAATACTCACAGTTCAAGCACATTCAGAATCCCTGAAGCCACCAAAATGTATCCCTACCACCCCCAACATTCCTTGCCAGAAAATTCATGGTGCCAAAGCTACAATGCTTTTCTTAAGCCTTTATCTGGTGGCGCTGGGGGTCGGAGGTATAAAGGGAGCACTACCGGCCCATGGAGCTGAACAGTTTGATGAAAATACACCTCGAGGAAGGAAGCAAAGATCAACTTTCTTCAACTATTTTGTCTTTTGCCTTTCTTGTGGTGCTTTAATTGCTGTGACACTAGTGGTATGGATTGAGGACAATAAAGGGTGGGAATGGGGGTTTGGAATTTCCACTTTCACAATATTGTTGTCAATTCCAATCTTTTTATCTGGTTCAAGGTTTTACAGGAACAAGAAACCTCAAGGAAGTCCACTTACAACTATATTTAAGGTAACATCATCGCCTTAGAAAATCCTGTATCATATATTTTCATATCAGTATTATATCGGTGGTATAAGAAATCTCTGGGGAGACACCATCCTAGCATGTTTGGTAATACGTCTAACGTGAGATGAGACGAACCTGCAATCTGTGCTGGGCTTAGTTTTTTTTTTTTTTTCCTCCACTTATGATGCCTTAACACTACCTTATTCTTTGCACAGGTTCTTATTTCTGCCTTACTGAATGCATTCATGCCGAGAAGTTCGAGCAATGTTGTGGTAAGCATGGCGACGAGCCCCTCTCCAATTCCTGACTCCAAGGAAGTAGCCGCAATGGAAAATGGCAGAGTTTTGAGGGCAATATTTGAAGCTCCATCTGAAAGTCTAAAGTTCCTCAACAGAGCAGTTCTTGACAAACCAATCAGTGAAACATTAAAGTGCTCAGTACAGCAAGTTGAAGAAGTTAAGGTTGTAATAAAAATCCTCCCCATTTTTGCCTGCACCATCATGCTCAATTGCTGTCTTGCTCAACTTTCCACATTTTCAGTCCAACAAGCTGCTACAATGAACACGAAGCTCGGCTCCCTAAATATCCCGCCTGCTTCACTCCCTGTTTTCCCCGTAATCTTCATCATGATCCTCGCGCCAGTCTACAATCACATCATAATTCCATTCACTCGTCGAGTAACAAAAACCGAGACAGGTATCACTCACTTACAACGCATTGGAGTCGGCCTAGTCCTCTCCATCTTAGCCATGGCTATAGCAGCTTTGGTCGAGATCAAGCGCAAGAAAGTCGCTACAGAATCAAAACTACTCGACTCGACCAAACCACTGCCCATTACTTTCTTCTACATTGCTTTCCAGTACTTGTTTCTTGGATCAGCAGACTTATTCACCTTAGCCGGGCTGCTTGAATTTTTCTTCACCGAAGCGCCTTTTAACATGAGATCATTGGCCACTTCTCTATCTTGGGCGTCATTGGCAATGGGATATTATCTTAGCACTGCAATTGTGTCATTAGTTAACAGTTTAACGGATGATTCGAAGCACAAACCATGGCTATCAGGAGCCAACTTGAATCAGTATCACTTGGAGAGATTTTACTGGCTACTGTGTGCTCTTAGTGGATTGAATTTCATGCATTATCTTTTCTGGGCTAGAATATATGAGTATAGATCAAAAGGGAGAGGAAACGTATGAATGGAACAGGAAATTGAAGCCATTTTTGAGTTTCTTGAACGACCTGTCACTATATCCAATGATTTGCTGGTTATATCTTGAGGCTGAAGGAACCAGCAAGAGGAAGGGAAGAAAAAGTTACCTTTTGTTTCGAAATATGTTCTGATAGGTTATGTTTTTCTTGCTTTTAAGTGAAAGGAGTTGGGTTGCAAGTGATTATGTTGAGGTTAAAATAAGCAACTTAATTTTAATTCTGATTAATAAAAGGTTATTTATTTTAAAATCAACTTGTTAATTACTTAAACCTTTGAAGCTCTAGCAAACCTGCTCTAGATCAAACTAGCATAAACCCTTTCGCTTAATTGTGTCCACGATCATAAATGGATCTCGCCGTAACTCCATTAGCAGTAAGTGAAGCCGACACTTTACATTTATTCAATTGATCCCCATAAAAATAAAAAGCTCAAGAAAAACGGAAATATTTATACTATTAAATATTTATTATAACATTAAAAAAAATATTACACAGGGATGTAGCTTAGGTGGTAGAGCGCTCGCTTAGCATGCGAGATGTATGGGGATCGATACCCTGCATCTTGATTCAATTTTTTGTTAAAAAATTAGTTTTACTACTTTTGCCCAACATTATTATAGTGAATGCTTGAGCAGTTTTAGTGAAACTTCATATTGATCATTGAAATCATGAAACTTAAATTTATAATACAATTTGATCGCTTTTGCAACGAATTAGTTTGACGTTTACAAACTGTAATGATGTCAACTGACCTTTTTGTGTTTAATCAAATTAATGGAGATAGACAAAATTGTAACCAGGTGATCGATCAATCATCATCAACAACTAGCTTGAAAGATTTATTTAATACAAGACAAAAAATTTTGAACTATATCTTAAAGTGTGATGACCTAAATCAAAATTTCAGTGTATTAATAGTATTTTCAAATATTCTACTTCTCTACTTTTACAAGTGATCATATTGTTTTAACAACTGATTACGGAAATACAGCTTTATTATTAGCAAACAGCTATAGAATAATTAATTACAAGGAAATTAGTAATCATTAATAGCAAAATTTTCTGGCTCAACATTTTTTTAAGATATAACTATATTCTTCGTGAAAACAAGTATTTCTTCATCCATATAATTTTCAGTGTCTTTGATTTTCAAGAAAATATGGCATTCAAGGAAATATGGATTGCCCCAAAACCGCCGGGTATTTGGTGCTTTTACTAAGGAGCATCATTGTCTACACCATGCACATAAGGGTCATGTAGTTTTACCCTCTATTATTAATAATAAAATCAATAACAACGTAGTGGTCTTTGATTGGACCGACTACCTCATATATTTATATTTAATTATTTGAGCGAGATAAGTCAAATTTACGTCGAAATTTAGTTATTTAACGTTCGAAAGCAGAAACTAAATCGAATTATTAAATCCTTTCTATCCACCAACTTCGACTCATCATTTTAAACCTCGTTTAGCAAATTTTAAATTAGAAAGAAGCGTTGCAAAGTTCACCATGAATATTCCGAAACAGTAACAAGAATCCACCCTGATGCGTAAAGAACATAACTCAAAAATAAGTTGAAAAAATGTGATGCCAAAATGAAAATCCAAAAAATGGATTACGAAGGTCCTTATGAAAACTTCAAAACTGTTGCTAATTGATCTTCAATTTATGGAATCTAAGCACAATTGGCAGTATCTCATCCTAAATCAATACATTCAACCAATTGACTCCAATCCACAACTATGTTTTACTTTGGTTGCTTAACTCAATGTTTCTACAAAAAACACAATAGGGTGGCTGCAATATATAATCAAGAAGAGAGGTAGACAGGTTTCGTTTATCTCCACCACGACGAGACAAAATTCAAACAATGAGCTGCCTCTTTTTCACTATCGCACACGTGCACACACAGCGTCTTCCAACAATAAGGCCATATATAGATCTAGAGTGTATTTTAATTCGGCTCTAATAATGGGCTCATGGACCAACAAACGGTAAAGGGGCCGGAACATAAAAGGAGAGTCATCTAAGAAGTAAATGATTGTGAGCAACATTAACTTAATTAAGTTACTTCCAATGTCCCCAAATCATTTTCGGGTTAAGCCAATTGATTGATATGTTGATAATAATTTCACTTACTAGTTGAGATCTATGAAACTTAATTCAAATCGTTTAACATTTTCGTTCGGAATTTATTGGGTATCAAAACCCAATAAATCTCTACCTCGATACCCAATTAACTTGCAAGCAATCAAAATATAAAGTCAATATCAGCATAATCAAAGTAAGCAATAAAATTGGGATATCACAAATTTTACCTCGTGTTTCGAACACAAAAACATATCATACCTACTCCATGTACTCAACAGGGCTATGTCAAAAATACCCAAGTAGGAACCAGTAATCACAGTAATCAATTAAGAGCATATCATACATGCGATGAAGATATAATATAGTATCACACATAGATCTTTTCAAACATGTTCACGAAGAACAACATACTAATACCAAATTAATCAAACAAACGGCCAAAACATATGCTGCAAATGCATAAATATTCTGCAAATGCATAAATAACCTCACGAAAAAAATCTCACACATTTGTAGTATTACATTTCGTGTTGTTCAGTCCTTGAGAACACATTTATCCTCATAGCCTCCCATGCTCACTGGATTGGTTACTAAATTTATGTCTAGCTGGTAAACCATGACAATCCTCTACCACTACCTCATTTCTTTCAAGCTAAGTGGATAATAGGTCTCCACTTCACAAAAGTGGCAAAAATGTCACTCCCATATTTCGCCTAATCAGGGTCTTCACAAATGAAAGACTCCAGACATTTAATCACATCCCACTTATATATTCAAATGTCACACTCCACATCCTCCGGTACATACCACAATGTATCCTTAAGCATCTATACTCCACATTTCAATAAGACACACAAAAACACAAATACACACTTACTGCTAATGCATCACAGCCCATTATGCATGTAAACACATTATACAAAGTAATTAGATTGTTCTCAAAATCATGGAATGCGCATATAAAACATATTGAAATACAATATATAACAATGCAATAGAATTAAGCAATAACACACATGCAAAATCACACACAGATGCATATACAGTAACTAGGTTTACTTTCAATAAATCTTAATTAGGTCATCGCTCGACCTAAAAGCAACATTTCTCTCACTTCTCACCTTACCTTTCCGTTTATCCTTTTTCTTAAGATAGGCTCTCATAAAGTGTCTCGTCTTTCCACAGCTGTAATACCACTTACCATCGTACTTGTCCTAACATTTGCCATTCTTCTTACCTCCATCAACACTTGAGTCATTACCATCTTGAGTTTTACCCAAACTTATTTGCTTAAACTTTATTCTCTTCCTCATTATATGTATCTCACCGCTCCTTTTATTATCTTTTTCAGCCTTAAGCTCTATCTCCTTACTCATAAGGGAATCTATGACAATATCGAGTGTTAAGGTGTTCATGCCATACTTGATTACATTCTTAACCTCCTTTTATGAATTAAGCATAAAATTGAGCAAAATAATGGTCTTATAGGTTTCAGACACCTTCTTATCACAATTAACTATATCTTGAACAAACTTGTTAAAAATATTTAAATTGTCTTCAAGATCCTTTGAATGGTTCATTTTCAAATCTTTCAAGTACATTATGTTAGGAGTAGATTTAAGCAAATATAATTCATCCAACTTTTTCTCAAATTCTTTTGTGGAATCAAGTTTTTTAATTTTTCTCAAAACAGTATCTAATAGGTTTAAAATAATTGAAGTGTAACCAAGTTTATCATATTCTTCTTTTTATGCTTCTATCAAATTAACGGAAAAATTGCCGTTTATGGCTTTTGAAACTTTTTGTTAATACCAAAATTTTTCATCTTTTGTTTCCAAATTGAAAAATCTTATTTTTCATTGAAAATTCCTACTTTGAAATACGAAGACATTTTGAAAAATAGAACAACCTAAAGGCCATAGTCTACACCTTTCTAAATTCTTAGGGTTCCATGAGGTTCGAGATCTCAATATCAAGGTCAAAAGAGTGTCAAGTCTAGGTTTTTTTTAATGGAATAATCAATGCAACAAGTAGCTATCTTAACAAAAAATTCAGTTTCTCACACAATGTAGTTTCATACAGTAACTTAATGGCAATTAAAAGACAAAATTAATAATTAACTTATAATTAAACCCAACACTTCAAACAGGATAAATAATTTCTAAATTTCTAGTACAAGTAATGGTTACCTCACACGATAACTCTAATTCTAATGTCACCCATACGATTACTTGTTAACACAGGAATTTAAATGGGATAAGCCCATTTACCAGAACGGATCAATCTACAGATTGTAAATAATGAGAGATGTGAATTTATCAAACTTTAGGGTCAGCATTATTCGCCCTAAAGCTCTAGCAACTACACAACACGATCAATCGATAATTGCAAATCGAGTGTTTAGGGGAAAAACCATCAGATCCATTGTATAACCTAACACAAAAGCTAACAATATCAAATTGTTAGAAATAATGTCAAAAGTTATTTTTCTGAAAAGATCGTCCCCAAAATCAACACCATGTGCCCTCACATACAGTAGCCTGAATGCTTATGTGCCATTGCTGCCTTCACACACATTATCCCCAGCTACACCTCTACTTGCATAGCATGAATCCGGCATCATTTTCATCAAAAGACTTCTGGATTGGCCAAAAATCAAGGTTGCAGGACAAATTTTTGCAAAAAATCAAGGTAGTTTACTTTGATTTGTGTTCTGTTGATTTTCTCCTCAATTTTAGGTTTTTTTTTGGTAAAAAATCCATACTAACCACGTTTTGATACCATTTGTTATGAAATTGATCTTTAATTTGTGGAATCCCAGCTCAATTTGTAGTATCTTATCCCAAATCAACATATACAACCAATAGGCTCCAACCTATAACTATGTTTTACTTCGATTGTTCAATTTAATGTATCCAAAAAGAGCACAACGTGGTGGCTGCAATATGTAACCAAGAAGAGAGGAAGACATGTTTCGTTTATCTGCACCATGAAGAGAGAAAATAGAAAGAATCAATTGCCTCTTTTTAACTAATGCACGTGCGCGCGCGCACAAACAACTTCTTCCAACAATATGGCCGTACATAGATCTAGGGTGTATTTAAGTGGGCTCTAATAATGGGCTCATGGACCAACAAATGGTAAAGAAGTTAAAACATAAAAGGAGAGCCATCCGAGAAGTAAATGGATCGTGAGCAACATTAACTTAATTAAGTTCTTTCAATGACCCCAAAGTTATTTTCGGCTTGAGTCAATTGATTGATGTGTTGATAACAATTTCACTTATCGGTCGAGGCCTATGAAACTTAATTCAAACTGTTTAACACCATCGCTCGGGATTTTTAGGATATCAATACCCAACAAAAATGATACCAAAAACCTATTTCGAAAAGTAAAGTACATAGCTTGAAATCTTGTAATCGGAACAAGGTTTTGTGTACCCAAAGAAAATTTCATGGTTCTGCTATTATTGATGATACTTTAAAGCCTACCCGAGCTCACATTAAGCGATTTCTTAGTCATGAATCTACCATCCACATAGGATAAGATCCAATAAGTAGTATATAACATATGAACAACCCTAAGATAATTTTTTTAAGTGCAATGTCCTTCAACTCAAGACACTTCTGAGCTAGTGATTCAATGCATAATTGTTGAACTTGAAACACTTGAACCATCATAGTCTCTCTCCTTTACCGAACCACTTTCATGAAAGTACTTCTTATTGAACTCATTGCTCAAGTATTAAACACTAAGTTGATTTAGTCATACTTTTATATTTTCATATCGGATACACAAGAAAATCTTGAGCCCTCAATAGTTCTATTGTTACATGATCCTAAGAAATTTTATTTTCTACAAAAGGTACAAATAAAAAAATACTAGATTTTAGTATGAATTTTTTATCAAATTGAAATAAAAGAAAAAAGATGGATCAAAGTTCTAGCTGTGAAACTATCCACCCTTGCCTATATGTTGCTCTTCTACTGATTGTCGAGACTTTAACTTGGTACAAAATAGATATTTACCATTAATGACAACAAAATGGAAGTTTATGACTAGTTCATATAAACTAGACTTGCAAGGTGATTGGCCTATCCTCTTATTTGTTGATATGTTGGCATCAAAGGCTTGACCAAATTCATTAATTTGCATTGTTTTTCTTCTTATAAGAGTATTTAGCTTGAACTTTTCATGGTAATTATCTTTGTCTCATTGTGTTGATGTTTGTTATTGTTCTGGATATTTGTGTAATAGTTTGAGGTATTAGATTGTAAACAATGAGCCTATGATCATGAAGAACAAAGATGGAGCTTTATTATCCATTACATTATCAGAATTACGGTAGCATTGCATTTGTCTGATTCTTCTCTTATGACTTTACTTAAATGGAGTAGAAAATCAGATGTAAAAAGGTGAAACCTTCAAGTTTGCCCAATAGGATGAATCTCTATCTCAAGAGTACAATGAACTATGTAATGGAAAAAAATTGTTATGCAGACAACTATTCCTAGTTTATCAAGATTATATGGTATACTAGAAAAAAGAAAGAGTATCGTTGAATTTGGTGAGGTTTATGATAATGTAGTTTAACTTTACATACTTCCTCTTGAAGAGATGCTAGTGTCTTCAATGGTGTATTAACTTTAGACGTACAGATAATCAGATTTGGGCTATCTCTTAAAATTTAGAGGCAATAAGTTTGCAAACCTAAGTTTGATAGGAATTAAAATGTATCTTTATGAGAGACACTTAACGGTCCTAATGCTACTTCTTCATTAGTAAAATATTGGATGGATATTGACTGCACTTAAGTAACAAGAGATAACATATATTAAGGATATTTTTCTCAGTAGAGACAAAGAATTAGGAGAATTTTTTTTTCTTGGAGTTAGACAATAGATGTGTGTAGGGCCAAGTTCCAGCAAACACCAAGGTAAATCGGGCTCAGTTTCACCAAATAAGTCGATACCACCAATGGGTTGAGACAACTCCAAAACACCATCACCAAGTTCCCACTTCTGGTTGCTATTAGTTGGACAAGATGAAGAACAATAATATGACCACTAGAAAAAAACCACAAAGGTCATATGAAAGAAGAGAAGCCGAGAGGAGAAGTCACAGAGAGAGATTGGGCGTTCTTCATATGGAGGCCGAGAGGAAGGCCAAGAATATAAGCCAAGCAAGTGACCAAACAAGGTAAGTTAGGTTAGGTTTATTTAGTGGACCAATCAAAGCTCAACTCAAAAAATAATGGGCTTCAGATAAATACCATAGCCTTCCAAGGAAATGGGACGAACCGTGAGCAACACTATTAACAATAGGTTGCTTCTAACGGTCCATAGAAATGTGGATTGGGTTGTCTCAATAATTGTGTTGACATACAAATTAATCATATGGCCAAGCCGATTGATAATAGAACGGGGGTTACATCATAGCCCAGGGGGTCGTTTGACAACAAATTGCCTAACAATGTGCTTGGTGAATTAGTTGAGCTATTGAGGAATTTCCTTATAGCTTCTTATTTAAGTGGGAGCATTCTATTTTCAAGCAATTTAGTTTACTTGAACTCTTGTTATGTGACGATGAAAACTATTCCTAATTATATTCACGAGATCAAAAGGCAAACTTCTCTATTATAAGTTTCTTCATGTAGCTCTATCATATCCGAAAAAGAAACAAATTGATGAAATTAATGGGAGTAGAGATGGAGCCTAGAAAAGTCTTGTCATATATAAGACATGGTGGATGTTCTAACTGGACATAAAATGTACAGGCTACAAATCATGGAGAACTGGTCACAGATCATTGGTACATGTTACAAATCACCGTACGTAGTTTACATTTCACTGAAGTATACTATAGTCACATGTCACTAATTCTGTTAATAGGTAATGAGTCACGGTCACAAGTTACATGTCATTATGCATATGTTACAGGTCAATGTTCATAGGTCACCTATCCAATAGAAATGTTCACAAATCACATATTATAGGTCTTTGGGCAATGGTTACAAGTCATATGTCATAGGTCATTGCGCATATGTTCAGAGGTCACATGACATTGTGCATATGTAACAATATAATGTACACATCTCATAGGTCAAAATGTACAGGTAACAAATATACAGAACTGGACATAGATCATTATGTACATGTTACAGATCACTATGCACATGTCACAATTCACCGGTGTACTATAGTCACAGATCACTGATTTTTATTCATAAGTAACAAGTCATAGATCATAGTTCACAAGTTACAAGTCACTGTACATAGGTCACAGATAAATGTTATTTATAATTTTACTTTTTTTTTTAACTCTTTTTGTAACTTAGTAATTGTGTATTTTCTATCTATTGTGACAGCACATGGATGTGTGTTTCCACTACACTCGTCAACTAGCAAGATCGAGCAAGCACGTCAATTTTAGAGCCACAACAATGGAAATTTTCAATTTTCATCATAGTTACTTAGGATTGGAACGGTCGATATCGTCAATTCAAAAGTAGAAAGATTTAGGAACAATATAATGTTGTCACTTCGAAATAGTTCAAACTTGCTTCCAGATGATCACCAAACTTAATTTGCTACTTCTACAATCACCTCTAGGGATGAACAGGGTTTGGTTTGGACGGTTTGTACTATATTTTCAATTCAAACCATTTTATGCGGTTTAAATTTTTCAAACTAAACCAAACCATTTTATTTTTTGAACCAAACCATAAATTGGGGTTTGATTCGATTTTAATCAGTGATTTACCTATCGACATTATAATAATATATTTAACATAAGTTAACATATAAGTTTAAACGAGAACTAATAATGTTAAATATTAAATTCTATTAATATTTACCATGTAACCCATGAACAAATGATTTTCAAAGTTGATTGTTAAAAGATGTTAATAGAATAAATACATATTTCTTCATTTTTATTTACCTTTTTCTTGTTAAATATTCATATTGTCATATAGCAGTTGGGGTAGAGTTATTTTCTACTATTGTAGTTTGGTTAAAACTCCTTTCGTCTTGCTAGTGAGATGTTAAATAAGAATTGAAAGGGATATATTTAGATGTATAAAGATTGATAGAGTTTCTGCTTGGGAATTGGACAATCCATACGATCCGTCCTTCGTTCTTTCTAAACAACAAACAAGTTTATTAATCATCTTGGCACACAAACATTTATTTTTCTATCCAAACCACAGTTCACTAGTGTGTAATAAATTCAAAAACAACAAATAAAAGAAAGAACACCAAAAATTTGGTTTAAATGAGAATATGAGATTTACTGAAAGAGGAGATAAATAGGCAATTCAGGTAGAAATTCACAAACAGTTATTTTTATATCCAAACCCCCATTCACAAACAATTATTATCTATCCAAACTACAATTTTTAAGTGTATAATGAGTTCAAAAACAACAAAGAAAAAATGGCTTGAATGAGAATATGAGACTTACCGAAAACAAGAAAAAAAGAGGCAATTCAGATAGAAATTAACAGACTAACAAGCAAAGGTGCTTGATGATTTGTTCAACAGTCACAGACAAGCGTCAAATGTTAGGGAAATGAGAGTTTATGTTAGGACTTCTGAAACTTTAGACGTGATTTGCTGACGTAGTTTTATTTAATTATGATTTGGATTGTTGAAAATATATGTTTTTTTTTTTTTTCATTTCATATGATTTTGGTATAATTTTAGTTTAGTTAATATCAGGTGAGGACATGTGTTGTGAACTTGTTAAACCATAAGCTAATAATGATGAAATTAATTTATTTTCTATGATTATTTCAATTGGCCAGTTGTAATTTTTATTGTTAAATTGGAATTTTTTTCTGAAAAGTGTAAATCGTAGAATTTTTAAGTTAATAAAATTAATTAAAAATTTTAAAACGGTTCAGTTCGATTTTATGCGATTTTTGAAAATCAAAACTTAAACCAAATCATTTTGAAACTGTTTGGTTCATTTAAGGGGAAAAAACCATCGGTCCACGTGGACCCAAACCAACAGTTTCAACTCAACGATTTCAATTCGGTTTGTGATTTCAAAATTTTTTTGTGCAACCTTAATCACCTCAGTTTGTGATCGTTGCCTTTGATGAGACAAATTCCAACGATTTTTAGTGAGCCATAACTCAGCAGTGAGAATGGCGAATATATGCTCCGAAAAGTTCTATGTAGCTTTCTCTATGTTGATTTTCACAATTTGTTAAATTGAAGAGTCCTATTTTGAATGGAAACATGTTGTAACTGAATGTTTGATTTCAGTATGTTTCATGTGATGCAATATATTCTTTTTCTAGCTGCTTTATCACAACTTTTGAATGTTTAAAGCCTGTTTCTTAAAATTGAAATGGTATATAGTAAACACTTAATAAATGTATTGTTCCCATGAAAAAGGGCCCAGAAAGAGAAGAAATTGGGGCAGCAATCTTTCTACACATTCACTCTAGTTAACATTTTGTTGTACATTTATTCAAATGTCATCCAAGTTGTACATAAATAATGTACAATTAGTATAATTCTTGTGACAAATTTTGGATCGGCCATAGGAGGTGCATAAGTTGAAAGAGAATTAAGCCGCGAATGACAGGAGAAATAAAAAGAAGCAGAAATTGATGAAGAACGGCTGCTGGGAAAAAGAGAAAAAAACAAGCAGCAGCTGAAGAAGGAAAATAAAAATAATAATAGACAAAAGGACCATCCACAGTAGATATAACTTCATAATTCATTGTTAACCTTATGTCGGGTTTTATCTTTTCAACTTCTTTATTTAATTATGTTATTCTAATTTTCTCAGGCCAAGGAATAAGATGACAACTGTTTTTAATTTCGTAATGTTCTTTTGATTGTTTTAATTCTCTTTAGGCAATAGATTGATTTCAATTTGTCAATTAATTTTGGAATTACACTAATTAGATCATTGTGCAATTAGATTATAGTGGATTATGAAACCTTGGTAACTTGAATCACTAGATTCTTCATCCTCATTAGTTAGTATTATTTTTAATTATTTCAACAAACAAATTAGAATTTCTTGAACTAGGCTAGATAATAATTAATTTGGACCACGTTGCTCATTACTCTATGTAAAATCTATTTTGTAATTGGCAATTTTCTTAGACAAAAATAATAATTTATTAAATCAAAGTCAATATATGTTTAGAATAGGTCAAGTTATGGTAAGTATTGTTCGGGGTTGATGGAGTCTAAAGAGAAGTCAAAGAAATATAAGAAGAAGATCAAGACTCGGACTTGAAGAAGTTGATATAGAATAGGGCACATTTTGGCTAGCTGGCGCTCGAGTGCCCATGTGGAAAAATCAACAGGACACTATTGGTATCCTGTCGCTGGACTAGTGCTCAAGATATAAGTGTGTCACTATCCTATGGCTAGTCCAGTGCTCGAGTGACAGTGTTATGAGGTAGAATCTTGTTTACTTTAAAGCACGTGATTTTCATCTCAAACACTTTCCCTATAAATACTTAACCCCATGGACATCCCATGATATGTTGAATCAGATTAATATCATATAGATTAATTCTTGATGATCTAAAATGTCCATTGATTCCAAGATTCAACCGCTACATATTACTTGATCCATAAATTCTTGTAAAATATATTTTGTTGATCAAGCCACATTTTCCTATATTAAACCACAAGATCAAAACACATGAGGTCTTTTGATCAAACACCAAACCACCTAATCCACTGGAGATAAAATGGTACCAAGGATCGAGAGTTGGTACAGAAACATGTTGTTTAGAAGGGCTAAGGTAATATACTAGGGGGTCCGGAGTAGTGTAAGGAGCATGCAATCAATGAGGGCCAATGTGATATTTCAGGAGTCGATATCTGGTGTAAGGAGCACGCAGTCCAATAGAATTAAGGGTAACCATAGAAAAAGAAGGTTAGAGGGGACTAAGGGTTAGTCGGGTATGAACCATATGTATGTTGTTTCGTTTATAGTAGATTTTTGACTGGCAAGTTGTCCGGAGTTTTTTATCCTTTGCGAAGGGTTTTCTCCGTGATCAATTTGATGTTCTTTATTGCTTTTGTATTACAAATTGTATTAATTCAACATAAGATAAATTGACATGATTGATTAATGATGTAGAATCAATTAAAAAGTGACTTGTTACTTTTAACTACTTTTAATTTCGTTGTGCATGTTCTAGGGTCTAAACATTATCTAAATCGATTAATAATCTCGATTAGGTTGATTTTCACTCTATATTCCAATAGATTCGTGTGCTTGCGAGTTATTTAAAATTTGACAACAATAACAAGGGTTAAAAATTTGCACACTTCCATGTTATAATAAGTTGAAGATCGTTCTAAGAAACTTCCTACATCATCGCAAGAGACATTAGCTAAATAATTGTAACGTTGCTAACTGGTAATTGCTTTCCGATTGATACTTCTGCTTGCTATTTAAAGCTGTCCAGTAATGTTAGAAGCTTGAAGAATGCTATGTTGTATACTTGCCCTAATATTTGTTGTGCAAACGATGAAAACGATAAAAAAGAATATTGTGATATAAAGGATACTGTCAATTATTCCGTTTGTTGTTAGGGAATGTACTTGAAAAGGTATATCTTCATAGACTAGGGTTGTGACTCCCCGAAAATTCATAGCTTTTATGATTTAGTTTAAAGTTGAAAAATAGAATAAAATAAGAATTTTATAAGTTAGTTTAGTTTAATGCCCAAAAAATGGATCATTTATAACTAATTTAAGACTTCAAATTAACTGAACTATAATGGGGAGTCGATAAAAAAATGTTAGGGACTAAATTGAACTTCAATTGGAAGTAGTAAAATGTTTAGGACTCAATTGAATAAAGGCAAAAAGTTGGATAAGGATTGAAAAGTTGTAAACCCATTTCGACCCAACAGAGTGGCTGTTTTTTTGAGACAGTCATGCGATAGCTGTGACCATCGATAATTTTAGATGTGAAGTACGCGATGAGGTATTCGAAATGGCGCTAAATACGTATACAATCAACCAGGGAATGACATTCTAAAATAGAGTGTCAAACAAGGACCGTGAAGCTGAAACTAGAAATTTTAACACTTACAGGTTTGAACAGCCATTTTAAGAACGATTGTACGACTTCTATAGTTATCATTTTTCCACGATTAAAAATGCCTTGGTAACCTGTTCTTGAGATCTTCACGATGGTATAAAGGACGTATATAATCGACCAGGAATCAAACCCCAAAAATAACTTGAAAGAAGCCTAGATGAAATGAAATTATAATGACATTTTAATAGCATAGTGGTTGCATTCATCATAGACCAGAAAACCTGTCTTGTGGAGTTCAAAATCAAGTTTAAGAGCTTTTTGGGATCAAGATAGTGACTTTAATGTGCGCGCATGGGGAGAGAGATACATAGCCTTAAAAACATTATTCCTATACAAGAACACATGTACACATGCTCTAAAGGAGCAGAAAAGAAGAAAAAGAAGGTAATGTAGAAATAAAAGAAGAAAAAGAGGCTTAGATGGAGTCCCCTTAAAATTATAGGGAGTTCTCCTTGGCAACCACTCCAAATACTTCAAGCATTTTAGAAATAAATCCACCTACTTTTAATTATAGAACAAGTACTGGTGTGGTAGAAGTTTGAAGATGGTGCCTTTATAGTGGGCATTCCTCATTCAAATTTAACTGCACTAGAAGTGTTAACACCCCTGCAAACGGGTGTAAGCACCTGCTATTAACTTAAAAAATCTTTTTTGTTAAATCCTAAGACAATTCAAATTTTCAAGCATCAAGAAAAAAACTTTTTTCATGCAGCTACAAAGATAACGTTGTTACGGTGGGATTCTTAGGATTTAGGAAGATGTCATCTCTAAAATGGGTGTTCGTTGTCCCAAAGTTCACTATACGAAACTGTTAATTCCTGCAAGACGGGCATTTGTTTTAAATTACTCTAACCATTCTTCCCCAGGCCAAACTAGTGCGCATAACTAAGAAAACGTGACAAAAAAATACATTTAGTTTCTTCCATGCAATGTGCTAAAATTTTGTGACAATGTGAGATCATTTTGATGCATTCAATTAATGATCAGAGTAAAATATGTCCAAATGACTTATTTGTGGATGTATTTATTTATGTGGGTAAAATACATCATTGTGACTTTTATGCTAGATGATGGAATAAAAATGAAAATATAGACCAATCTATATGGGCTTGGGTTACTCCTCTTAAAAAAATTGACTTTCAAGATGAAACAAATTTTAATATAGTATCAGAGCCCATTAAACTCCAACGAGCAATTTGATCCGATTAAAATTCAAAAAATGAGCACGTAAATTTCAAATTTGGTCTGCTCAAATGAGCCACTATCTTGCGGGAGCATAAAATTTCACATCGATTAAAGAAGAAAATATACACCATCATATAAGAGTTTGTGTTACTTTTCTTTAAAATGTTGACATTTTAAGATCGAACTCCAAATCTTAATATAATATCAAAGCTCAATAAGCTCAAATGAGCAATTCGATCTGATTAAATTAAAAAAAGAGCATACAAATTTCAAGATTGGTCTACTCAAATGAGCCATCATCTTAAATGAAATGCTAAGGAATAAAATCTCACATTGAATAAAGATGAAAATATAGACCTACTTATAAAGATTTGAATTACTCATCCTAAAAAGATTGACAGTTAAGATGGAACCCAAGTCTTAATAAGTACTTCATCTACAAATTGATTATATGGTCTCCAATTATTCACTCATGATCAGTTGGATTTTTATGTGGCACTAAATTTCAAGTGAAACTACTTTTAA
>NC_036237.1:16497850-16501060 GCF_002742605.1 Olea europaea var. sylvestris | reverse complement strand
AAACCAACACTAGAAGCTATAATATATGGTGGTCTCAGATTGTTCAAAACATATAACCCTGATTGTCTGCGGCCTATTCCAATTAGCTTCTAAGATCGAGATCTTGCACATGACAAGCAGTAGAAGAAAACTAAACTAAGTATTCTGAATGACATAATTGACCAATCGAAATAAGATTCAAAGTAAGAGCTAGAATACAATAGACGTCTGAGAACGATATATTATGTGTGCTAACTGAACCATCACCTGTTAAAGGCAATAATGTGTTATTAGCAGTCATGATAGACATAGATAAGTGAGAATGATGCAAATCATTAAAGAATTTTGAGTTAGATGACATGTGTTTAGAAGCACCTAAGTCAAATATCCATGAGGAAGAAGTACCTGAGGGACTTTGAGATGACAACCTATATGAGTAGAGGTTGACATAACATGTTGTTGTGTAGCTAAGAATTTCTGAAACTGCATTGCTAAATCAGTCAACATAGGATTAGAAAAAGGTGGTGCTCCAAGTATAGATGAGTCACCAAGTGGCATGATGGTAGCCATGTTAGCATTAGGATGATAGGATCGCAGCTGTGGTTGTGGCTTATGCTTATTCAATAACTTAGGACATTGAGACTTCCAATGTCCCTTTAATTTGCAAAATTTACACTCATCACTAGCAACTCGCACAAAACCTTTGTTCTGATTCTGTATAGACGATTGAGAAGGTACAACTACCACTAAGGTGCTAGATAGAGGAAGAGGTACTTCTCCTGCAAGAGATTTCAAACATGTTTCCTCAGCCACAAGTTCGTTAACCACCGAATCAACTGAGAAAAGTGTAGTGCGATGTAAGATAAAGCCTCTAAGTCCCTCAAAATCACTGCGAAGTGCCATCAAAAGCTGAACTAATCGCTCCTCCTCTCTAAAAGAAATATATTCCTCAAATGCTTTCAGTCCTATTGATTTTGTAAGAGCCAACTCATCCCAAATTAAATTCATAGTAGTATAAAACTCGGGAATACTCTTATTCTTCTATTGTAAAGCCCGTAAATTGATCTCCAACTGATATTACTTTGCAAAGTATGTATAACTTCTGAAAGTGATTCCAAACTTCCTTTTTCGTTTCCTTCGCTGACTGTATACCTATGGATTGCTCAACAGAATTATAATCCAAGTAAGAATTTTTACATTGTTTGACTCCCAATTATCCAACTCTGTCACAAAATTCTCAGTAGTGTTCTTGAGTTTCATAACAATTTCACCAATATAGCCCCACAATCTGTTTCCCTTTAGAAAATTTCTCATCATTGTACTCCAATATGGTTAATTTTTACCATTTAATCTAATATTAATGGATTGAAGTGAATCATCTCTTTCAATTGTTGGGAATTTACTTAATCATGTGTATTGAAAATAGGACAGATTTCAATTCCCACCAAAAATCTCTTTATCTTTAGATTGATAAAAGTTATACCTTTTTCTAGATCTCCAAACTCCTTTGCTTTATCTTTGTTCCAGCAACCTTGATTTGTCTCCCACAGCTATCCAATTATCCAGCTTCCAATAAATTTCACACAAAGAATAGATTGTAGTCACCAGTGTTTTTTTCTCTTGTGCTAGCAAGAATTATGAAAATCACTACAAATCGAAAATCCTAGTCACGTATTTATATTAGCCCAAACGGATTTGGCCTGACCCGGTCCAATATTTAACTAACCCATTTAATTAAATTCGGTCCGTGAATTAATTAATTCGAGCCTATAAATAAACGACCCAATTAATTAATTTATCCAACGCTTGGTAAATTAATTAATTGACAAATTATAATCTTTCAATTCTCTTTTATGTGCAACCCATCAAGTTCTCGATCACGATGCCTAACAACGTGAAATATTATTTTAATCTAATCAAAATTGATAAATTAAAATACCCTTTTAATTTATCACCAATTCACACTTGCCGTCCCAAATTGACATCTAGCAGTGTGGGCAATATATGTGACGAAAAATGTCACATGGTATGACAAAATCAAACTTGTTCGTTTACCGTGAAACTATAATCCTTTCGTCAATATGATTTGATCAATTACGAGATATGGAAGTGTGTTAATCTCGATCATCGATCATATCTTTCATTCTACTATTAAGTCTATATAAGTCGAAAAATCATTTTCGACTTTTAAGTATACCTTGGCCAAAGATTTCATTATCGACTTAATTAGATGAAATGTAGATCATAATCTCTCATTATCTAAGTGTGACGAATACTCTATTGGTCATTCACAACCTTCATATGATTCTTGACATACCTGAACAATGTCGTATTAGCAGCCCTTGGCAGAGCAACATCCAGCACCATCAAAGCATAATTGTCCTCATACAAGGCACTAAACGACCTCAAGTCAAAGGACCAATTTCACTATCAAACGTTAGAGATTAACCACTAATACTCAGATAATTATCCACGTGGAATCTCTTAACGGGTCTCCAATGTTTTGTTCTATAACAAAACATCCACGCGTTCATTTAAGTGTCACCACACTTTAACTTGTGAGATTAGCTACTTACTTCACAAGTAAGAAATGTCACACGTAATGGTCTATCCGTAATAATGATATTCGTATCTCGTTATTACTTACAACCATGGATTATTTAAGATTTAATTATATGTAATTTGCATCTCACAATCATAACTCCTTGTGATTAACAAATTACTGAAACTTAAATCTTGGGACTCTATTATTTAACATTATTCATTAGAATACTAATTTAAATAAATAATAGATCTTGCTAGATATAAATGCATTAAACATATTAAAGTGTTTACAACCTAAATCGATTGGATTTAGGGCATAATACTTACATCAATTGCTATCATGAAGTCAATAAATAATCAACTATGAATCATCACCCAATTTTATAGGAAACCAATGACAACTAACGTACCACCACAAACTACAGTAGAAATATACTGCATAGTATAACCAAAGTAATACCACAAAAAGATTAGAAATTTACCTGGGAACAAATCGCCTTTCCGAATCACCCTGAAAAAATCTCTCACGCTCGCTTACACACCCAAAACATCACTGCGCTTGGTCCCACACGCCGCTGCCACACGCCTGACTGGAAGTTTCGTCTCAAACTACTGAACAAGATTCTAGTCTCAATTTTCTCAATCAGTCTCTAGTTTGGTAGGAATCGTAATTTTTGGTTGCGATCA
>NC_036237.1:16487912-16492764 GCF_002742605.1 Olea europaea var. sylvestris | reverse complement strand
CACTACATTTTTTCTTCCTTGAGATGGACACATCATCTTCCACAATTATGAACCCCACGACAACCTATGCCATGAAAATATTGTAGTAGCAAAGTCAAGTCATTGGACTTATCTTTCATACAAATAAATATCCATTACATTTTTTTTATTCCTTGAGATGATTTTTTCATAGTTTTAATTCTTCATTTTAAGGGCTAAGTTAGTGCTTGTTTGTTCCCCATTATTTATGAGTAATGTATTATGAAATAATGATTGATGTTGAAATGTGCGGTTAAAAAAGAAAGAAATTTTTTTGATTTACGTGTAATATTATTTTAATGAATAATGTGTGGTTGAAAAAAATTATGTAATAAAATAAGGAATAATGATAGACAAACAAAGCCTTAGATAAAGAAATTGTAATTGACGCTAAAATAGGGTGATTTAACTTAAACATTCAAATGTACTTTCTGCAACATCAGATGTCAAAACAACACAGTGTTAGACTTTAAAAGCCATAAATATGATGCGCAGCAAGGTGTAACTTCAAACTAACTGTATAATTTTTAGAATTTGTCTAGTGATACATAATGAGATGTACCAAATGGTGTACACCTTACTCACATGGATATGGGACCCATGTGAAAGAAATGATATTTTATTCGAGTGGGTCCCTCACCCATGTGAGTAGGGTGTACACCATTAGGTACACCCCGATGTATCACTAGCAAAACCGTAATTTTTATTCTGGTATTTGGGTCAAGAATTAATGAAATAAACAAAATTCAAACCACCTAAACAATTTGTTCTTTTGGGATTGAATATATATATATTTTTTTTAATTAATTTATTATTATTATTTATTTATTCATTTATTTTTTAGCTAAGCCACTGTACACAAGGCGACTTCTTTTATATTAAAAGGAACTAAAGCAAAATACAAGTGAAACTGTAGTAAATGACATACAAAGTAGAAAAAATTAATTAGTACTAGACTGGTAACTTTAAAGATGAAAAGCCAGCACTACATCTTATATGTATCTTATATGTTCTTTTCTTGCTTTGCTTCATCAATCGTGTTCCATACTTCATAGGCTCGTCATAACTGTCTGCTATGTCGTCATATGATGGATTTCTTTAAGTTGTATAAATGGCTTATATGCAATTCTAAACACTTCTATTAAGCTAATATGCACTAAGCTACAATTCAAATCAAGTGTTCTTAGTAAACACAGAAACCTTTTTTTGTATAAAATGAAAATTCAAGCTATATTTGGACTTACATAAGATCAAACCACTAAGGATTATAAAGTTTTAAGTTAGATTAGATGCACATTCTAGCTACTTCTATTTTCTTAAAATATCTTAGTTTTATAAAAATTAATGAAGATAAAGAAAATAACTGCATTTTACTAACTATTTCTTTTAGGCCCTGTTTGATATGCCATTCTTTTCCATGGAAAATGGAAATTAAATTTCATTTCTCACTTTTTGGCATGTTTGATGGTAGAATTTTCCATGGAAATGATTTTTCCTAAACTCTTGAAACATCAGCTTTTTTTTTCTTTTTCTTTTTTTTCTAAGGCAATTGAAACAAATTCTAGGAATAATTGTAAAAGAAAATATCCCTTAATTTGATAATTTTCATGTAAAATAAAGTCAAACGAACACTAAATGATAAATGATTTTTTGGATATTTTTTGCTTATTTTTTTATTATTTTTGGCAATGGGAATAAGTTCTAGAAACAATTGTAAAAGATGATATCTCTAAAATTGATAAATTCCATAAAAAAAACAAAGTCAAACGAACACCAAACGATACTTTAATTTCAACATTTTTCAGGTGGAAAATTATATCAATCAAATATTATTAATTGACAATTTTCAGTAAAACAATTTCTAGACAATTCAATTCCTTGGAATTCGTTTTCTTTGCACCCAAATTTCATCTTTGCAATCAAACAGACCTTTAGATCATTTGCAAGAAAGGAACATCTACTCATTGAAGTTTCCACAATTTCCACAATGAAGAAACAAAAAAATCTCATCATCTAGTGGATCAGTCATTATCACATGATCGGTTGTTACCCCCCTCACCCCTTCAACGGGATATTACCAGCTCCAGTTTAATAGTCAAGAAAATTGTGTTTAATTTTTGGAAAGAAGTGAAGTCCACAATAAAGCAATGAGTAAGACTGACTTAGTATAAAACCCCAAATAACTCTTGACATAAATCAGATCTTAAACTTTTCTTGCTGGAAAATTTTTATTTCATATTAATACAAGTACATATATCAATCCTCGTATTTCAGGCTCCCTCCAAGCAAGTTGTTTATGCACTTTAATTAGCCATGGAAAAGAATGTGATCTTTACGTTGCTAGCGATGCTTTACTTGCTTATGTGTGTTGTTGCATCTGTTGTTACTTCTACAGATGAGTATGCTCTTCTGGCCTTGAAATCTCTAATAACTTCTAATTCAAATGAAATCTTAGCTAAGAATTGGTCACAAGGAGCCTCTTACTGCAATTGGATTGGTATTACTTGTGGTGGGAGACATCAAAGAGTTAGACGCTTAAATATAGCAAATATGGGTCTACGAGGTACTATTGCGAAAGAAATCGGTCAACTCTCTTGCTTGAGATCTTTGAATATTAGCAACAACAGTTTCCACGGATTTATCCCTAATGAAGTGGGTAATTTGAGCCAACTTCGAGAAATAGAAATGCAGTACAATGAGTTAAACGGCTCTATTCCAACAAGTTTTGGATTTCTTAAAAATCTAAACAGTTTAAATCTCTTCCAAAACCGACTCAGTGGGGATATTCCTAACAGGATTTTCAACCTCTCTTACTTGGTGGAAATTAGTTTTGGAAACAATAGTCTATCTGTGAATCTTCCCATAGATATTTGTAACAACCTTCCGAAGCTAGAGACGCTGAGAATTTCTTGGAATCAAATAAGTGGAAACATTCCTCCAAGCCTGGGAAAGTGCACGAATCTTAAACTACTTTCTTTGTCATATAACTTTTTTACTGGAGGCATTCCAATGGAAATTGGGAACATGTCAAAGCTTCAATATCTCCGTCTAGGAATGAATAATTTGACAGGTGTGTTTAAATTATTGGTCATGTACATACATCTCCCAATACACTGGATAATATTTTCCAGAAGTTTGTGAAAATGGATAAATATATTGTTGTTCCTTTACATCATAAATATTTCTTACACGCATAGTGCAAAGCAACTTGGTGTCCATGGAATGTCCTTTCATATAGCTACACCATAAGATACGTATGTACACTGTTAGCTAGATGTGGAAGCTATGTGATTATAAAATTTATAGTTTTACGGATTTTTTTATTTTTATTTTTATTTTTTATTTTTTATTTTTTGGGAGCCAGAGAGTAGCTACAACTCTCCCTCCATGTTTTACCATTTTAAGATCACTGCACTTGTTATTTTGAGAATTCTTTACATGAGTTGCAACAAGACACCATGTTTTATTCATATTATGATCAGTTATGATTTCAGTTGCTTCAATCTTATCCTCTTTGCATAGGCAACAATGGAAAATTCTAGATGTGTTCTGCAAAGAATCATTCAAACTTTCTATTTCGATATTCAAGTCTTGATGGTTTTCTAAATGTTGTCTTTTAGTTTCTAATGTAGAGACTCCAATTTTCCGTGTTCAACACTTCTTCCAAAGCCGTCTTTAATGTGGTAATCTTCAACATATTCCAATGTCATCGTGTGCGATTAGTACTTAGGATGAGGCAAGGCTGCCTATGCGCTTGCCTTTACTACCTCCCTTGCCTTGAAGTAGATCTCCTATCTGTATTAGATTGCAAATTACTTGGACTTTTAACGTAAGCCTCGCCCCCCGCCCAATCTTGCAGAAACTCGAATGGCCCATAAATTGTTACACGAAAAAGCGTTTAGATCCTCAAGCAATAGTGTGTAGAATTAAAGCTTATGTCATGCTCTTAAAGAAAATGCATGTTCCTTATGCAGTTCTGAATAGGACTTGACGCCATTGTCAAATAACAATCTGTCAAACTTTTATTGAACAACTCTGGCTTAATCCAAGTTAACCCCTTCTTTTTCAATCCATTGGGAGTAAAAGGCAACTTAGTAACTTTTCTTGGGTGTGTGTGGGAATTATGTGATTATAACCCATGTTTTGCAGGGGGTTTGCCTTCAACCATCTTCAATATCTCCTCTTTACTGGAATTGTCACTGGAATTCAATCAAATTTCTGGAAAGTTTCCCAAAGACCCATGCAACAAACCTGCAATGCTTGAGTACTTAGATCTTCGATACAACAAATTTCATGGGGAGATACTTACAAGTCTATTTCAATGTCATGCACTTCAAAATCTTTCTACCGAAGGCAATGAATTTACAGGAAGTATTCCAAATGAAATTGGAAACTTATCGGCACTTCAATGGTTAAGTTTGGATGAGAATGGTTTCAGTGGTAAGTACTTATATCTGTCTCTTAGTCGCCTAAGCTTATTTTATATATTCAATGTATTTCTATTTATTAATTATTTAAACAAACAAAGTAGTTACCATTCCAATTTCAATTGGCAAATTTTTAAATTTGGAGAGAATTAAGAGATTCAATCCCAACGAAACTGGACATCTATCGAGTTTAAAATGGTTAAATCTTTATTAAGAAATATATAAAGATATTTATACTTGATGGAAAATTTAAAAGATCTTTAGGTGACCAGTTAGGGATTTTACACCTTTTCGCTAAATGTGTTTTAGCAAGTATAGCATTTTTCAATGAATTATTATATTTAAATCATGGTAAAATCAAATTCTACCCCCCCCCCCCCCCCCCCTCCCACTTTTTTTTTTATTCC
>NC_036237.1:16472774-16487881 GCF_002742605.1 Olea europaea var. sylvestris | reverse complement strand
TTAATGCCCCCAGGGCACTTCTCCACTGGCAAAGGACGGACGCTGTCAAACCTGGCAGAGCAGAGGTCGTGAGTTCGAAACATGGGGCTCTTGGAAGGCAAGAATTTATTCTTGGAAGGCAAGGGAACATTTGGAAGGCAAGGATTTATTCTTGGAAGGCAAGTGGGAACTTGGAAGGCAAGGATTATTCTTGGAAGGCAAGGTGCAACTTGGATTGGCTTGCTTGGCACTTTGTCAGACCAGGTGGGGAGCGCTCGAACCCTGGCCAGTTGGAGGCACATCCTGCGATTAACCGGACTGCGTGAAGAGGGGCCGGATCACAGACCCAAGGATTAGTCTAGAATAGGACACCTTGTAAAAAAAAAAAAAAAAACTTGTTTCTTTTAATACTTTAATATTCTATATCAATTTGTACATTTTGCCATGCGAAAATCATTCTTATTTCAATACTAAATTTTAGTCACTAATATTTGAATTTCAGATTTTGTTATTTTAGTTAAATTTAACTTTTTATAATCCCGAAATAATTATTGGACAATAAGCTTTTGGCATTTTAAATAACTGATTTTGATTTCAAATTTTAATATCTTAAAATGATTTTGGCAGGAAGTATTCCAAATGAAATCGGAAACTTGTCAGCTCTTCAATTTGTATATATCGATTCCAATATCTTGACAGGTACGTATCCACTACTTAGTAATTTTGGTACTCATTTTAGTGTGTGTTGACAAATAACACATTACAGGCACAATTCCTCATTCAATTGGCAGTTTGTCAAATTTGAAGGACTTCTCAATTTCACACAACAGTCTTCATGGGCACATCCCACGAGATATAGGGCATCTATCCCATTTAGAATTCTTAGGTTTGTCGTTCAACAAGCTTGAGGGTGAAATACCTATATCCATCTTCAACCTCTCCATGTTACAAGTACTCGATCTTGCATTCAATAGAATCTCTGGTAGTCTTTCATCAGCAATACCCAATGGACTCCTTGATCTCAAAGGTCTCTATCTTGGTGTCAATCAATTAAGTGGAGAAATTCCTGACTACATCTCAAATTTTTCTAAGCTTACTACATTGGATCTCGGTGACAACTCATTCAGTGGAAGTGTACCCATGAATCTTGGGAATTTTCGGGACCTACAATATCTATATTTAGAAGATAATCAGTTGAAAAACGATGCTTCGATGCTCGAATTGGATTTTCTTATTTCGCTGACAAATTGTACACTCTTGAAGTACATAGTGATCTCTGACAATTTATTTGACGGAATGCTTCCGAAAGCCTTGGGTAATTTGTCGGCATATCTTGAAATCTTCCACGCCTATTCTTGTGGCATCAAGGGCGTGATTCCGAGTAAAATAGGCAATATGAGCAACTTGATCTGGTTAGATGTGGGAGGCAATGACTTGACAGGAACAATCCCTGGCACATTGAGTCAAATGAAGAAGTTGCAAAGTCTGGGCCTTAGTGACAATAAACTACGAGGGTCAATACCTGACAACCTTTGTGATCTGGTAAATCTGTTTCGCATAAATTTGGAGAAAAATAAGCTCTCTCAACAGCTACCAACTTGTTTAGGAAATCTAACCTTTTTACAAGAAATTAATCTATCTTACAACTCATTGACTTCCACTATCCCATCAACACTGTGGACCAGCAAGGAAATTCAAAAAATGGACCTGTCATTTAATTTACTCGATGGTTCGCTGGCTAAAGAAATTCGAAACATGAAGAGCATGCGAGAGTTATATCTATCGGGAAATCAATTTTCAGGCGAGATTCCCAGTACTATTGGAAAACTTCAGAATTTGGTAAATCTATCATTATCAAACAATCAGTTACATGGTCCTATACCTGAGTCATTTGGTAATTTGATTGCATTGCAATACTTGGATCTATCCAAGAACAATCTCTATGGGTTGATCCCCAAGTCATTGGAAAAACTTAAATACCTTGTGTATTTCAATGTTTCATTCAATGAGCTCAGTGGCAAAATTCCAAATGAAGGGCTTTTTAAGAACTTAACGTCAGATTCTTTCAAAGGCAATAGATAATTGTGTGGAGGATCTCAATTCAAGGTCATGGCATGTAAAGATAACACAACTAGACCATCAACCAAGAGCACGGTTTTGAAGTATATTTTACCATCAATTGCTTTAGCAATATGTCTAGCCATTATTTTTATTTATTTAATGAGACGTCGTAAGAATACACTTCTTCCGGCTCAGTCTACCATCATGACTGTCAAGAGGATTTCATATTTTGATATTCTTAATGCTACCAACAAATTTGATGAAGAAAATGTAATTGGAAAAGGCAGTATTGGTTTAGTATACAAGGGAATATTTTCCGATGGCATGATTGCTGCTATTAAGGTTTTTAATTTAGATTTGGAAAGTGCACAAACGAGCTTTGATACTGAGTGCCACATATTATGCAACATTCGCCATAGAAATCTTGTCAAGGTAATTAGCAGTTGAGCTAACAGTGATCTTAAAGCCTTGGTATTGGAATATATGCCTAATGGAAATCTTAGCAAATGGCTGTACTCTTGCGACTATTGCCTAAATATAACCCAAAGATTGGAAATAATGATAAATGTTGCATCTGCACTGGAGTATCTACATCATGGGTATACCTCTCCAATTGTCCATTGTGATTTGAAGCCCAGCAACATACTTTTAGATGAAGATATGGTTGCTCATGTTGGAGACTTTGACATTGCCAAGCTTTTCAAAGAAGACCAGATAATTTCTCTGTCCAAGACCTTGGGCACCATTGGGTATATAGCACCAGGTAAACAGATGTCTGCTATAGATATTGAGTTAAATGCATACACGTAATTGTTCATAAATGTTATGCTATCAGTATATTAGTGTAAAAGCATCACTCTTACTTTCATATTTATGGCATGCATTCTATTAAAGATCAAGAACATTAGCACAAAGCAATGATGTAGGATTTTAATTTTTCAATCTTGTTACAGTACATAAGTAAACAAAATTTATATAATTAGATTATGTAATGTCTTATGCTTGTAACCTTTCTTTTTTCGATGTATTCTAGTATTGTTTTCATAAAGCCAATAAGAGAATCAATGATATAGAAGAAGATAAAGGGATAAAGGAACTACTGACATGGTAAATTTATTGGAATTTGTAGGTTGATCTTACAAGTAATTATTGGGCATATCCATGTTTTGTTCTGTTTACTATATATTAATTCTCATTTATTTGTTTGTATTTTAACATTTCACTTGTTATTTTGATCTCAAATGCCAATTTTGTAGAGTATGGATCAACAGGAACTATTTCGACTATGGTGGATGTTTATAGTTATGGAATTATGCTAATCGAAACATTTACCAAAAAGAAGCCGACGGATAATATATTTGTCGAAGATTTCACCATGAGAAGATGGGTTTTTAATTCATTCCCTGATGCAATAATGCACATAGTTGATGTCGATGTAGTGAATGGAGTTGAAGGAAATATTAGAACTAAAGAGAGCTGCTTCACATCAATCATGGAACTAGCACTAGAATGCACGACTGATTTGCCTAAGGAGAGGCTCAATATGAAAGATGTTCTAATAAGACTCAAGAAGATCAAAATTGAATTTTGTCAATGTGCAAACTAAAAAGGTTTGTTTCTTATCACGTGTACTTTTTCCATTTAATGAGAACACAAAAGGATGATTATTTGAAGTAGAAAGTCATTAAAGAAATCCTAACCTATTAACTTTTTTGAAGCGAAGCTTAATATTAACTACTATTGAAAACAGAATTTAATCATCTCAAAAGCTTATTATATATTGCGGAGATCTTGATAATCATTGTGAAGATAATCTCTGGTTGGCTTCCACTGCTGTGTTGCGGCGGCGACGGTGGTGCGTGGTGTTGATGTGTTGTTGGACCAAAACTGTACTGTAAATTAATTTGTTTAATAAATAAATAATTTTATGAAGTACTGTAAAATGTATTATACATGTAACTATTTTATTAATCTGAAGTGTGGCATGCTATGGTGTTCTGAATATCCTCATTGCCTTTCTTTCTGATCCTTTTCGTTCACTCTTGACACCATTGATTCAATACAAAGAGGTATCAAATTATTTTCATTAAACTAAATCATTTATGCTCCCAATCTTGTTACTGGTCGACTGCTACAACCTGTGGTGGCCACCATTTTGGCTTCTAATTCTTAGTATGTCCCATATGCAATCGAGTCACCCCTTTATTATGTCTATTTGCCTTCAGTCCACCACCGCCATGCACCAATCGACTGTCGCCTGACCCATGATTGAAGTTCAAATTCCAGAATTTTGTTGTTTATCATTTTTATTTTGTATTTTTGCATTTCATTCAACAATATTTTTTCAGGACAAACGACTTATTTATTATTTTTTAGGTGCACAATTTCACACACAAATCTCAGTCCCAGGCAGCTACAAGGTACACAATGTAAGTGATATGCCTTATGTCCAATTGACTTTTGGGTGTATACACTTTAATTGATTAATATATTTTATTTATGACAAGTCTATTATTTTCTTTGCATTACTATTTTGACAAATTAAATTAATAGAGTCTATAAATTCAAGTTTTAATAACATGTTAATCGCTATGAGTTGTAATCATGAGATATAAGTTGTATATGACTATATCTTAGATCATTTATAGTTGTAAATAATAATAAGATGCGAATATCATTATTGCTGTTAGACCAACATATGTGGTATTTCTCAATTATGAAGTGAGAAGTTGATCCCACTTGTTAACATATAGTGATATTTAAATGGACGCATGGATGGTTTGTTAAGAGAACAAAATAGTTGAGATCCGCTACAAAAATTCAACGTGGATGACAATCTCAATGTTTGTCAATGATTAATCTCTAATGTTCGATTGTGAAATTGATCTTTTGACTTAGGATCATCTTAGTACCTTCTATGAGGACCTAATAGATCATATAAGGCCCATGGACCTAGGAGTTCTATTGAAACGTAGAGTCCAACTCTGTGAAGGTGTTATGATCCTATCAAAAGTATTCCGTTAAGTGTAATAGGATTAGGACTGTGGTTGAGTTTTCATAGAATTAGGCTACCAATCAAATTTATGGTCGATTCAACCTCATTAGCTGATGTGCAGCTTAGGATTTAGAAAAGGCGTTTACCGAAGATGGTATAACCAAGGATGGAAATACCCAAGGTGTTGTTCAAGGAGGAATAACCTGATCGAGGCCTCAGTGCCAAAGTGGTCAAGTTCAAGTTTTGTGCATATCGGGGTTTAATATTGCTCGAGAGAGATTATTAAATAAAATGGGACAACGATGCTCATTTCCAAAGAAGTCTCTTCAATTTTTCGAAATGGGGATTAAAGTGGAAAAATACTGGGGAATTCGGAATCTTAGTACTTTAATTTACTTTTCTCCAAAATTTGTATAAATCAATTTCAGTTGATTTCTTTAGAAATTTTAGAATCATTAGTGAAATATAATCAAACAATAAATTTGTACTTTTCCAACTAGAGTTAGCAATAATTAGGTTCTAACTTAATTACGCAATCTTGTGGGAACGATGCTTGCTTCATCTTTTTGTTACTTGCTTATGATATTATACACTTGCAGAATTTCGCACAATAGCCGCTGAGGTTGACCATCCCGACAGTAGATGTAAGTTTGAAGGAACCAAATACATAACATCCAAAATGGAAGAAGATGGTGAAGATAATTCTCTTAAAATTCTAGCTTCCTTCCCTCCCAAACCAGTGATGCGCTCTTTGAGATGTGGTACTCCAATGGAATATGAAGTTTTCGCAAAATATGGTATAACACATGAGCATCAAACCATGCATGCTATGTCTACTTCATCAAAAGTTAAGTAGCGAAGAGGTTAAAATCCGAGCGATGTGATCTAATATGAAGCAATTGTAAAATACAGTGGAGTACAGTTCCTCATTGTCTGATTATATGTCTAAGTCTTAACAGTGATTGCTCATTCTTTCTCACAATTAGGTTCGTTAAATCAGCAAAAAAGAATCCGGGATTTTTTAGTTACATGGAATTGGAGAATCTTTGGTTGACGAGAAATATGAAATTGCTCTCTGCTAAATGCATTTGCCTATGAAGATAGTTCATGAATTGAGGATGACAGATGACTAGAAAATTAAGACTTGTGTTACTGTAATAACACATAAGGTTTAGAGAAATTACCCTTATAAAAGGAACAACGAAAAACTATTTGTCTGTCTCTCTGTGTAAATGAAGTGGCTACGACAATATAGCATGCTAGTATTTCCTTGTGTTGTTGCTGTTAGGTCAAGGATAGTATTTTGTCTTTTTGCATGTACCTGCTCTGTACTTTCATCACTTGTACAATTAAGTCCAGAACTTTTAAGGAGCTATCAAAGGGACCTAATCGAACTTGTATAATTCAAAGCTCCAATAACTATAATCAGTTAAACTGATCCTTGACTGTCCAGTATAATTATTGGTTTTCACTCGCTCCACTAAAGTTGAGAGAGTGAACTCACAATTTATATAAAATTACGAAAGTCATATTCTCTGTAATTATGACATCTAGACATGTTATCATTTTGCATTACCTCTACCGGACGTCGAAAAAACAGACATGAGCAAAAATGAAGGTTGAATTTTTATGAAACTTAAACTTTATATAACTTTATGAATTGCCAAAATCTCCATGTCAAATCACCATAAAAATTAATTAATGTAGAACATACTTTAATTCATTGAGAATAATTCCTTATCGCTAGATCTTGATTTCGGATCTCGAAGCTTGACCTACAACATTTTCATGTTTGACTTCTTCACTTTTAATATTGAATTTTGCCTCATTTGATTCTTTAATTCTTGTTCTTGGTTTTGCTTCTTAATCATAGTCTAGATTCTTGAACTTTTTCTTCTTGATTCCTGATTGTGGATATTGGATCTTCCTCTTGAATATGCTTTCTCTTAATTATTCTTGTATTGATAGGAACCACAAAGAATGAGAAGTTACATATGAATTGAGGATCATAACTCTATTTATATTTTCATATGTATTTCCTTCCATCAAGAAAACACAATCCTAATGGATCTGGTCTCTACACATAATTCGATCCACACTTTATTTAGATGCCCTAAGTCCAACGATTTAATTCTTTATTAGATCGTCTTAATTTTTGGCTTAACTTTAAGACAGTCTTATATACAATTAATCACATATGTAGGCCCACATGATAGATTAACAAATCCAAAACGATTTGCTTTTTCTAAGCATCATTTTCTCCAATGGCTTCTTTTTGAAACAATCGCTAAAAATATTTTGGCCTAAGCCAAATACTAAGCTCATATTTAAGTTGATTGAAGAAAAACTTAAGATGACTTTTTTACCTCTACATACCGAGATATTTGATCATATTATTTGATCTCGCCCATTGACACCTCAAAATCTTTTAAGTTTACGAATAGCAATCACTGTTTTGTATAGAGTTAGCTAATCCATAACAGTGATGTAGAATTTAATTTTGCTCATGGTCAAGCTACATAATTATACTCTATGCATTGGTCTCGTCCATTACACTCATAAGTGTAATAGGATCACAACACACAAGATCCCTTTGCCGCACTTAAGACCAATCTCATAACCCACTTAGTAGAAAAGTGAATCCTAGACATTAGCAGAACAAAGTGCCAAATTCTATTCATTACTTTAGGACGATATGTTTCTTGATCAAAACACAAGTAGTGTCTGTCTTTGCTTTTCTACACAAGCACTCAACTTTCTTGTAGAGAATAAAGTGAAGAGAGGTTTTAGATAACACAAATAATCAAACTTCATTGATGCTTTGTATCTCCGATTTATAGATGACAAATTGCTGTGTACTTCACGTAGGATGAGTACCGGTAATCTTCATTATGAATAATTAGTTAAACTAAGAATTGCTATTAAAATACAAGAGTTTAACGTTTGAGAAAAAAGGTGCAATATTTTTTTTTTATAACAATGCCTTTATTTTTTTAATTTGGAACCCCAATTCATAGATCTGGTTGACATCAACAAACTGTGCTCATCTCCCTAATTTATATTCATTCATCATGTTGAACTTAAAAATTCGTGGAACATTGTTGTCAATGAATCTATTGTCACGTCTCCATCTACCCATATATTTTTCTAAGCACTCGAACAAAACATGTTAGGCACTAAAATCACTAGATCAAGAAAAGGGTGTTAGGTGTTAGGTTTTGAGACTAAAATATAGTTAGGAGTCTTGTGAGATTGCATATTTGATTTTTACTTAGAAATGAAGATTGTATCCAAGTTGAATAAGGAAAAAAAAAATCCTCTCTTGATCGAAGTTTTATGCGCAATTGTAACCTATTTTTAACAGATTTTCTTACCTTTTAGGACTCTTCTAAAGTTTGGAACGTGGCTTATAAATACAAGGCTCCTCTATCAGTTTTGTTTAAGTGTTATTGTTGTGTCTATAGTTTCTCTTCATTGTCAACTAATATACATCGTTCCTCTCCGATTAATTCTCTTTGTTCTTTACTTTTAATCTTGTTTCTCATTGTGATCTGTATTACTTCATATTTTGTCATTAATCTCATTCATTACAATCCATCCGGGTCTAACAAGTAGTATTAGAGCTTAGTCATTCTTCTGTGAATTGGTTGAGATTTTCTCAGAACTACCATGAAGTATGACATTTCACTGCTAGATCGCAATACAAGGTTTTCTTTGTGGCAAATAAAGATGAGGGCTATTCTAGCACAATTGGATTTAGAAGATGTACTGCTGGGTTTTGAGATGCCGGTTGATTGGACTATGAAAAAAAAAACAACGGAGGGATCTGAACACTTTATCACATATCTATCTTTATTTATCCAACAATATTCTGCAGGATGTCTTGAAGGAGAAAACAGCGACTATTTTATGATTGAAATTGGAGCAGTTATGCATAATTAAAAGTCTCACGAGCAAATTGACTCTAAAGCAGAAACTGTATTCCCATTGTATGGCGGAAGGAGGGTCACTGGAGGACTATATTGCCGTGTTCAAGTAAATGGTTGCAAATGTGGAGACATTGGAGGTTAAGTACGATGAAGAAAATCTGGTCTTAATCCTGTTGTGTTCGCTGCCTGGTTTTTATGCGCCGTTTTGGAACACCATTTTGTATAATCAGAATACTTTGACTAAAGACAACGTCTATGATACTTTGCACTCAAAAGAGAAGTTAAAACATTTGGTTGGAGCTACATCGAGGGATGAGAAAGCTCTTGTATCTCATGGTAGTCGATGGAGGGACAGATCGAAAAATAACAGCAATTTATTTTGCTTCTACTGCAGACGTAAGGGACATATTTGGAAGGATTGCGATAAATTGCAGGTTAAAAGTGATTTAGCTGCAAATCATGGAGCGCAACCTTTGACTTCAGGCGAAACAAATGTAGTTGAGGACTTTTCAGACAGCAAAGATGTGATGTTACTGTGGTACCTGATGTGGAATCTAGAGCTGACGAGGAGTAGGTTCTCGATTCGGAATGTTCGCATAATATGTATTCCAATTGAAATTTCTTTCAGACATATGAGGTTATTCAGCAAGGTGGAGTTGTAATGAGAAATAAACAGTATTACCTTATTGCTGAGATCGATCGAATCAGATTTAGGCTGCGGGGTGGATAGCCAAAACACTTGATCAAGTTCAAAATGTTCCAGACTTGAAAATGAATCTTATCTCACTTGGTATTCTGGATGTAAAAGGGTATAAATTCTCTGGTGGAGGTGTAATCTCGAAGGTCCGAAAAGTTGTTCGGGTTGTACTAGAGGGATGAAGAAGGTCTCAGTTGTACATCTTATAGAGGGAGCACAAAACCAGTTAAGAGACATCTAGACAAGTTCAATACCGTGGTGGATATTCGGTTTGGTACAGTACTTCTTGTGACGGGCTCTAGGTCGGTTCAGAATATTACTCGAGGGAGCATTGGTGATTCCGTTTTGCCATCAATTTCAATAGTTGCACTATGCTCAGTTGCTAGGGTTGGATCCATTGAACATAGGTACCGTGGTGTCAATGATGTTTGTAATGTTTTTGGTGACATTGAAAACGCTAGTTCTAGTAAGGGGCCTTTTATTCAGGTATTTTGTATAGTTTCTGCTATAGGATGTGCTTCGACCCTGTTTGGTAAACATTAATTCCTTAGTGAAATTTTGGGAACTCGAGAGTAGGGTCCAGGAGTCGCTTGTGAACGCCGTGCGGAGGACGATGGTTTATATGGAGAGTTCTGGTTACTGCGTTGAAGAGATTGGCTATTTCATTTGAATGCAATCGAGTTTATTTCTCAAGTGGAAAAATTTTGTGGAGCTCCACTCGTTGCACCGGAATTTGAGTCAAGGTGAAGATTGTTAGGTTTTGTGACTCAAATATGGTTAGGAGTCTTGTGAGATTACGTATTTGATTTTTACTTGAAAAGGAAGATTATATCGAAGTTGAATAAGAAAAGGAAATCATCTCTCGGTCGAAGTTCTATACACAATTGTAACCTAATTTTAACAGATTTTCTTACCTTTTAGGACTCTTTTAGGGTTTGGAACGTGACCTATAAATACAAGACTCCTCTGTTAGTTTTGTTTAAACATTATTGTTATATATCTGTAATTTCTCTCCATATTGTCAGTTAATATACATTGTTCCTCTTCGATTAACTCTCTTTGTTCTTCTTTATTTTAATCTTATTTCTTATTGTGATCTTTATTACTTTATATTGTATCATTATTTTCATTCATTACAATCCCTTCGGGTCCAATAACGGGATCGCAACCTAATTTTGAGTGTCGCGTTGCAATTTGTTCGTAGGTTCCTTATTTGGTTAGTTATAGTGAATTTCCGTAATGAGATTGTTTCCTCATGGGATCAGGTTTCCTTGTGGATATTAATTGTCCAAGATTTTTATTGATCCTCAAAGATCATATGTTGATTTCTAGACACTGATAAGGTAGTTTCGTTATCAAACACTTTCTTCCTAAAGCACCATCAAACTGCAAAGTATGGATTAGAATGTCCGGTTGCTAGAGGTTTGGCCGGTGGACGAAGCTTGTGTTATTGTGCAAAGACCATCAAGCTTGTGATTCCCCAAACCAATCTGAAGAGGTTTGCTAAAATTCAAAAATAATGAGTGAAGTGCCTTCATCATCGGAAATTGGACGGGGACCACTGCATGATGTGTTCCTAGGAACGACGCTCCATCATTTTTCTCGTTCTATCTGAAGTTATTTTAACTTGGCACCTGACGCCGAATCAGTGGGCCTAATGGTGGCAGCCTATTTACTTTGGTGTCTAGTAAGGCTCGAATGGGAGATGCCAACCGATCTTTTTGCTTCAATATGTTGCCCCTACAATGTGAATGATTTCGAGGGTTGGTGGAAAATTTCTCCTCGCCCCGAACTAGGATGGAATACGTTTATTCATTCCCTAATAAAGTCTGAGAGTGGATGGACAATTTCTTTCTTGTTGAAGAGAATTGAGAGCTTCGCCCTAATGACCTAAAATCAAATGCTAGTTCTCCCAACGCTAGAGAGAAAGAACAGGAATTATAACACATAATAGCAAGCATTGTAAAGTCCTATAGAAGATGAGATTATCATTATATTTTCCAAGATCTTATAAATATTTACATAATATAATTCATCATCATGTATATGCATCCTTCATAGACACATGGTAGGGTTATATGTGAAGATATGTTTAGTTTCACTCGAAAGAGATTATTAAATGAAATAGAAAGATTGAATTCACATCTAAGGAAGAGCTGTCAAATTCTTAGTTTGATAATGAAAATGAAGAATATAGGAGGATTTGAAGTCATGGTACTTTCCATTAATTGAGTTTCATACATGCTTCTCAATTAGTTAAAAACTTGGTATTTAGATTAGTTATAGATTTAATTTGCAATCATCCATTTCTATGAAATTTTGCTACTCGTTTAGGGTAAGCATTGATAGGAATCTAATTTAATAATGTAATATCTGAGGGAACAATACTATATCACACTTTATTACTTGGCTACAATTGCATTCCACTTGCAAAATTTTAGTTCGACACTCATTTTCTTTAAGCAGCAAGGGCCAAGCCAACTATTCAATTAAATGATGTTGAGCATCTTTCCATCTCTTCTCGAGAAACAAGTTGGCTATTATTCTTTACAAAAAACGTGCTCAACTTTATATGTGCAAAAGTAATCACTCTCATGAAAAGACAAAGCATCGTGGTGACGAATTGTTGTGAAATTAATCAACTAGCATTAAAATAATAATAATAATAATAATAAGAGAGACAAAAGAAGTCTCTTTTTCACTTATCTTACACATATTGCCATTTACAACCTGTACATTCAAAGCTAAAACCCACAAATGACTTACAAAACCGAATTGTAACATTTGTAACTAATAGGAGATAGAGGATTAAAGTCATGAAGTAATTAATGTTTACAACATAAGCAATTTTTTTATTTTTTTTATTTTTTGGTGCAGTACAATAAACTTATTCATTATCATCATGGATTGCAGTCGATAAACATATTCATTATTCATGGAGATCAATCCTTTATAATATCTATCACACTAAAACTAATAGTAACTATGATGATAATCCGACTTTGTGGAAAAATGTCCAGAATCCAAATTCTTTCCAGTCGGAGTAACTGTACAATGCAACCCCAGCCAAATTCCAGTGGTAATCTTTTCAATAAGTATGATATTGAGAATGAAAAAAGACGTGCAATTTCACGCTTCCTCATCTATAAAAGGCAGAGTGACAAAAAACAAAGATCTTAATTTTGAATGATTGTCTTTATTTGCGAACAGTTTGCAACATAGTTCCATGGCAACTTATAAGTAAATTTGGCTTTCAATCAACTATAATGAAATACAATTCAAAGGGTAGAGTATAAATGACAGAACAGCTAAAAGAAAATTATACACAATCTATGAGGTGCTGGCACCCATTGACAAGCTCCTCACAGCAACCCTAACAGCGCCCACGACACTAAGCTGCCTCCTCTCTGGACTCAACCCATGCTCCTCTTGATTCTTACAACTATCATCTATTTGAACCCCGACAAAGTATGCTACCTGCACATTTACTTTTATCACGTTAGGAGTTTTAAAGGTTAAGAGGGTGTTTGATATGGATTAAATTTAGATTTTATTAGTAGATTGTGATATAAGTTTTTGAAATATGTGATTGAAAGGTTGTAGAACGCATGAAAAATGTGGTTAATATTAATTGTTTGACTTTGACTTTGACTTTGATTAAAATCAAAATTTAATCCAAACCAAACATGCTCTAAAGTAAAATGAATAAATATGTCCTCTCTCTATCTGTTTAAACTTTTAGATGAGATAGCTTAACATCACATAAAAGCATATGGATGTTCCATATTCAAGTCTCCTTGCCAATCATTTATGAAATTGTCAAGCATCAAGCCTTTCATAAAAATATAAATTTGACTTGCACATATGTAAATAAATAAATGCATCACATGTTTAACAACTAAAGTTTTAAGATGAGGTGGTTCAATATAGTATCAAAGCACATATAACATCATGAGTTTAAGTCTCCTTGCCACTCATTTATGAAACTACGAACATGTCAGACATTTATTAAAATATGAATGTGGCATACACATAGGATGTCAGAAGAAAATTTCCAGCACGGATGATGGATGAAACAAAGCCATCAATGCCCTTGGGAAATTTGCAAGAGCTGCACCAATGAACCTCTCATTCATATGAAGACAAGTCAGTGTGAAGAATAAACGATCAACAAGACCGTTCAACAAAAAGATACGCCAGTGATGTTCTAGAAGTAAGATAAAATATTTAGACCAGTACTTGAAGGGGAAAAGTAGCAGAGAGTTGGCTAAAATAAAAAAATCAAATGACTGCCTTGATCTAATTCACAAGCATGATAAGGATATAATCTTTTCTTCTCAGAAATATTATGAACCTCCTTTAAGTTACTGCTTCATTCACTTTTTGCTTTCAATTATCCCTTCTTGGAGCAGGGAGGGGAACGGCTAAGGGAAATATAAATTCAATATCATTAAACAAAGTAGGGTTCCAAGTAAAGCTAATTCCCGGCTTCTAAAGAGCAAAATGGTCTGACCTTCAAATTTAGGTGTAAAGTGACTGATTAAATATTGATAACTAGGAAATCAAAACATGGTTTTCAGTCTTCATCAATCTGCATGTGAAAATTTTGCAGGGAGATGTTGATGCAATAAAACAACAGGAAATTTCATGTTCTACAAAATGAGGTCCATGTTCATGTGATAAAAGTTCGTATGAAGCTACCTGGGATTCAATAACTGCATTCCTTTTTCAACAGATCTAGAAATTCAGGTGGCATATTGTTCATTATACTGACTGAAAATAAAAGAAAACATGGACCTATCAACATTAAGATCTTCCTAGTTTCAAATATTTGAACTTGTGTTAATTGAATTGCTCAATGTCAAAATCTCTCTGTAAACTCACCTAGTAACTCCACTTTAACATGAAAATGATGGTAAAGCCTTGAGGAACCTTTGCATGGAACTTATCATTGCAACGATTTCTTTAAAATAAAAATGATAAACTAAAAAAAGAAAAAAAGAAAAAAAAATTAATGCAACATACTGAAGGATCTGCCGAATCTGTGCATGGCATAAGCTTTTACAAGCAATCAAGCTAAACTGCCATCTACAGTTAATTTGTACTTAAACTTGGTGACACAGAATTCTTTCAGAACTAAAACTGAGGTTTCATAGTCAAAGTGCATATGGCCTGTAGCTCTTTAGCTCATATGTGTATATGATAGCATTTTCTGTCTATGCCTGTGAGTTTCATTCATTAATAACCCGCCAAAAATCAACATTGTTCTTAAATTACTAAGATAGGAGATGGATGGATGAAGAAAGAATTAAATTAACTTTTGGCAGAACTTAAGTGTGTGTATATTTATCCATTAGTAAACAAGGAACGTGAAGATCATTTCTGATACAGGAAATTACAGTCATTTGAGGAATATGTTCCAAAAAAAAAAAAAAAAAAAACCAGC
>NC_036237.1:16470254-16472763 GCF_002742605.1 Olea europaea var. sylvestris | reverse complement strand
AAAAAAAAAAAAAAAAAAAAAAAAAACCAGCAAAAAGATTGTGTACAATTTTGTTATTTTTATTGTCCATTCATTTGAATAGAGTAAAAAAAAAAAAAAAAACCAGCAATATTATGTGTCCAGGTGTGCACCGGCATGTTCGTACACCAGCTCTACCCTTTTCCATAGACTAACAGGATTGATAAAGTACAAGCTGAATTAACTGGAAATTTACTAAATTAATCTTCGATGAAAATAAAGGAATACTTTTAGTTCTTCTAAATCAATTATTATAGGATGTTTGATGCCTTTACCACTTCCTTTAACTACACGTGTCACACTTTGGTGAATAAAATGAATACAATCTGCACAGGAGAAGTGTTTTGAAATAATATAAATAAATAAATGTGTTCTTTCTATCAGCTTAAGCATTTAGATGGGAAAGTTCAAAATTTGTTACCAAGTATCTAAGTAACCTTTAACAATTGGAGAAAAGTCAGATCAATTTCAGCATTTTCAACTTGATGACAATGATATATCAGTTGACAAGATACCCAAGCTCAAAGAAATACACTCTATTTGAATTTACTTCAAAGAATACACCAGCTTAATATTAAAATTGGTGCATGAATGCAGGTGTATAAACAAGAAGCAACAAGAATATCAGTAAACAATGACTCCGGATGGATACCAGAGAACCAGGAATAGAATATTGCTAATTAAAACAGCTGATTTGATGCTCTTCCACAAATTGAAGTTAGCAAACGTGTAAATTCTCCTAGGAAGAGATAACATACTTGATCAAAAGTTCAGATGCAAATAGAAGTTACCTTTCCCGAAGCATTCCGTACAGGTGCAATGTGAAGTAAATTCCAAAACGGAGTCTTATCTTTTCTGAAAACAAAGCAGTAACAAAAATATTAGCATCAGGGAAATATTAAGCATCAAACCGAGACAATAATTTTGAAGTGCGGTTAATAATCAACCTGTAATTTAGAATACATACTGTACATGGTTGCTCTGTTCGAATACATTCCTTTATCTGTTCAACATAAGCAAAATTAAAATTTTCCCATCATCAAAAGACTCATTATTATTATTATTATTATTTTTTTTTTTTTTTTTGGTAGCAGCAAACGATATCTCGTGAGTTAGAAGCAACAGATTCAAGATTTCAGTAACTGCTACATTATTGAAATAGTGGGAAAATCAGATAAAATAAAAAATGGAATTGGAAAGAAAAAGACCTGATATTGAGTTGCAGGATCTGTATCCAGCCCACTTAAAAATCTACAATTGTGCCCCAATACTTCATGTCTAGCATAGCCTATCCGAATAGGGGAAATTGATGGTTAATGAATAACTATATGATTGATAAATTACCATGAAAATATGTTCTTTTAATTTAATAATAAACTGGCAGATGGCAGCAAACTTCTCGTTTGAGACAAGGCAATACTTCATAGAAATGATATTGGGATAATATTAGTACCGGTTAATTCCAAGAACATGTCACTTGCATACACTATTGGCATGTCAGGTAAGTGCGGATCAGATCTGTAAGGTAACAGAGAGTGTTGCCAAGAAAGGATATGTTAAAAAAGTATGTTAACCTGAATTATTAACGAAAAAAATGACAAAATCCAGTTATTGAACCAACTCACAATACAAAGCTTTGTTTGATTCTACCAAGAGATATATTTAAGGACGAAACAAGACGTCCCGTCCCAGATAAGCAGCAGCACTTTCCACACACCAATTTGCCAGACAACTCACTATAGTGGGTCAGGATGGACAAAATATTACTAAGAGCAGCATTGGCTTTTCCCTTCTCTGTCTCACTTGCCTCACAAGGTTCATTAATTTCTTCTTCTGCAATATTTATATAAGTACTGTTTAAATGAAATCCTTATTGGACAATATAAACAAGAGCTTCACTGTGCAATAGAAGAATTCAAGTTTTTGGTCAAACAAGAAGGAATAATTTTATGGATTAGCCATCACATATCTACTCATAACTTCTGGACCAAGGAAACCATGACGATGACAAAGGTAAAAATAATCTATTCCAAAATGAGAAGCCAAACCTGTTAGGGATTAAGCCTTGGTCCCAATATTGAGAGCAATAATGAATGAAAAAGAAAACAGAAATACGTAAGCACAAACACACAGGTTTAGTTTTTAATTCCATGTGAAAACTATGACCATGAGTCACTTCATATTTTCCACTATAATGAAGAAAGAGTTTGTAAAGTTTTTCCTCTCACACACCTCTGTTTTATCTTACAGCAAAACGGGGCCATCAATTTCTTTTACATCATATAAGAAAATAGTGATGGTCGGTTCATGGTTGGATGGGACGAGTGCCATATATAATTAAGCTCCATGCAATCCAACAAACCCACACATCTCTTTTATTTTTAAAATTGATGATGAGATTAGAAAATATAGATACCAAGAGAAAATAAGACTACTAAAACTAGCCAAAGATATATTTGGAAATGGAAACTCGAAGAAGTTTACAGGTTCA